>NC_140741.1:38437500-38742500 GCF_050655825.1 Lonchura striata | reverse complement strand
CCACGACATGGTTTCTGTGCTGGTGCTGTCGATGGCTCCTGGATCCCCAGTGTCATCCCTGTTCCTGGCAATCCCTACCCCTCTGGTTTCACAACACCTCCAGTCCTGGCTGCCTGCACAGCTTCATCCCAATCACAGAACAACAGAAATGCTCTTGTGACTGTCTGGGGGCCACATCTAATGATTAAGCTGTTGTTGCCCTTCTTGCTGTCAGAAGGTACCACTGCCTCTCCAAATCTCTTCCATAAGTCAACAGAGAATTTAGAAACCATCATTACACTCTTTGTAGGAGGCATCCCTCTGCTCCCAGTGTGGAGGAGTGGTATATGAAATCTACTCAAGAGAGAAAAGTGATCAATGAAGATTTTTGCAAAGACTGAGGATTTATGCTTTCAAGATGTGCTGTGCTTGAAATTGAATTTTCTATTGCAAATACAGATGTGATTATTAAAGTTGATACTGAAATGTTGATAGTCATTGCAGTCTGCTAAAAATATATTTAAAGGATGTTTTTAAACACATAATCTCTTAAAAATTGATGATGACAATTAGATAAATAATATAAATGTTAATATGTTAGGGAGCATTTTGATGCTGCAGACTAACTAAAAAAAAGATGTGGCTGAATGGGCCTGAGCAAAAACTGCCATAATTTTTTTCTCAGACTGAAAATGGATAGTCTGGGTGTGTTGGGGGGTCTTGTACAAAAACTTTACAGAGAATCTTTATTTATAGTCTTTATGTATTCATAGTTTTCTGTGCGTGAAAAAATAAGATGTTTGTAATGTTTGCAGCATTTACCCTGCAACTGACCTAAAGTGTATTGAGTTAGTACAGATTGCATAATCTGGTCATATAATTCTTCCCACATTTCTACCAGAAAAATGTAGTCTCAAGAGGGGAATTTGATTTTACCAAATTGTGTGTGAAAATCATCAGAATGGTAAAATAAAGCACTATATCAGTCCAAATTGTGTTAACATCACCTTATACCTTCACACTTAGGATTACAAGACAATTTATGTTCAGAGGAATTACTGAGCATATTTTTTGAGACTACTAAGAAGGCCTTGTGTGAATTATTGATCATTCAGTAATGATCAATAGAGATTCATACAGATGCATAAAGTTATGAAATAAACTTTATTTTTAAAAGTTTATTTCATATATGAACACAAAAAGTGATTCCATTATGACTGGAATTGTAGTACCCGAGATCACTACCAGCAATTTTTTTATTCACTGCTTTGAATAGTATAACTTGCCCTTTTTTTTTTGCAGATAAGGTTAACACAAATGTTTCCAATCTCACAACAAATCCTTTCCCTTTCAGATATAAGCATTCAGAAATAGGTGAGGGTAAAATTATGTGATCTTTTGAGATAGGAAGAGATATTTTAATTTGAGGTTGTTTTTTTTTTTTTTTGCTTCTTTCAGGTACAAGTTCTCTTCTTATTATCCCCATAATGGAAGTTGGTGGGGGTTTTTAAATACTAGTAAAGCACTAAGGAAAAGACTGAAATGACTTTTGGTATGATGTATCAGGGTGATTGCAGTATTTCCTCCAGACTTTCAGAGGGGTGTGAGAATTGGCTAATTTTTAGAATTCTTTTTGATGGGCAAAAAAAAAAAATGGTAATGTAAAATACAATTTTCTTTTTCTCCTCTTTAATTTTGGCTGATGAATGAGAAATCACTCAAACACATCTATACATGTCACCATGCCAGTATGATGATTTCAGTGTACATGATCAATGATATGAAACTTTGGTGTAAGGATAGGTACATATGCTTGACACAAGAATTACTCTCTGGATTCAGTGAGTGGTTGTCTTTCAGCACTAGATGTTTTCAGTTCAAAAATATTACAACAATACTGGAACTTATGCAAAGACACTTTAGATGGGATCTCAGCTGTCATAAGATGATATAACATCATAATCATCTGTGGACCTAAATTGGTGCATTTCCTCAAACACAATGCTTTAATTTCTCTTTTCTTGCTTCTGTTTTCTTTGGGGGGTTTTGTTTGTTTTGTTGGTTTGGTTTTGTTTTGGTGGTTCTTGTTGTTTGCTTGTTTTGATTTTTGGCTTGTGTTTTAGTTGTTATTTTTGTTGGTTTGGTTTGGGGTTTTGTTTGTTCATTTGTTTTTTTGTCAGAACATGCCAGTTTTAATGTTTCTGAGCTTATAAAAAGTGACCATTACTATTAGCAGAATTTGTAGAAGGTCTTGCTATATAAGGTACAGCTACTTGGAATTCCTCAGTACCCAACAATGGTTTGAAGCCAAATAAGCCAAATATGCTGAATATGCCAAATATGCAAAATATGCCAAATAAGGTGGAATTTAAGAAAAAAAACATAATACTGTCATGGGCAAAGTTATCAAGGGATGTGGAGTATAAACAGGTGAGCAGCAATGACTGAAGCCCTGACCTAACAGCACTGACTGCACTCCCTGGGTGAGGAAGGACTAGCAGCACAGCCAGCTGATGCACCATCAGTGTAATCAGGGTCCAGGTTTCAAAGCTCCAAGAAGGGAATTTTAAGGCATTACTGGAATGCACTAATGAGATTAAATTAAGACCTGTTAATGTTTTTTATACATCTGTGGTTATAGTTCCACACAGAGCAACTACTTTCATGAAACCTGCAAAACAGTTAACTGGAAGAACCAGATAAATAATTCTCTACCATAAGAATATTGCTTCCCTTTGAGGTGATGAAATATGTGACTTATGTGTCAGCATGCCTTGTGATGTGCTCAGCATGCCCAGTGTGCCAACACACAGAACTTTCACAAAGCAGCCAAAACATTTTCTCTCTTTGTTCTTTTTCTGAATCCCTTTGTGCTGTCTCCATGACTTTGTTTCATTGTAAAACAGGGAAATTAAATCTGTTACACTATGCTCATTACTCACCTCTCAAATCCATTCTAGTTAAACAAATTTTCCTTTCTTTCTTTTTTATTTATTCCTAATTGAGTAAAAAATATAGACAGATGATTGTGAAATAACTACAAGATGCTTTCAGCGACATGCTCAATAAAACAGAGCTGAAATTCAGCCCAGTGTTCTGCTTTGGGCTATAGAAGGCACACTGCAAAACAAATAGTATAATGTCAAAGCAAACTAGAAAAGCTCACCATTCAGTTAGTTTTATGGATGATGTGTTGGCCAAAAAAATATGCAAATTCCCTCAGAAATGAGGGTTACCCCCAAGTCTGAGGATTTTTTCTAAGTCCATTTGGACCTTCTCCAGCAAAAATCAAAATGTTCTGATGCATTTGCAGACTGGAGAGCCTATTGAGGACTCATTATCTTCAAATAGGATTACACTCAGTTAATATGAGAACATGTACATTACAATATCACATAAAATCAAAAGTTCCAATTTGCTCACTACATGTAAATCCAATTCAAAATATTTCCATAACATATATCCGCTGGATGTTACACTATTTGTATGTCACTCTAGAATGGATTAACTCCATGACAGACTAGTCTCAGTTTTTCTGCATTTGGTGTTTTTAAACAGTTTATATTTGTTATCATATCAAAGACAGGCTTGCAGTTTTCAAAAGGAAGAAGAGAACACAGCGCCCAAGGCTCTTCCAGCATTACATTTCTTATTCCATTTTATCTTTCTTGGTTTTGACTAATGTCAGTAACAGCTACTGGTAATAAACTGCTTGTTACAGCTTGCTCTTGCCTTCAAGCACTGGCTTTGATACATTGTCAGCCAATTGGAAGCATTTCCTGATTACATTTCCAAATTGCTTGTTTATTGATCGAAAGTTAATAAAGCAAAAGACAACTTTTCAGCTTAAATTAAATGAAAGGATCCTTTGATGTTCAAATTATCCAATCAACCAACGTGCAATGAAATGTAAGCATTTGAAAGTTTTATCTGGAAAGCAAAATGTACTAGATAATGGTTTCTGGCACAGCCGCTGTATCTAACAGCTAATGAAAAACACCCATAACTTTAGATTTCATTTATTTTCTGTTGAAAAGTAAACGGCACTGAATTTATTTATAAATGGCTGAAAACATGAAAGGGCAGATATTGTATATTTTTTTAACAAACTATAATTCCTACTGCAAGCATATTTGGTTAGCTGCAATAAACAAAGTAATATACATTATCATTTCCTCAGAGTCTGGCCTTTGCTTGTGAATCTATTTGCTTCTGGTGCTGTACTAACACTGCTGTGCTCTGTCAACTATTACCATCCCATCCAAGAGGATGCTCTGACCTATCTGGAATATTTAGATGTACGAGAGACATCTCTCCAAAAAATATCATAGGTCTTATTATTACACTGAGCTTTTACTCACATAGTGAAATTTATTTAAACCTTCTAGACTTAACAGTACAGTGTTTTTCAGAGAGACAGCCACCTCTAAAAATTTTTCAGGCAATTATTTCAGTGCAATTTCAACTGAGAAAGCTGGAGTGGCTATAGTATGTGGTATATAAAGTAAGAACAAAATAACAAATAATATCAAATCTTAGCTAGTAAGAATAACACTAAAAAAGGTACAGCCACATTATAGCTCAGACCTCATTGGGAGATTCAGGTGTTTTATGGCAGAATAATCTTGAAATGGGTACTTTCTGCAAAAAAAAGTATAATTGTGTTAAAAATTAATATAGGTAATTTTTATATGCTTCATCCTGCAATCCTGTGAGAAGATTTGGGTATTTTTAGCCGAGACCTGTATCTGTAGACCACACTGTAAATGATTACATACCCCACAACTAGGAACAAACTCATTTTGGCTTCACTAAAGCAATAAATGTGATGTGTAAAATGATAAATACCCCCTCTCTATTTTGTTGAAGTAGTAGTTGTTGTTGTTTAGAAGTTTGTCATTTCATTGTGATCATAATAGTTTTGCATTAATAAATGCAAGTGTAAATGTACTGGTGCATGAGGTCCCTACATGTCAGAATTAAAATCTCTCCCTTGAAATGAAAATCCTGATTGAAATAGATTTGTAGTCTGGAACTAATTCTGCCAAAGACAGCATATTTAATGTTTCTTTGTCCTTTTGACACAACCTCACAAAACATCTCTGAAGATCTTAATGTCAGAAAAAGCTTTTAAGCACAGCCACAACCAAAAAATTTTTTGATGTGATGATGATCTGATCATCAGGAAAGAAAGGGAAATGTGGATTATATTGTATTAGTGTGGCTAATAAAGATGCTACTATTGTTGTAGAAGATCGGCTTCATTAAGTCTGTTGTTTGTTGGGTTTTCTTGATATTTTCTATTTCTCTGTAGATAGATAGACATTTAGAATAGTCAGTGTAAAGCAGAAATTGATGTTAGAATCCACTGCTGTGAATGCCAAACAAAGTGGCAGTGGTCCAGATTCAAGATTTATCCATTTTTTAAATCTTTTTTGAGATGTGAACAATATGAAATCCAAGAAGAGCTAGCAAAGTAGCACTGAAGTGGCAGGAGAGAATTAAGTCACAAGCGTTGATTCCTTGCAGACACCATTGGAGAAGATGGTGGTACCCACTAACTTTTGGATGGTTCTCATTCTGCTCATGTGCTCACACTTCCTAGGCCTCTGCTGACTCCATCAATCTGCAAGCATTTCTGTACATCAGCCTTTATGATTCCTTTTCTACCATCAGCAAATGTCAGGCTCAACAAGCCTGCACAGCAATTGCATCTGGCAGTTCCCATGAATACATCCCTTGGACATGTGAGGTGCTGCACACACGCAGTAAATTTGTTCATAGGGGGATCAACATCTGCACCTAGAAAATTAAGCCAAAAGGTACAACTCTAAAAATACTGGGATAATTTTTGGCTTGTTTGTACACAAGAAGAAAAGAGGTGGAAAAGCAGTAATGACAGTCCCAAATCAGGAACTGGCTATTTCTTTTTATTTAATGCTTTTTTTCTAACATAAGGGCATTTCATTTGCAGTCAGTTCATGAGACTTTGTAGCTCCTCTTCTCCAGATTATTCTTCAGAGAAAGGAAGGACTAGAACATAGAAATAGATTTGCACCTTTATAAGTGCAAATTAATACACATGTAATATGATGTCTGAAGCATAGCTCTTAAGAAAATGGGGCAAATACCACAAGATTTGGGATTAACTGAAAAATATGAAAGCACTGCAAGTAGCAAGACATATTTTGTGGATTTCCCTTAGAATTTATTTTGTGGGTTGAATTCTTCAAAATGATGTGATATTGAAATCTGCCCAGTGGGAGCTATAGAAAACATTCTGAGACTGATAACCTCATTTGGAAAGCTTTGACTGATTAAGGGGGTTGTTCCTTTCTTAACAACTTGGGATTTCCATTAATTTCTCCTTCTTTTTTGAAGCAAAACATATCAGAAAAACTCAGAACTAAAATTAATAATTACTAAAATGAAAATGAAGTTTCAGGTTTTGTTTGTGGTTTTATCCTCTTTAAGACAATGGACTGAGTCCCTTCATCCAGGAGCTTCTTTTCATGCCAAAAGATCTATTACTGATAAGAATGAGTGATTTTTAGTTAACTGAATCCTGTGCATCCATACTTTTTTAAAAGGTAAATAACACTGGGTATGTTTGGCTAACAAATACTTTTATTATTAATAACTTCACAGTAGCAGATATGTAATTAGTGAAGAAATGTAGGCTTTTTTAATTAAAACTGCAGTTATATTTTGCACAATTCTTTCCCCTTCAAGCACATTTTGCACTGGTCATTCTCCATCTGTTTGGTACAAGAATGTAACTAAAAACCATGAGTGCAGGTCCTTAAACATTTTCTAAATTCATTAATCTAGCACAGCACTATAGGATTGAGGTTTTTTAATTACGTAAGAGCTCAGGAAAATTTTATCTAATATACACGTATTTCTTTATTCTAGTCTTCTGAATTTTAGGAGCCAGCATTTCTTCAGGATCTTTGTATTTCACGCCTGCAATTTGATACTTAAATATTTAAATAATTTTGAGGAGATATTGTATTTTTAAGAATAAACTATTTCTTTGTTGCAACTTTACCTTAATCTTAAAGAACCTTCCAGCAAATAATTTCTCTCTGAACCATAATGATACATTAGATTTAACAGTGCAGTTAGATTTAATTTTAAAACAAAATACCAGAGTCCATCTGAAACCCAGGCCATTAATCCTGATTTTGTTTAATTTTAGTGAGAGTAAACTACTAAGTACTGACAGAGGACAGAAACTACTATATGCAACATTAACCTTTTTCCTGCCACACAGATGTGCCCTGGGGTAGCCACTTTAAGGTATTAGAATGTTGTCATTAGAAAGTTTCAGGGGCAAAGTCCAACACCCTCTGTGTGTACAAAGCCACAGGCTTGTCCTTTTATTTGATCTCTAGTGTCTGGGAATCTTACATCACTCAAAGAGTTAACCTGCTTAGATACATTTGGGAATTTAGGCACAAGGGACTTTTGTTTGCATCTAGGCAATTCTTTTAAAAACTGATGTCTCTGAAAAGGTTTCAGCCATGTTGACTTGCAAACTGTACAACACTATAAGCCACAGATCATTCACTCCAGGTCCTCCTCCTCACTGTGTAAATGGGAGTGTAAGCAATGTTTTTACTTAAAGACTGTGCTTCTGTACTATGTAGCTATTTAGCTACTACGCAATACTAGGCAAAGGTACTTCTCTTGTCTCATTTTTCACATGATCACCACCAAAGACTGAATCCTTCAGACAGCTGAAGGGGCCTGAGACATCTAATAAATTCACCCTTTGCATGGAGAAAATGTTTCACAATGAAATAATAAAATGGGATTTCAGTTAGGAAAAAAATGAGATTAACTAGTGTAGCAAATAAGTAAAGATTATACACATAGGCAACCCACTGATCAAATATTTCTTAGGGCTATCGAGGATCTATCAAGAATACTGAGCCAGTTAGATAAAGAAATTACTGAAGAGTGATTTACTGAGTTGTTTAAGAGTCATGTTAGAAAGATTAGCTTGCTCACAGCAATGTGATTACTCTGTTTTATTTAATGATTGGTTAAAAGATGTGGTAGAATATTGCATAAACGAGTTTCAGTTGTTTATTTAACTACTAAGGCTTTGCTTAACTACTGTAAGGCTATGCTTACCCTTACAGTGTCAAACCAAAAATATTAATCATATTATCAAAACCTTAGCTTCATGAATACTTGTCTGCTCAGAGTTAACATTACAGCAGAGCTATACAGTGAAGAAAACACCAGCATTTTCCAGGGCATTTCTATTTGAGTAGAAGACTTCTGCTGATTGGGCAATTTGAATCACTGGATAACTGGCCAGAATGGATATGATAGGGTTGGCTGTATTTTGAGTCCCAGGAGTCAAGAAAAAAGAACAATTATGATGTTGATTGGTTTGTTTTGTTGAGCAGACAAGAGGACAGTGTTCTTCAGAGAATAATCTCCAACTGGTAATTCCCAGTACTGACACTGTCCCCATTCTGCAGATCATTCATCCTCTGAGCCCTGCGAATTCAGGGCTTCAAGGAATGCCACTCTCAAGAATCAGTTTTCCTCCTCAGTACTTTTCTTTCTCAAGTCAATACCACCTTCCTCTTTGCTGCTAGATACAAAGAGGAGCCTTTGGCCCTGATTAGCTTCTATGAATTCAGAATCTTGAGAAGTATCTTTTTTTCCCCCCATTGTTACTTGCACTTAATTCTCTTCACTTCCATCGTGCAAAAAAGCAATTGGGAATTTTCCTTTGTGTCTATTTTTTAATGGACATCATTATTCTTTGCTCTTTCTGCTTCAAAGCTTTAACATTTTCCTTCTTTGTTTGTTTGTTTGTTGTTTTTAAATTCACACTGGTTTCCTGAAGTAAGGAAGTCTAAACCCGTAAATTTTGGATTTCAGTCTTCAGCTTCAGCATAAGGTGAGATCTAAACTTATTTAAGAGCCAGTTAAAAACCTTTTAAAAAGACATACTTAAAAAAAAATAAAAATATAGGGAAAATGAACTTTTCTGCCTTCAAATGAAACTCATTAGTAAGAATTAAGTATTAGCACCTTTTTTTTTCCCCACAAAGCTCTCAAGTAAAAATACTCAGTTGCCCATGACTCCTAATGATTTCTGGTAAGATTAGCAAATTTCTGAATACATCATCACAAACTTCATGATGTGTGCATCTGGATCTTTTGGGGTTACAGGTGAGGGAAGCATTAACTCCAACTTAGGAGCCATTTTTGTTTTCTTCTGGTTTGCTTTCTTTTAGGTCAGACTCTAAGCTGTGATGAAACACAGGGACAACTTTCACTCTTGTGCACCTTTGCGATATTGTGATACAATTTGTTAACTTTATACAGGTGAACATGCTCATTACTGGTAAAAGCATAGGGGAGGGATCTCAGAAACTAATTGACACCACTATTGCATCAAGTCAACTTAAATAGCAAGCATACATAGTGTAAGCTCTGGAGTGAATGCACTCTAATAACAGATATTTCCAGACTCTGGATTATGATGGATGTACCCAGCAGGGATAAATTACTTCTCTCCACAGCACGACTGTGCCTAGGAGACACATGCTCTGCTGTGTGTACTTTTATCTTTCATTATACTTCACAGAATCAGAACAGCACCAACACAATAATGTTCTTGTTTACCTGCCCCACATAAAAGACAATGTGCCACTCCCCCCTTTGCAACACAGGGCTATACCCACTGAACTGTGTGCCCGTCTTCACAGGCAAGTTCACAAGTGCTTTTCATTTTACTGTTACGTTTGCTCTGCTGTGCTTAAGTTATTCTCTTGGGGCTGATATCTAACATAGAGGAGCCTGACAGTTAATGGATGGTGTACATTCTCAGTTCCAAAATCTGATCCAGCAAACATATATGAGTAGTGGCTCAACCATTTAAAAGCTGGTGAAGAGGAAGGCAAGTTTGTGAGGTGATGTCTTTCTATTATTACCATTTTTATATGGGTATGTCCATGAGGGCTTAAGTTGTGTTTTCTTTTTCATGGTTGGAAGGCTAAGGTAAGAAAGGAAAGATATTGCTAAAGGCCAGTGAAAATCTTGTACTCGCTGAAAACTTCTAAGTTATGGAGTAGCCTCCTAAGAGAAACTACAAGGGTGACTTTGCTTGCAACGTGCAGGTTTAGAAAGAAGAGAACATGTAAGAATGAACCATTCTCAACTCTTAGGAAGACCTACATGCAATAATAAGCCTTCCCCATCTTCTAGCTTTATGATGTTAGTTCCTATTTATGTATCTGTAGATTTAAGTTTCTTGTCAGCAAAGAGTTCTTGAGGAGATGACAGACTTTCTTAGTATTAGCAGGTAGAAGAGCAAGTCAGCAGTGATAGTTATGTTTCAGTTTCAAATACTACACTGTTTTGGTGAAAACTTACACTTTGGAGAGGCTTCTAATACAGTCCCTCAGTGACTTGAGTCATAAGACAGTGAATGTCAGAGGTGAGGAGGAAATTTTTCTGACTGTACAGAGTCAACTACAGAAGTGCTTGAACTGTCCTTTAAAGCATAGGGTAAAACCTGTCTTTGAAGATAAAATCTAATTAATAAAAACCTTACAGTCATGACCAAGGTAATACAGCTGGCTAAAACATCTCAGTAATAGTGACAGTCCTCCTCCATCCAGGCAACAAATAATTTGGCTGTATCTTGGGTTTTTGCAATGGGGGCATAAAGAAAGGGCTGGTAGAAAATAACCTAGTATTAAATTATCATCAATTTATTCAGCTTAATTAAGCAGAAGATCAGTAGCTTGGGGGTGGGGGGCCTGCATCCTTTCCCATTAGAACCACAGGTTGAGATATGGGAACCAACCAGTGTGTCAGCATAGCAGCTGCCCTGCAATGCAGCTGCCACCCCCACCAGCACAGCTGCAACCAAGCTTGTAAAGGATCTCAATTTCAAAAAGATAAACTTTGAAAAATTAAGGAAACTAGTTAATGAGGTCAACTGGATTAAAGAGCTTAGGGATTTTAATGTGGAGAAGGCGTGAAATTTCTTTAAATCAAAGGTGTGAAAGCTGTCTGGAACTTGCATCTTAATCAAGGGGAAACTCTTGTAGGGAATGGCTCCAGAGCTGACTGGATAAATAACCACTTCTGAAAGAGCAGAAGAAATAAGCAGTTTGCCTAAAGGAATAGGGAATATTCTATGTCTGAGAGGCCAGGAAACAGATAAGTAAAGGAAAGTGCCAAAAATAAAGATGAATTAGACATTGTAAACTGAGACAAACAGTAAAAAGTTGAGAGTTTTTGGTTTTTTCCCCCAGCCACATAGGTATAAATATAAAAGAGAACACAGAAGGAGACACTCAACCACAGTGCAATGAAAAGGAGGTCCAAGAATAAAATGGCTCATCAAATTTAAATAAAATGTATTACTTTCTGTAATGACAGAAGTGCTGACTATGGGAAGTGAGGACAGGCTGTAAATTAGTATACCCAATTTAAAATTAAAACTAAAAGACCAATGCAATTACGTCACATAGGACTAACCATTTCCATCCCAAAAATAACCAACTAAATAAGTGCATGAAAGTTCAGGTACAGTGGAAGTGATAGAGTGGGGTGACCAAGCTCCTAACAGGGATCAGAAAATAGAGTCCTTATATTTTTGATGATGGTGAGGACATAGGGTAGCTTAAACTCTGGAGGCCAAATTAGTCTGATTCCAGTATTATACAAGGCTATAGGGAAAGTCTTGAAAGAGAAATTAAGAAGGAAGAGATAGTGCATAAAATGCATTGTGGACTTTCTAAAAGGATGTCTTTCCAGACTAAATTCATTTTTTCTTTGATAACTGATTTCTTAGATGAGAGAAATGCAGTAGGTCTAATCTGTATGGAGTTCAGTAAAGGTTTTGGTTTATTGCTACTTGCAAAGTGGTTCAATGAAGTTTAGCAACATACATTTAACAAGGTTTCTCAAAATAAGAAAGAATAAATGCAGTAAGTCTGACCCAGAAGCAACCTGCTCTCTTTTCCCCCACTAGTTCATACTATTGGAAAATGCAAAAATAAACTGAATCCACAATGCTTTAATTTTGTTTTGTACTGTAATATAGAGCTAAGTGATATTGAGAGAAATGTATGTTGCATTAACCAATTTCATGTTATATATATTAATGCTCTAGCTGGAAAAAAATATTGCTTGTTTTTCAGTAGAACTAATGAAAGAAAATGAAATTACATCATTAGAAAATATAATTTAAAATGTACCATATACAAAATGGGAGAAAAATAGTTATCTACTCCTTTGCCCAAATTAATCAAGCATAGAAATAGATTCCAGAAAATCTACATTTTTGTTTAAATGTATTAACTGGAAAGGCCAGCTGAGATTAGTAGAGGCAAGTCATCCCTAGACACTGTCGCATTTACAGCACTGCCTTGGAGAATAACGTGCTGGTGCATATTTCTGTGCTGTTGACTATGAGTTCTGCTCACTCACTCTCCAGCTGGGAGCATCTACTCAATTTTTTATCGGTAATCGGTGTTGTCATACCTCCACTTCCTCTGTTACCTGAGTGTTTGCATGAAGTCTGAAGTCTGCTAATTTCTGGATGAATGATAGATTGCACTCAGACATTTTGGCAAATCAACCATGTTCCTTGTTTACAAAAAAAAAAAAAGAAAGAAAAAAGGAAAAGAAAATAGAAAAAAGCTTCTATGTGTGTAAAGTAACTTCTTACAAAGAGGTCTTTTTCTCTTTTTCCAACATTACTTAATACTTCTTGGTATAGCTGCATTTTTAAAAGTCTGGATTTTGGTAAATAGCTAGAGATATTGTGAAATTCACCTTCTTTAACCAATTTTAACAAACCAATGCCTAAAGAGTTTTTCTCATATATATGTATATGTATATAATCTTCCACATATGGATATTGGGCCTGAAATATTGGGCCTGAAAATATGATGGGGAATGCTGACTATTTTTACATACTTAAAGCTTACTGAAACATTTTGTAGTGCACTTACTTGCTGGAGATGCTCTGACGCAGATTATGTTTTAACAGATAGTGGTTTGCCAATAAATACTTGGCAAACAGTTGGGAGGCAGAGATGTGGAACAATCCATTGCATTAGCAACATTTTAATGATTTTTTTTCAGAGAGAAGCTCAGCAAAATTGTAATTTCTTTAATAAATAATTAACAGTGTATTATTTCAATAAATAAATTAGTGTTTATATAGTAAAGAATACAAATGTTTTGTGCATACATTCTGACCTACTTCTCCAGTCCTTCTTGGCTGTTTCCCAAAGAATTATTTTTAAAAATTAATGATGAACATCAAAATATTTCTGTTTATAACATCATATCAATAGTAGTTAAATCTATAAAATAATTCAATCGTTTATCCTTCTTATCTTGGGAATGTTTAATCAAGCTTGATATTTGCTTTAAATTAGCACTGTCAAATGTACATTAGTATAAAATCTCCCAAATCATGAAAGATTTATAATTTGAAATGTATTTGGATTATTCTCTTGTTAATCAGCTAGATAAAAATTAGTAGCACTGTAACTAGAACAATTAATTGGATTTAAAAATTAAAAAATAACCAGCTCATGCTACTTCATGAGCTGCTTCACTTTGGAAACACAAACAATATCATAACTACACTACATAATGGGAGTTTTGTGAAGTTTGTACTAAACCATAAGTTTGTTATTTAATCTTTCACTGGAAAAATTTGTATTTTTTAGGGGAGTTTCAAACAAAAAAGGGATCATTCTTTTGGCAATGATTCTATAAAATATGTATATATAGCAACTCAGTAAAATATTATTACAGATGAAACTTTAAATAAAAAGAATTTAATATTTAGTTTAAGAGGTTCTTTTTTGTGGTCATTGTTGTAGAGGGTTTCAGGAAGAGAAGGCCATGGACATTGTTGCAGAAGTTTTCAGGAGGAGAAGGCCATGGACAGAATATAGTAATTTTGCTCTGTACATTATTGTAGTTAGAAACCCTTATGTGCTTAGCATCATTAATGATCAAAATGAGCTTGTAAGTAAAGCACCAGTGGGCAGACTGCTGTACGTCCCTGGGTAATTACTTCACTAATGTCTTGCAGAGAGTATCTGATGATCAGGACAGTCAATTTCTGTGAGGGCTGGGCTGGACTGGTAGGAAAACGGCAGCATGGAAAGCTTCAAAGATAGAACTATCCATCTATGAGCTGCTCAGAAGAGTGAGTTGTGGAGTATGGAGTTTGGTGTCTGGCAGACTCAGGGGGGCAAAGGCTGCTCTTCCTTGGATGAGACCAAAGAAGCTGGAAAGTACAGGCCTAGGCCAGGAGAGGCATAAAAATTTTCTCTGCTCTTTATACTGAAGGAATGACAGAATTTGTAGGTTATGGAGGGTTTGGGAATGATAATGGGGTAAAGTACTAAGATGAGAGACAGTGAATAGTCTTACATTTGTAGCCTGATACTTCACACAGTCACAAAGTTAGCTGAGTTGGAAGGGACCCACAAGGATCATTGAGTCCATCTCCTGCCCCTCAGAACTCCATCCCCAAAATTCACACCATGTGTCTGAGAGAATTGTCCCAATGCTTCTTGAACTCTGTCAGGCTGGTGCTGTGACCACTTCTCTGGGGAGCCTGTTCCAGTGAGCAAACACCCTCTGTGTGAAATACCTTTTTCTAATATCCATACTAAACCCCCCCGACACAACTTCAGGCCATTCTCTCAGGTCCTGTCACTGGTCACAAGAGTGAAGAGATCAGTGCCTGCCCCTCCTCTTCCCCTCAGGAAGAAGTTTTAGACACCTTTGAGGGCTCCTTTCAATCTCCTCTTCTCCAGGCTGAACAGGCCAAGTGATGTCAGCTGCTTCATCTACGGCTTCCCCACCAGGCCCTTCACCTTCCTTGTGGCCCTCCTCTGGATGCTCTCATAGCTTTATGTTTTCCTTATGTTGCAGCACCCAAACCAGCCCCCAGCACTCGAGGTGAGGCTGCCCCAGCTCAGAGCAGAGGGGACAATCCCCTCCCTTGCCTGGCTGGCGATGCTGTTCCTGATGCACCCCAGGACAGGTTGACCCTCCTGGCTGCCAGGGCACTGCTGACCCACATTCAACTGGCATCGACCAGGAGCCCCAGGTCCCTTTCCACAGTGCTGCATTCCAGTATCTCATTCCCCAGTCCATCCATATATCCAGGGCTGCCCCATCCCAGGCACAGAATCTGGCACTTGTCTTTGTTAAAATTAATTCAGTTGGTGATTGCCCAGCCCTGTATTTTATTGAGGTCTCTCTGCAGGGTAGGGCCTCTCTGCTTTTGAGGGAGTCAAGAGCTCTTCCCAGTTTGTCCAAGATCACAGTGTGCCTCATGCCTGTGCATCACAGGGTGGTGAATATTACTCTGTCTCACAATGCATTTGTTTAAAGGAAATCATGGTGGGAGATGCCACTTGGGTGAGTAACACTTCAGCCTTGGTAAGGTTAACTTGTTACCCTTGCAGTCCTCTGAACCCCAACATCTTTTCTTGTAGTCCAAAATATTAAACTGAAAAAAAGTAGGTCTTATTCACAGCAGGTTGTGCTTTACTCATGCTAGCAAGCTAGCCATGTATGCTTTGTGCTTTTAAATTATTTAGACCTTCCAGATAAGTCACAATCTGTTTCATCTGAGCCTTGTCTTGTACACTACATTTGCATCTCACAATACTGCCATCAGTGATCACAGACTAGATTACAGGCTAATACAGACCTTTGTGCACCTTCTAGCACTGGAAATGCTGCCTTGGGCCTTCTAGAGCACTGGAAATTCTTTAGAGATCTTTTCCAGTCCTCCAAAGCTCTTCAGTAAATTCTCTTGAGATCTGAGAAATTAACAAGAGAAGACCATATAAGATAGAATTTTCTGTAATCATTACATATAGTAAGCATGCTCTTTGCAGTCAGACCTAGGTTTCTTCATGTGAAAATTGCTATAGATTTTCATTTTTGAACATATATTAAACATTCACAATGCAAAATAAAATTGATTTTTCTGGACCCCAAAATAAAATAAATACCTATAAAAAGAATGGCCTCCTACTACTGAGATTCTAGAATTATGAATCTGGGTGTTGTGAAGGAGCAAGGAGAAGGCTGAGTTGTTGCAATTGTTACTATCTTAGAGCCACAGCAAATTTCCATAAGTTTAATCAAGGTCCCTTTGTACTGCCCCGGTATTTTACAGGAACTATAAAGCTGTCCTAAGTATGCAAGGGAGCATTTTGGATTGAGCAGTCTGGCCCGGCAGGTATATTGCTATGCTGCTGTCTTCTAGCTTGTGAAATGGGTCCTCAGTTCACTTGTGAAGTCTTGAATATTGAGTATGCAATTCATGTCATCTTTTTACTTCATGGAATTATATCTTATGCATTTACAATTAATGACAATGCCTTTTCCTGGCTCTGTAATCTCCTATTTTATCAATAGTTTTTGGACACATAAAAGATGCCCTGCCAGGTGCCATGTCCACAACTACAGCCTAGCATACTTACCTTTGCCTTCCTCTGGATCATGTTGAGTGCAGGAAGTTTGCTGGTCTCCCAGGGTGGCTGACCTTGTGGGATGCACTGGGGTTGGAAGACACAACGTACACGAGGAAAGCTCTGACTCCCTTACACTTCAGGGAATGTGCAAATATCCATGTGTATCCTATACTGCTTGAAAAGAAAGGAAAAATCTCAGAGTATCCAGCTGGTGGAGTGCTGTCTGGGGTCTACTAGTAAACTTTCAGTGTTTCTGCTAGTACTTTTCAGTGATTTCTCATGCATTTTATCAATTTAGCAATAAAAAATGATGAAGTTGGCTTGATGGATTTTTTGGGGACTTGTCATCCTCAGCCCCAGCCCCTCTCTTCTTTTTTCCTTGTTTTGGCTTCCTAAAAATGCAATTAATTTTTTTTTTCCAAAGGCAGGGTAATAGTTTATGTTTCTGAGATTAACATCAACATACAACAGTTCAGTTTTCTTCTGTTGTATATTTTCTCTGTAGTATGGCAACCCCTGCACCACAACGGCTTTCCAGCACTACTGCTCCCCATAATTTTCTTACTCCTGGCTATCTCTTATTAAAACATTTCTTCTTAGTAGTCCCCCAAAAATGAAAACACTACAGTTGTTTTGTTTTATTCCTGTAGCTGCACAAGAGAGTGCTGAACATCCACAGCAAAAGGCTGCAGTAGTACTAGTGCTCAGAAAATACCCCTAGGCAGAAATATCCACCTATGTTACAGATATTGGTTCTCTGACCTCATCGAAGTAGCTTGGGCTACAGACCAGGAAATGGCACATATTCTCTCTCATTTCAATGGTATTAAGGTTAGAAAGTAAAATGTGAGCTTGAAAATTAACCTTTGGAAAAGCCTGAGAGGTGACTTATCATCTCCTGTCCCCATCTTCTCCACAATCTGAGTACCCAGACCTGCCATTCTCTGCTGGAGGAAAGACCTTGCAGACCAGGGGGTTTCTACCACTGTGCTATATTTCAGACTCAGTGCAAAGTTCTCAGCTTTAAGCAAGCAGTTATTAATGCTGTGACATTTGTGCTGCAGCCATCGATCAGCTATGGTGGGATTTTCTTAGTGATTTCCCAGGCAAGCAATCCCTAGATAACGTAAGAAAACATGACATAGTTGTGCTTCTTTTTATTGCTTATGTAGCATGATTGTTTTATTCAAGGATAAGATCAACATCAAAATATATACACAGTTCTTTCAAAGTTTTGGAGATAAATGCTTTTTTTTTTTTTTTAAACTTCACAAGTAAGCCTATAAAGGCAGGTTTTTTTCCCTATATGCTGTACATGTGATCTCTCTGTCAGACTAGCAGGTATATGTTAGATTGTAAGTTTGGATGTCAATTGTCAATTCATATTTTAAGTCTTACTAAAATGCAGGGTGTCTGGGCATACATGGCTTTGGGTTTTTCTGGTGGCCATGCCTGTTTCTCTTTTTAGATAAAAAGCAGCTCAAAATGTATATACAATTAGAGTTACCAGTGTGAATCTTATCTTTCTTTCCAGTCACTATAATGGTGGCATTTTTGTATTGGATTCTGTTTCTGTTGTAATAAATCACACCCCAGTTGTCCAACTATCTTTATTTATTTTGTATCTTGTGCTTGTTTAATTGGACCTCTTTGCATTTGAAGGAGAAATAAAGTTAGATTTCAAGTACAAGCCAGGCTTTACCATTGTTATCCATCCTCACATTTCATATGGCACTTTCAGCTTTCATCAGGGAAAGACATATAATGTATGTACAGACATACATGCAAAAAAAGAATCAAAAAGTGTGCCATTGGTAACCTGTTGTCTGAAAATATTTTTGGGAAGTGATATCCAAGGCGGTGAACATTTCTCTGGAGTGTTTGCAGCAGTGGGCAGAGGTGTGTGGTGGCTGGGAACAGACGAGACAGCCTACAGAAGTTGTTGGTGCTCACATACACTGGAAGAGCAAGTGGGATGAGGAACATGAGCCAAAAACCTGCAGGGCAGATATCCCCGAAACAATTGTACAGCAAACTCATGAATCAAAATTATCTCAGAGCTCTCACAAAGAATGCTAATTCAGTTTTCAAGATAAATTATTTCAACTGTTTAATTTGGAATTTTGTTATTTTAAATTAAGCAAAGATTTTCATCCGAGAATCATGCATTGTCAATGGAAAGCCAAATTTTACATAGGTAGTTCCAGAGGAGATTGAATGTTTTCCATTTTATAAAATTACAGTGCTAAAAATATTTTTTCCTTAATACACTGTTGCCCATAAAGTAAGAAACACATCTATGGTATTTCAGAGTTTATTGGGCTGGGTAGGCTTGGATAAAAGGCCATATGTTCCTAGTGGGGTCTCTTCAGACCAATAAATGTAATGTTGCTTTGCTCATTTAGAGCAGTAATATTCAACTGCATAACCATTTCAGTTTACTACAGAAGCTTTTCCACAGAAGCTTTTACTATAGAAACACACTTTTATCCATTGGGTACTTGCTTTGTTTTCATAATGCTAATAATGTCTTTCTCCTTTCTGGGAGTGTTTCAGATGATTATTACAGCTGGCTGGCACAGCTTCTGAATGCCAAAGCCTTCTCAGCTCTCTTAAAAAATCTGCATTGGGTATTATTCATTTAGTTTTTAATTATTAGCATTTATATCTGTTTTTACATCTTTTGCATATCATTCAGCTGTTCAAAGGGAGTATTCCCATGCTGCCAGTCTGAAGTGCTTCTGTTTGAAGGCACCAGCAGCCCGGGGAATCCTCTCATACGCTGTCTGTGGCCAATCCAAAGAGCTGCCAATTGGGTTCTGCCAGTGCACATTAAACTGATACCATTATGGAGTCACTTTATCAGTGATTTTAAAATAACAAGCTCAAAAAGATTATTTCAATGTCTTTCTAACATATTATGCTTACTTTGGTCTCTCTGATAATTCTTTTACTCATATATGCTGTATTTTCTATTACGTAGTTACCCTTAACAGCCTGATACTCTATTTTCTAAGTAAGCAGGCTGTTGTGGTTGCTATGGCTTGAAACTTCCTCCAGAGGCTGCTAGAGAAATAAAGTGCAATTACCAGCACTAGCTAAATAATGCAAAAATTGTGTTAGATGACATCTAGATCACTTTTCAAATAATATAGTCAGGATGTCCACTACTCCCTCCCCCAGTTTCTTTGTACTCAGAGAAACCTGATTTCATCTGTAGCTTGGATGAGATGTAAACAATGTGACTTTCTCCCTTGGTTCCTAGCTTGACTCCCTTGAGTCCAAATTAAATTCCATTATCTAATACTGACCTTCTGATATACACCTATCCATTTTTAAAGTTCCAAGGATAATCTCTCTGCCAAGTCTTTATTTCCACTGCTCTAGCTTATGTTAGTGTCTTTTGTTCTCATTTTCATCTTATTTTCTATCGACTCTGCTCACACTGTGTTTGTATTTGATGTATGGGAAAGCCAAGAACTGTAAAACCTGCTGAACTGATATATGAAAATTCTCTACCACCTTCATCAAAATACTTAAGACAGATACTGTTAATTTCTCTAGTACAGAAACAGCTGCAGTTGCAGAAAGTTTTGTATTAGACGCCAGAAAATCAACAGTTAAGTTGTGGGAAAGAAGGAAAGAACTTTTTCTGAAAATTAAGAACTACAAAATGGACATTTGCACCATATTAAAAAATAAAAAAATCCTATCTTCATTTATGTTTTTCTGTCCTGTGTAGTTTTTATTTTCTATTGAAGATCATATCTTGACATACATTTTTGCTATGATTAGGTCAGTAAGCTATTTTCTCCCCATATGGATTATTTGATATCTAGCCTTGGCATACACTGTAGCCTTAATATAATTAAGTAAAAAATGTCAACCAACACGATTTCTTTTGAAAGCAGTTTCTCTTAGTTGCATGGTTCACACAACTCCTTAGCTCCTTCTATTTGGTTTCAAATTTCTTCTACTCCTCAGAAGAATCCTCCAGTTTGTGCTTATATCACATTATCATGTGCAAAATACAAAGCCTTTTCTGTAAGACAGATATTTTGTTCTAGATATTTCATTTAACTTGGAAAGTCGAATACCTTGTCTGATGTTTTACAGAGAGTAAATTTCTGCATGCTTGTTATTTCAGAGGAGTTAGAAAATCACAAATGTGCACTCCTGTAGACCAAACACTCTTGTGAATGGAGCCCTCTTCATAATTAAATATATTCAATACATAAGTATTTATATATATATATTTTAATACCTTTGTTTTATCTGGTTGAAAGTTTTTGATCAGCTATGAATAGTGACTGAACTTGCAAAAAGACACACTTGCCTATGTTTTGCTTCTTGGTTTCTTATAGCTTTTTACCTAATGACAGAGTGTTCTGTGGGATGAAATAGTCCTCTGTGATTTCTGAAATTTTTTTGTGGGTGTTACTGAGTGCTGCAGCTGCTGTGCCCGCATAATGAACTGCAAAAGCTCTTCTGTGTGATGCAGCATAGGTCAGCAGAATTAGATTTTCTTTTGATGAAGTTCCACCAGTTTCCTTAAAATATGTTGAACTCACTTCAAATAGTGAAGCTTTGCCAACTGTGAGGTTCCATTTTTAGGATTTTGTTCCTCGAGCACACTTGTAGCCATAGCATATTCATGCAGCCTTGTTCTGTTTATTTGCTGCCCTTTAAGTATATCTATTCATAAACCCAGGTGGAGTAAACGTCAGCCATGGCCAGTCTTTCATGCATTCATTTGTACTCACAAAGGAAACATCATTAAGAATGCTTTTAAGATCAAACTGTATCATCTTTGCATTATGTTAAAGATATCTCTGGTTGTTTCATGTTGTTCAGAAAGTCCACTGGACTCATGTGGACATGATCATCCTAATGATCTGTAATGAAAGATGTTTGAGTATCTGGCATATGCCAATGAAATGGAGTAGAACCACATTTTTTCTTTCTTGAGCCTCCAAGTGTTATATTTGTCCTTGCGACAGGTTGTTCTGCTTTTTTTAAATGTTTTTGGAGACAATTTTTCAAAAGAAAGGTCCTCTTCAGAAGTTAATGTCATTATTTTCATTATTTCTTTTTTCACCCTATGACATTTCAATACCAATTTGAGATGTTTTGTAGCACTGAGACAAGTGACATGGTGTAGCTTCTTTCAGAAGAGATAAATTGGAAGTTAAGCTTTAAGTACTAATTTGGAAAAAATTACATGAAATGTTGTTTTAACAATTTTGGGTACATGCTGTTGCTTTTAACTACCTGCTTTCAGGGACTAATGCTGAAGAGGGAATAAATGTTGAAGACTTTCCTGGATTCTTTAGCAGTCATGCCAAATTGGGTTTTATAGGGGGGAAAAAAATCACATGTATCATACTATATGTTGTTTCTGGTATATACATACATGTAGACATAATAGAATAGAATAAGTACTTGTCATAGTTTGACACTGGCACAATGCCAGTGCCCCCATGAAAATGCAATCTCTCAATTGAATGCTGTGAAATACAATCGAGAACAGAGCAAAGCAGGCCCAAACTTAGTAACAGGAAAAAACTTTATTAAGCTACTACTATAAAAGAAAGAAAGGAAGGAAAAAAAACCCCACAAAGATCAAAATGAAAACTGTGCAAAGCATTCCTCCTCCCACCACCCAACACCAACAAACCACAGTGAGACACAATCTGGACCCAAATCAGGTTTCCACCCTCCAGACAATTGATACTCACTCCATCAAGGGACACAGAATCTCTCCTGTGCCACAGACCCCCCAGGAAAACACAACTGCCACATCCTGTGCTTCCATGTCACACATGGCACCGCCCAGATAAAAAAAAAATTGCCATGGTGACCCTCTCCTTTCCATGCACAGTGCTCTCACCACCAATGCATGGATGGACAGACAGATTTTAGGATTTTTCCTTTCAAGGATGCCTGCCAAGAGGGGAGAAAACAACAGTTCAGTTTTTCATTTTTTGGGACCACAGTCCCCCCCATTTTCCCCTGGGGCCGAGGGTCCAAGAACAGAGATCTTCTTTTCTTCTTCTTTGAGGACAGAGGGCACTACCACAAACCCCCTAACTTTTCTCTGTTCGCTCCACTTCTGTCTTTTCACAGCTGAAGCAGGCCTCTTTTCTCACTGGCATCCTCCTAAAATACAGTCTCTCTTGGAGGAGGAAAAAAATTGGTTCAGTTTTGTGGCCAACATGGAAAAGTCCTGCCAAAAGCCACTCCTTGTCTCCCTCCCATCTAGAATTCCTCCTTCTAACATCCCAGGGTCCAAGCTCTCTCTCTTCCTCTCTTTCAAACTGAGAAGGAGTGAAATTTCACAAAGCTTTCATTTCTCAGGAAGGGTTAAAAGTCCGGACTCCTGGCTGGCTCTCTGCCCGGATTCTCTAGTTCCCACAGGCAGCTGGGCACCTTGCGGCACCCCCGCTCTTCTTCCCCGCGGTGAAATTGCTGACAAGCCACCTCTGCCAAGAGACTCTTGCGGGGCGGGAATGGAGACATCCCAGATTTCTCCACCCTTCCATCTGCAGGGGGTTCCAGTCCCTCCACCCTTGGGCCCACTTCAGTCAAGCCATGGGCCTTCCCCTCCCCACCCAGCCACGGCCGGGCAGGGGAGAGGCTGCACTGCGGCTGAGCAGAACCAAAGAGAGCGAGTTCTCCTGGGAATTCTGCTTTTAACCCCTCTGTGTTCTCAGAGGTGTGTCCACCTTCAATTGGTCAATATCCAAATTGACCTCTTCCTTCCAGAAAAATTCTTTTTCCATGACAAACCATGACACTACTTCAAGCCCATATAGCAATTAATGCAATGAATGGTACCTGCAGAAGTATATGGTACTTCTCCATTTCCACTCTGATAAGTCTAATTCCATTGTGGATGCTGATAGAGAGGAAGATAAGGAAGGACAACTGTACATATCACTCGAGACAGGATATGAAGACTACTGGTAAGTTGAAGCTTAAGAAACTATTTGAGTTTAGGATACTCTAACAGGAAAAAGTAAGAGAGGTGATAGCTGCTATAAGGGTGAAAACCAAAAACATGTAGAAAGTAAAAAATGTCACTAAGAGGAACTGGTTCAGAAACATCATTTACTGTGCCTGGTTAACTTACTAGTGCTTTGAAAATCTGAAATGTGTGATGCACACCATCAAATAGGGGATTTCTTAAATTACAGTTGTATGCTAATTACTCATTCTAGGCAGTGGTTTTTCTGAAGCAGTAAATGATCCCAGACTTGTCTTAGCAAGAAAAAAAAATCTTACCACTGAAATGTTGGGGACTGTTAGTCACCAGTGCAGGAATTGCCACTTTTCGAAATCTTGAATAGAAATGAATTCAATAAAATGAGACATAATGACAGATTTATAAAAGCAACCTTCCTTTACATAATGGATTTTACATTCTAATGTTTCTTTACCATAATCCTTTAAAATTATGCAAAAAATTTATTATTTAAGTGATAGTAAAGAATTCATTAAAAGATTAATAGTTCTGGTTTACCAATTCACTTACCAGGTTACTTAATTATTTAGCTCATTAATTCTGCAAATGTCAGGCTTGCCATGAACTCTTTTGATTTGCATAAGTAAGGTTATAGTTCTGTGAACAATTGTCATCTAACAAGTTCAAACAAAAATTTGGCATTATTTTTACACATGTACATATAGAGATAGGAAACCAATCTAACTAATTGATTTATCAAGGAGATGCACTCCAAATTAGGCTAATATGAGTGGAACCTTTTTTAGGGACCACATTTCTCATGAAAAAACATCAGTCATTTAAGGAAATCTGAAGCCTCCTAAAGCTTTATTTATTTATTTATTTATTTTACATTTTACTCATTGGAATATTGACATGATGGGTCATGGCAATTATGAAAAGGATTCTACTTCTGAGGTGACAGTTGAAATATTTATACTGTGTTAATTTGATCAAACCACTAGAACTTACATGTGTGAATTTGTACATATACAGACACACGTATATGTTTGTATAAGATATCTAGAGGTACAAAGGAATACTTGTAAGAATATTGGAAATAGTCTGAGTAGACATTAGCTCTTATTTAATCTTTAGGATTAGCCTCCAAAGCAAGACACCCTCTACATGAGGGCACAATGAACCTTCTTTGAACATAGGTGAAGTTTTCCATTCACTTGGTAAGCCTGAGTGGAGAACATCAATAGCTGGTCATTATGCACCATGTAAAATAATTTGAAGTCCTGTGATGCATACAGACTAAGTAAGGCCATCTTAAATAATTTTTATTGTGGAATGATTTCTTCCATTACAGGTTCTATGCACTGTAAAATAGCATGGGGCTGTAACAGTCACAAGCCAGTGTGTACCCATGTATCTTGCTGCAGTGAATGGTTAAATGTGAAAATGAATTCTTTCTGGCAGGCTAAACTCACGGCCCTCTGTATTAGTGGCATCTGCTATGGCATGTGAATCAGCCTTGTTCTTAGTGGGTGTCTGCCAAGCAAGTACAGATTTCTAGGGGGTAATACATAATCTGTTCAAACCCACTTCTACAGCCCCCATGAGTGGATCTATTAAGTACAATTAGTCTTGTAATTAAGGGCCATGGTATTAAACACTTCAAGCATTATTTTTTTCTCTTTTTGACAACACAGAATCAATCTTGTGACAGCTTCCCTGCCATACAGTCTTATGTCTTGATAAACAAATTGCGAGGATTATAGTCAAAATTATATGGAAGTCGGCAAAGCACGAGATGCTTTTACACAAAATGCATTCATTCAAATCTGTGGAGTAAATAGGTGTAAATAGCAGGGAAGTAAATGAGAGGTGTATATATATACATAAAGTAGGTATAAAAATGCAGAAAATGCAAGTTTTAAAGACAACAATCTTTGGACAATTTTACCTAGGTACCTACATATATTGGATATTTCCTGCCAGAATAAATTGCATGTTTTGCAGTGTCGGTAATTTTGGGAGCAGGAGTGTGAGTTTTTGTATGGTCATGGGAAACTCTCTGTAGTTATAGTACAAAGAAAAGTAGATTGGAAGTTTTGTGGCTTGATCAGCTACTGTGTGATTTCCTGGGATTACCTATGTGTGTTTACAGATAAAGAGGTAGGAACTAGACTGTTCTCAGTGGCTTTGGAAGACATGGGTCATAAAACTCCTATGTCCTTGAAAAAATTTACCTGTGTTAAAAGTGGAACTTCAAAGGAAAATAGTTGAACAGAAAAAAAGAAAATCTGTAAAATCATTCAATGTGAATCAGCACAGAGTTGAC
Organism: Lonchura striata; assembly: GCF_050655825.1. NCBI lineage: Eukaryota > Metazoa > Chordata > Aves > Passeriformes > Estrildidae > Lonchura > Lonchura striata. The sequence continues at coordinate 38,716,714 of NC_140741.1, read as the reverse complement.
TGTGAACAGGATCCAGAGTTTATGGATAGTCAAGAATGTCTGGGGACAAACTGAAGTGATTCTCAAAAAAAATGGCAGATGTCCTATAACCTGTTCCTGCTTTTCTTTCAGCTAAAATGTCAAGGTTTCATCTGTTTGGTGGTACATAATAGTTAGTCAAATATTTTTATTAGCTTTGAAACTTTTTGGGGAGAAGAATGCAAACTCAATGATACTGAAAAACATTTAAAAGAGTTCAAACATTTTTTACTTATAAAATACTGGAGCCAAAACAGTTTCAAATTTACTTCTATATTTTAAACTTTAATCAATACTTTTACTGCCTAATTGGGCACTCATCCAACTAATCCTAAAAATCTGAGGATCTAACTCAACCTTAACTCATAATATAACAAATCTGAAGATCCTATAAGAATCAAGCACAACAGCTGATTTTTAAAATCACCACAAAATCAGATACAGTATGGTTTAGTGGCCTTGTTTGTGCTTCTGGTGCTTCACTTCCTATGTGTTGACCCTGTGTTATCAAGGAGGTTCTTTATGGAATGGTATTAACAGGAAAGCATTGGTAAATAGGATTGAGTTTGTTAATGTCTGATTTGAGATTAAACCAGCTGCCTTTTCTCAGTGTCTCAGTCACGAGGGAATAGGTAGGTAGCAAGATAGACTGACAACCTCTCCCATTAATGAGAAAAACCAAGTTAGGCCAGATTTTTGCCTTACCCTAGAAAACATATTGGCTGTTAATCTCCCAATGAGTTTATTGATGAGTAGAGAACAGTTAAGACTTTTTGATCTGTCATTTTCCTACATGCTTTGAGCAATGACTTCAATACTGCAGAGAACACCAGAATGCAATACCAAATCCTATGCAGCTCAATCTGGTTGTTGTGATGTCCTATTGCTAAAAAGTATTAATTTTCAGACTTTACAGAACTTGGACATGCAGAAATCACCTAAATTTTCCTGACCCCAGGACATGTAGGAACAGCAGCCTTGTACTTAAAATTGTGATTGTGGTATATTGGTTCTAAGCTCATCAGGGACAGAGGTGATACTGCACATTCAAGACTAGAAATAATCCAGTTTGTAAGGCAACCTCCCAGCTGCCTATGGATGCAGCTGGTTTGAGTTGTAGGCTGCAGCTGAAAATGAAGTGTGTCTGGATGCAGTTTCTAGTACCAGGCCAGAAGCCCAGCTGATGTTTGCTGGCACAGCTCTGCTGAAGTAACTGTGGTAGCTTATGCCAGTTAGGCTCTTGCTCCACATCTTTTCTCATGCACTAACGTGTGTTGTTGGAATTTGCCTTCATCTCTCTTCTGAACTAAATAAAATAACTTCAATTTCTTAAAAATGCACCATTAGCCTTCTAAAGGGAGAGGATATTTGTATGTGTGACTATATAAAAAACAAAATATTAATTCAAAAATAGTACTTCGGGCTAGCTGAACCTTCACACAGTCATATTGAATTATACAGAGATGTGCAAAAAATAGTAGTGTTTGGATTAAGTGTGCTGTAATTTGTAGGGTGTATTTTGAAATTTTTAAGGCAATGGACATAGATATATCATCAACTTTGTTTTAGTGAAAAATCTGAGGACCTCCTAATGACTTTTAAGAGCCAATGAGTATATATTCTTCACTAACTACCAGTCATTAGATAATTTTGGAAATATGCTTCCATCAAGTTTGGGAACACAGATTGGGTGCAAGCTCTGTCATCTCCATTATTATGGTCATCATTAGGCATTTCTGAAGAACAACTACTCAGGCTTCCTGATTCTAGTAAAGCCTTGAAGTGTGAAGATTTAATAATACTTGTAAATTATGTTGTACACAAACTTCAATGTGTTAAATTAAAAGTTGAGACCATTTAGCGTTTTATAAATGTCTGCATTCTAACCATTTGCATAATGTTTTATATTGTGCAAAAGATGTCTCTTCTCAACACATATTTTTGGGTTTTGGCATAAAAGTTTTAAATTTCTTTTACTATGAAAACTGAAACTTGAAGCAAAAAAATTTGTTCTGACAATATATAATATATTGAATTCTATTTGGAATGATAGAGTGCTACAAAATAATTGTTGGATTAGTATTCTGCCTGTGACTAAACAGACTATTGCTCAGATAAAATGACAAAAACAAATGTGAAAGTTCTATGAAAAGATATTCAAGGCTGTGAAAGCCTAAGTACAGGGGACATATTCTGTAGTATCTATTCCCCATCTTTCTATGGTTTAATCAAATACCATGTTAATAACTTTGATACCGTAAGACCTTTTACTAGCTTGCTCTGATGTTTTTCTGTCAAGGGCTAACTAATAGTTTTAGCTCTCCAAAGAACAACATAACAAAGATAAGGCAAATGCCAGGAAATGTATTCATTAAATAGTCAAGAGAATGCCAAGGACAAGCTCACTGTATAATGTGTTAGGAGAACATCAATATTTGAGAAAAGGAAGATGCTGCTTTGGTATAACATATTTGTGGAAACAGGAATAAGCATGTTTTAAGCAAGGCTTCTCTTTAATTATTGTCTGAGTTTCACATAAAGTCTGCTTCATCAACTGGATAAATATTTGACTGCTGTTCAGTAAATTGCATTAGTTTACTTTAACTGTATGCTCAGCCTTATTCAGGCATCCTACATTAGGCAATGTAGTGTGTAATGCATCTCTGCAGGTGACCAGAGCTATTCTCTGTATGAGGTAAATTAAAACTCATATTTTAAAAATTAAACATTCTTGCACTTCATGATTTCAATATTTAATTATAACCTGTGTCAGGGCCTAATCTCTGACTGAGTCAGGCATGAAATTAATCAAAAACGAGGCACAAGCTTAGCAGTTCCACTGCACTGTAAAAATAATTTTTTCAGCGTTTCTGTGATTCTTACAGAAATTTTATGAGAATGATGCTGATGAACATGTACTTTGGGCACCAGTTAAAAGGTTAGTAAGTAGCCAAAATAATGATGATTTTTGTTAGTTGGAAAAAGCCTGGCAGAACACTTGAATCCTGAGGTGTGAGTGCACTGAGGACGTTGTAACATCAGAGAGGTGATCAGACAAGAAAAGAAATCTTTGCCTCTTCTAAATCTATTTCAGGGAGAAAACTCAACTATTTTTAAAAACCACAGCTTTGGCATACAGGATAATACATATAATACAAGAGTAGATTACTTTATATGAAGCAAAGCATGCTGCAGCTATAGAGAGTACAGATACCTTTTACTTTGCAAAATACTTGTGCAAAATAACTTGCTGTAAATACTGTAAATTAATTATTTGTAGTTATATTTTTTTACTGATAGAAAAAGATCATGCAGAGCAGTTTCTTTTTCACTGTGCCTAATAATCTTATCTTTCTTATAATCCAGTGAGTTCAGAGCCAAACTTCTTAGCTGAGAAACAAAGGAAACAGTGAGGTACTGAAAAAGGGTGAAAACAATTCTTGAAGTTTCACACAATTAAAGTTTTTTCTCCAAAGAAATGAGATTGTTCTTTGATTTTACATTAAAAGCTAAGGCTCAGTTGGTTTTGGTTTATTTTGATGGATTTGTGTATTTTTTGCAGCATCGACACTTCCAGAAACAAATCATCCTTAAAAACAGGAAGGGCAAAAGAGGCCAGCAACAGTGGAAAATTTTCCAAACTGGCCCCTAAAAACTGACTGAACTACTTCTGGCATAATATTATACAGGATATAAATATGTAAACAGTAATTTTCTCCTATCCTGGCATAAATATACTGGCTTCTGAAGGAAGTCAGGTAGCAGGACCCATAATTATTTTATTTAACTCAGCTCTCTATTCTGCTCTGACAGAGGCTGCCTTTGTGGTTTTAGGCTAATCATGTATAACCTCCTTAGTTTTACCTGTTGTAAAACAGCTCACATTGCTAATGATTTGTCTGAGAATTAGGAGGGTGTCTGTTGTATGAAAAATTTCTTATTATTGCTGGAAGAAAGATTTGGAAGGCAGTAACTGAGCACAAACTTTGTTGCTTATTTAGGAGAAGGAGCCATTCTAACAGGCACAGATATCTAATTGCTGCACTTTAACAGGAAAAAAATTGCAGTTTATTCACAAGAGTTTGCTGCCCAAGATGACCAAGAACAAGGCTATCTCTTGGTGATAGCTTGAGAATCACCAACATACATCCAGTTAATCCTTTGGCTAAGATTATCCCTTATCACTTGAATCCCACTGGAAGGGGTAACCAAGACAATTTGACACCCACTAAATTACCTTGGCCAGTTGCAACTAGAAACCTAGCTGGCTCCACCTAGCCAAGCCAGTGTTCTCAGGAGAAGCCTCTTGCTCCTCAAACATACACCATATGAGATTGCTGGTTCTGGTATTGTGCTACTATCATTGCTTTAAATGCAGATGGGATCACTGCTTTCATTCCCGTAAAATCAAGTAAGCAGATGAAGAATAAGTATTTCCATACTGTATGGATGCCATTAAAAGCCAGTTCAGTGGTCCTTGGGAAGCCAAAATTGTGAGGGTTGGGATGACTTACCTGGTGGGAATTATCAGACCTTACTGTTTGGTTGCCTGGCCTTAAATGAACCACACCAGCTACATGGAATTTGCAGTCATTTACATATCTTCTGGTGAATCTACCAATAATTTTAATGCCATGTACTCATCCTTTAGAAATAATTTAAATTCATTATAATATTTCAAAAAATATACAGAAATACCACATGAAAAACAAGCTATATGATCTAATGCAGTGGTAAAAAAAAATATTACACAGTGTATTTATTTTTAATAATATTGGACAGCTTCCATTATGTGACATGAATATTACATACAGTTGTTGAGCTGAATCTGTTAAGAAAGGTTTAGTAGACATGATGAATATATATTTTCAATAGATTGGAGTACAGAAATTCAGAACAATGTTTCCAGTTAAGAGCATTTTAGTCATGTTAATATACTTCTCTGACTTCTTTTGGGATTTTTTTTGTGGTTTTTTTTGAGATCTGTACTTTCTGTTGTACTTTTGGTTACAGGATAAATCTGTTTTTATAGGTTTCTAATGTGTTGGTGGGATTACATTAGCCAACAAAACTTTTACTGTCACTCAAGGTTCCCCAGATTTTCCTTGGAGATGCTTCAGCTATTGATCAAGCAGAGTTCACACAAATGTCTCAAAATCAGAGTCACACCTCTCATGCCTGCTGTTACTTTTTACATGTGGAGGAGGAAAACCTTTGACCCAGATTTCATCTCAGAGAAAAGATATTTCCCTAATATGTTGAATAAATATATCAGCTTAAGACAGGCTTAAGTGACAGCTGAAGTGACCTCAAATAATTTATTCTTTTTTAAAATAATGAATATTGTAATTTGTCTTTAATTTTTTTAGGGTTAGAATGTTAAACATTATTTCAGTGAATGTGTGGTTGCATTTGGTGACCCTTACACAATTATATTTTTTTAAAACTTACTCTAAGGGTTTTTTTCCTGATTTTGAATTATATAAATTCCAAATGATAATTGCTTTGCTTATAAAGCAATATTTATGACTACAGTTATTGTTAACTAGTAAAGATATCTGAAAAATATTCCCTCTTTTTTGTGCAATTCACAATGGCTTTTCTTAGAAACCTGAGGATTTTTTTGGCGTAACACACTATTTATGAGGAAACTTCCATAATTTTACAATATTTTCATTACTAATAATGGCTTAAAACAATTACAGTTTTAGGAGTTCTATAGTCCTCACTGCTCTAGAGGTTTTCTAAATATTTTCATTATCTGATATAAAATGTCTTTCTGCTCAGTATACCATATAAATCTGACCATGAAGTTACTTACTAGGGTAAGTGAAAGGTGTTGGTCTGTGCTTTTATTGCCCTATTTATGGAGTGATTGCTAAACCCAACAGTACCTTATAACCTCATGAATAAATCATGGAATCAGTCACTGTATTTATAAAAATGTCTGATACTTCTTTCCAGTTTCCAGCATTTGAACATCTTTCAGTGACTGAAATATATATTTACTAAATGGTGAGCAAATGAAGTTATCAGGGGTGGCTTTTGTCACTCGAGATGACTGCAAGCAAGGGCTTCCCTGAATTAAGGAGCTCTGAATGTCAAAGCTACTTCATCTGTGTTTACACACGTGCACACTCTCTGTATTTTCGTGCCTGTCTGGGTAGGAAGTTTATGGGTTTTTTTCAAATGCAGGGGCAGCCTTGCACTGAGCAGCAAACATTTCACAGCTGAAGATGTGTCCAGAGCTGTGCCTCCTATTTAACCCTCCCCTTCCTGCACAGTCTTTTGGACCAGAGGAATGAAGCTTACATGCATGAGCCATGCAGGGAGTTCCTCGGGCAGGCTGTTGGAGCAGCAAAGCGGTTCCACCACAGGGCAATGACAGCACTGCTGACTGACTGCACCCCTGGTGTCACCTCATGCCAGCTCTGATGTGGTCCCCAGCTCCATCCTGCCTTGTTGTGTCAGGGAACAGGAACTAGCAGGGACAGCAGTAGGGCTGCTGCCTGACAGAGCTGCTCTGAGTTCATGTTCCTCTTGCCCTGTTGAGCCTGGCTCCATCTGAGGCTTGAGGAGGCAGCAAGATCTTCTTGCTAATATGTAAAGGCAGAATTAGAAGGATGGCATATGTGCTGGGAAATCTTAGTGCCAGGCCCTGAATTCTTTCATGGTCCCTACAACACTTACATTGTTATTGTCGGCTACTATTATTGTATGTCTGAGTACATCATGAAAATGGGTACAGTCATTTTGTTAGATGTCATACAAACATAATTCTGCAGTGTCCCAGAGACCCATGCACTTGGCCTGATCTTTTTTCTAGCTTCTATCTAAAACCCTGTTACTCCTGTTGATGACTTTAATAATATGCTCCAGACAACTATGGCCATGACAGACATCTCAAAACAAACTGGTAATGCAACTCTTCCTAGGAGACAGGCCCTGAAAGTACAGCGGTCCTGGGGGTCTCACTGAGCCTGGACTTGCCAGTGAGTTCTGCAGACATGAAACAATTTTGAAAGTGGTGTCATTTGTATTTCAATTCATCATGGTGAGCCCTGTAGTCATTATCACAGAGCTGTGACCAAGGCTGTTTCTCAGACACAGCAAGAGTCACCACTTATGCTCCCTTGGACGCCGAAGGATAAGAATGCTGCTCCTGATTTGGCTCCTTTATACAGCTGGGCCAAAATTCTGTCAACTCTCCAGTGTTAAGAGGGAGTTTAAAAAGCTGATTTATTTGTTGAAAGCAAGGTAAAAATCTCATAACATGTACTTGTCAACAGGTTGCTTTTAGTACAAAAGTTTTGAGCAGGTTAAGGTTTTGTTATATTTTTGTGTGGTGCGCATTTGGCTGTAAATAGCCCAGTACTATAAATAGGAAAATGATAAATTAGTGCTCATTTCAGTGCAATAAAGATAAGTTTAGATGAGTTAACTCGAAGGTAAAAGAAGTGTAAATATTTCTGTGCAAATTAGGTCAACTTGGGACTCATTTGAAAATAATATAGGAACATTTATTTATTTGAATATCAAAGGTATCTAACCTTCCAAAATGTGGATTCAGTGCTTCTGACAGGCACAGATTGCTCCTTGGAGATCTTGTAAACAGTTTCTCTCTGTGTCTGACTTCCCAAATTCTTACCTACATCCAGCACTTAATGAATGGTCTTACTCATCAAGAAGCACGAGCTCTGGTCCCATTTTGAGTATTTTTATGTCTACTGTTTATTGTATTGCATAGTTCAGGTGTCTGAAAGTAAATCTCCAGGACACATATTTCAGTATATGAAAGTCTGGACTATACATACATACATATATATATATATATATATATATATATAAACACACACACACACACGCACATATATATATATATATATATATATATATATATATATATATACACATATATATACAGATAGGGAGAGAAAGAGAGTTTTCAGATTAGATACACAGATAGGTAACTGAAACTTGGACTTTCACACCATTATATTTTTGCGCACTTCTGTCATGTTTTCAGTCCTTTTCAGACAAGATTTTCTGTCTTTGTAAGTAATACAGGTAGAAATTCAGTGAAGAAGTACACATTTTCCATCTTTCCCTCCCCACACCACTCTTGTAGTATATGTGTACACTCTAATATTAAACCTAATGACTGATTGGATTTAGAAGCATTGACAGCATTCATCCTCCACCTGATGGTATTTTTTCAGTGACAGTTTCTCTGCTGCAGGCATTTTTAAATAGTTCCTCATACACAAGAACAGAATGGACTCCAAATATAGACAGTTTAAAATGTATGAAGAGTTAACTTCATATGTAGCATTCACTTATCAAAACATCAGGAATTTATAAAAGACACTACTTAAGTAACTGCAGTAGTATATATAGGTAAATGCATAATTTTCAATGTAAAATAGGAGAAAAAACTTCTGTTAGTGTCAAGCTTATTCTCAGGGAACCAGAAGTCCACTTTCATTTACATAATTTCAATTACTTGTTAATATTCTCTTAATATTTGGTGGGAAGAACCTGTATAAGGGACAAATACATTTCTCTCAGGGTTATTCATTATCACTGCCTTTCATCTCATGTAAAACATCTATTGACAAAGGAAAAGGGAGTCTCAGAAACCAAGACTGATTTATATTTCATTTATCTTAAAAGAAATAATCCCTGCATGAGTATACGAATATCTGTTATTAGTTTCTTCCTATGCTAGTGTCATTCATATCATGCGGGCAGCCTATTGCTGCTTTTTGTTTGCTTTTTTGTTTGCTTTTTTTTGCTGATGGCCACCTGTATCTACAGTGTCAGATACTGGAGATTATCTCAGCTGGTCAGAGCATGGTGCTAATAATGCCAGGTAGTGGGACTGATGGTTATGGGCCATTCACCTAAGAGTTGGACTTGATGATTCTTGTGGGTCCCTTCCAATTCAGAATATTCTGTGATTCTGCAAATAGACTTAGGGGCTAAATAAGTCTCTCTGCAGATTTAAAGGCATATTGGCAAGGTAATATAGGTGAACTCCCATAGGCAAACAAGGAGTATGTCTCTCATATGAGGAAAAATACCCCAGATCATCTGCTTTTCAGAGCTGCAATTGCAACATTATTTGTACACTTAGGCATAAGATTTCAGGGAATTTTTTTCCATATGGGAATACAGATCGAGGTTATCTTACCTGCAATGTGTGTGATTTATTCTTCTCTGAATGTGGATGTGATTGCATTAGGCTAATAGTACTAATAGTACTTTCCAAAACCTTTCAGCCTTTCTGATGCTATCAGATCTTTGGAATACTGGACGAAACAGGATGAATCCAGCCCAAGCAAAATTTATAGTAGGAAAATCATCAAGGCTAGAGAAATCCAGACATACAGTAGTCTTGCTAAGGTTATTGTTTTTCCTTCAGAATGCTTCTGGTCAGATACTCTAGTAAGAAAAAAAAAAAAAAAAGAAAAAACAAAACTTATAACTCACATTCATATTAAGTCGCAAAACCTAAAGAAATAAAGCCTCATGTCACTTAAAGAACATTAAAACTTCCAATACTCATAATTTCTGGGAGAAATAGCAATCTACAAAACAAAGTTACTGTGATGTGATGTGGTACTTCATTTTACATATTGAGAATGGTCAATTAATAACTTCATAGAGAAGCACTTTTACATCTTTTTAGCTATGTCCACTTGCAATGAATTTGGGTTATTATTTCTGCAGTGACTGCAAGAATCAAGTTTGAAAAAACAGCCATAAAAAAAGACTATAATTTATGTTCAGCTATCTTAATGTAGTGGCACGCAGGACAGGGAAGGAATCAGGCTAAAAAATGTAGGTTGGCAGGACATAGTATTTAAGTGTGCAGCTGTCGATCAGGTTTGCTTCAATTTATCTTACAGCTATTTGAAAATCTCTCTGAGTAACTTGTTTTTCATAAGCAAATGCTGTCTGTGGCAGAGCAACAGAGGCCCTGTGCTGCTTGGGGGCTGCTGGGGGTGGGTGCTGAAGCTGGGGGTGCTGCCATCCCCGATGTGCTTGTGAATGTGACTGCTGGTGCCTTCTGACCATAGCAGTGGCTGATCCTCTGCAGGAACATTGCTAGCAGTTTTATGCCTCTTATTTTTCTCTAACAAGTCAGTAGACAGGTTTGCAGATTGGTCAAAACTTGGGTCTATGCAAAGATCATGTATAGATTTAGGCACTTTGTCAGTGTCTCAAATAGGCTTCATTTATCAGCCAAATAGTAAACAAGTAATATGCCGTGAGCAATGTTTTGCTGTTGGCTTTGGGTTTAGCTTTTTAATATGTACTGGCATGAAGCATGCTTGAAGATTTTACTGCTTGCCAGACTGGGAATTACTATCTAATGGTTATAACAGAGACTTCAGAAACAGGACATCTGTGCTTCCTACTACTTTTGCTGGCTTTGTGTATGACCTTAAGTAGGTAATTTTCCTCCTCTCTGTCTTAATTAACTCATCATCTATATAATAAATATAATAATTCCTACCCATCTTGGCCTAAATATAAATTATTATTATTCTGCCATGGTTTTTTATGAGTATGCATTTAATAAGTAAGGGATATTTCAAAAATTAAACTATTTTAATTACTTTATTTTGTTTTGTGCTATGTCATTTAGATGCTCTCTTCAAATCTGAATATGGTGGATTGCCTCCTATATCTTATACAATCCTCTGACTTAATCAAAAAGAGCTGTTTCAATTATTATTAGAACCCCTTCATTTGTCTCTAATAGGACCATTTCTAAATTTGGAAAACCTCTTAGTCCTTCTTCCATGCAATCAAACAACCTTTATATGCTGTTTGGTATCACAAGTAGAAGTTTTCTTTATGCCTAGAATGCAACCAGTATCTTTTAGTATGAGAAAGGAAATTTTAGCCTTTTCTTCCATTTTTCTCTGCTTCATTTTAACTGAAGGAGTGGGTGGGATATGCCCATGTTCTCACAGATGCTATAATGCCTGAACTTGTTAACCCTTGTGTTTAAAAGTGATTAGGTAATTTCTCTCCTTCAAGTAAAATTGAGCAGTGCACTCAGGTTTTCATAATACCATGATATAGACTGGCAAATAAACAGGATAACAAACAAACAAATAAACAGGACACTATTTTCTTTTCTTATTTCAAAGTGATCAGATCATCAGAAACTCAGTTAACAGACTTTGCAAAGGGGTTTAAGAATCCTTTATTTATCAGACTATTTCTTCAGGAAGATAAAAGTTAACAACGTTTGTTTGTTTCTTTGGTTGTGGGTGGTCGGTTATGAAGATCTGCTCTGGCTGAAAGACACATGGGGGGAGAGGCACCTGCCTACTTGAATCACATCATGCAGAAATATTTGCACTGCGGATCCTCAGCTCAGGTAGCTGTTCGTTAGCTGTGCGAGTACCTGTTCCAGCTGGTGAGCAGGCAGGGATGTTGATGCTCCTGAGTCCAGACACTTAGCACCTCTTTATACTCAAACAATTTTATCCACCTTGAGTCCAAGACACAGGATCAAACTTGATAACTTTTCTCAAACTTTACAGGAATTGGGCATTAAAACAGAAAATATCTGGAAAGAGACACTGAATTGGCATGAGTCTCAATATACAGGGCACGACCTCCTTAAGATGCTGCAAGCTGTGTAATTTGAAACAGGAATCTGAAGCCAAGCCTTCCACATCTAGAGTGTCTAATGTTTTTACCATCAGGCATCTTGAAAAGAAGGCAGAGTTCCCTCAATATTTCCTGTTAAGGCTATTAAATATTGCATTAAATAACTAAATGTGGACTAGGAGAAAGGTTAAAGGAATAGGAAGCAAGGGCATTCTCCCTGAACATAGTAAACTTATACTCATATACCTGTTCTAAATATGCTTAATTATTCATATGAAATTCAGGACATTTGGCAGAAAGACTAGTTTTTACCTAATAATTTTTAGATAAACATACTGAAAATGAGAAGACTAACAGGAGACAAATACATTGGTGCTGTCACTTCAGACCCTGTGATATTTCATCTTCTTTTTTTGTAGATAATTTCCTTTTGATTGAATGGTGAAAAATGAATCTTTTAATATAACCCATTTAGGATGGAAATTATTTCTCCCCACCCCCTTTTAGAAAAAAGTTAGAATGTCATCCTGGTATTGCATGGAGGGGCAGCAGGAGCTGTGAGCTGGTAAACTAATTTCATTCCTCTAATTTAGATTTAGTTACAACCCTTTCTCTTGGAACCGCACTCCCAGTGAGTAATCAAGGAAAGATGGTTTACCTTTGAGTTTATACCACTATGGCTTAGGCTGAATAAATGCTAGGTGTGCAGAGTATCATCTAATTGTCTAGTTTTCCCTACAGGGGTCTATCCCTGTTAGGCAAACGCTGTGCCAGCCCAGCAATGGCTTGAACCTAACCTGGGTAATAAGTGCACATGAAATTTAGTAGCTCAGCAGAACCCAAAGCTTTTGACAATCAAATGGTTAACCCTTTCACAGATCTGTTTCTTGGGGATTGAATAAATGAGGGTATTGTAATGTAAAGAACATTTGTTGGCTGAAGGCCACCATGAGGGAGATTAGTGGGGGGTATTAAAGATGAAATTATAAAGTCTCAGTGAAAGAGATTCAGTTGAATTCAATGATAAATGACAGTGAAAGGAAGAGAGGGATATTTCTGAGATGAGCTGTATTTCCCTAAAGAAAAATACTTGTGAGATCAGATTTTTAAAGAAGGAGTATTCTTTTTTTATTATTGGAAAGGTTAGATTATATCATTTTTGAGAGCTCTGTTCTACTGAATGTAATAAAAATTGACATGAAGTGTTTTAAGTTTGTTGATAATTCCATACTATTCTGACCCACTTTATCTGAATATCTTAAAATTCAATTTCACTTGTAGAAGGTATTCTCATATTATCCTGCTATATAGGCTACAAAAGGCTGGTAAATCCATAGATGTTCACGACCACTCATGCAGAAATGAAATATTTAACTACAAGGGTATCTTGTATTTCAGAAGTTATTTGCTGACACTTCATTCTCTGATCCTTGTAGTCCATACAAAATGATTTGCACATAGGAAATATAAGTAAATGCTTTACAAATTGACTTTTTGAATATTTTCTCACTACTTCTAATAGATTTTATTAAGTGCTTTCTACTCTAAAATGTTTCAAATGTTGTGGGGTTTTTTATCATTTAAAAGCACATTGCATGTATTAATCTTCTTAAAGGATTCCTGAGTTTTCCTCAACAAAAACAATTAGAAAATAGAGTTGCACAATCTCATAAAAGGACATATGAAAGCTGATGTGTATTTATTATGTTTATTAATTTAACTTTTGTTATTTTGGTTATAATGCTTTTTTAATAGGAGAAAAAAATCCTTACGTATTTTACCTATGTCTAAACAGGTAGAAATCACTGGGTTTTTTACCTAGTTTGAGTGGCTATGAATACAGAAATCTAACTAATCTTCCTTCTTTAACATTTAGAACAAATTACAGTGCCCATTTCATCCAGTAAAAATACAGCCTCATGTCATTCTAAATCACATTAAGAATCAGGGGAAATTGGGGAGGTGGATGTTGAACTGTCAGATTTTAGAAAGAGTGGAAAAACTTGAGAAGAGATTTTCAGCCTAAAAATTCAGATGGAAGAATTTAATCAGCCACTTTCTGTGTGCTTCACTGACTACCAGAAGTTCTGTCTGTCACATACAGATGTGGATGTGAAAGTCTGATGTGTGTTTCCCAGCTCTACCTAATTGGATAACTACAGAACTGGTATTAAAATAGACAATTAGTAGTCAGTACTGTACACTGGACAACAGCCACATTTAGAACAGAGAATATATATATTTTCAGTGTACTGTCTATGCCAATAAACTGAAAAAAATATTTAGCAGTGAGTCAGCCTTTACACATTGGATTTTAGCATACGGATTCTATTATAGAAAATAGATTTCCATTGTTTGCTTTAAAGCATAACTCTTCAATTTCCATGTGTATTAGATAGCCTTTATTTTTTATTTTTATTTTGTGCTTCCTGGAATGGAAATAGAATAGGATGACCCTCAGCAAATGTTAAGAAATGCCTCTATACCACCTCACTTGGAAGATTTTCATTCTTAGTCACTTGCCCTGGTAACCCACAGGGAGTCCCAAAGTGTTAGTAGTCACTGTCATGGATAGAAAATGTGAATATTACAAATTTTACCACAGTAAAACACTTTCTGAGCCTGCCTCTTGTGCTATGCAAAGGCCATTACCCATCCAGCTATGCAAACAGACTGCCCTTTATTATGTGTGTGATAGCATTAGCATCACAGACAGTGTTCATTTTCTTACCAATCCCCACTACAGGCCATGAAGAAAAAAGCTTCATGATTGAGGCAGACGCTGTTCAGCAGGATTCCAGCATTGACATAGCAGGCTGAATAGTAACATACGTTTCAAACATTATATTATAAAATTCCTGTAACACATCTGGTCAGTGCTGCTGCTAGAAGTCATAGCCTGACTCCACCAGGCACCCTCTTTTGCCTCATTTCAGTTACTTGCATTTAAATACAGCCTAGGCAGAATGGAAAAGCAATGAGATTTTTGAATAATTTGCTGGAGGGCTTAAAATATCTTAGTAGAACAAGATGACTATCTAAAAAAAAAAATAATTCTCCTGGGTGGCACATTCATGGTTTCATGACTAATTTGAGATGGCATAATTTTAGAGATACTATGACGAGGACAGAGCTGTGGCGTCCTAAGACTTCAACCTACTGTCATAATATGAAGGTATAAGGACTCCTGAAAGGACACAATACTTGTCACTTAAATTAAAAGTGCCAGAATAGTTGTCCATGTTGTTGAGTTTCTGAAATGACAACAGGTCTTGTTTTGTATCAGATGTTACCAAAACCCATTATTTCAGCTATGGAGCATTTCAGAGTTGCTCTGGAATATACACTTTAAATAAATTAGTTAAATAAAGCAGGAGTAGTAATTGGTTTCTGGTTTCTATTTGGTTTTGGGTAGAATTTAAATCTTTTGGTTATGCAACTCTAAACAGTTTGAAAACAAGTTACTTGTGAGGATATTATCTCAGTGAGATGAATTGCCAAAACTGCAGTTGGAAGGATGAGTAAAATTTGTTTATATGAGCAGAACCCTTGGTACTTGGTGTTTTCCAAAGCAGTTCTTCAAACTGATTTGTTGCCTCAGTCTGAAATAGTCCAAACAAACCAGTTTGCAGGTAACACAGAAAAAACAGATCTTTATTAGGTTCTGAGAAAGACAAATGATGGTGTGGAACAGCACTTTAAAGTATCTTAAAACTGAAAACTGGTGAGATTTTTTTTTTTTTTTTTTTTTTAAGTATAGTGTCAGTTTGTGACTTCCTTAATACCTGTTGTGGAAGAAACACCTAAAGAATTTTTCTTTATTTTTTAGAGATTAAAAAAAAAAAAAAGGAAAGAAAAAAAAAATGTGCACATTGGTGAGGTCTTCAAGTTATTTTTTAGAAGTTAATTTATTAAGGGGAAAGGGAATAAGGGGATTGTAGGCTGCCTCCCCATGCTACTCCTAGGGATTACATGTACAGTGTCAAGGCTTCTTTGCTATGGAGTTCCACACTCTTTGCCAAGCACACTCTGCTTGCTTCTTGAACCTATTCAAATTTTACTAGGTAAAAAACAAAATAAATAAAGAACAAGTATTTTTAGGAATTCCCTAGAAATTCAAAGTGTTCCAGATTCTTGACTTTGATATAATTCGAGAGCAGGCTGCATCTTATTAAACTACTGATACTGGAGCATGTCTGAAGTCTTGATACTGAGGCCTTCCAAGCTGCAATTATATTTATACACAATAGTAATAAATTAAAAATAATAGTAAGTAGCATTGAAATGTTACTTCTCTTGCAAAAAAATCCTGGATTTCTGTTGAATTATTACAGTTCTAGGAGTAAAATGTGTTGAATGTATTGTTTTACTGTCTTACAAACCACCAAGACATAGCAATGCCAGATGGTTGGAGTTTATAGCCAGCAAATTATGCACATTAAAAAATATATAATGACACTCTAATCATGTTTATGAGAAGCCTGAATTTAGAAATATCTCAGCCACCAATCACCTGCCATCAATGAATAATCCCTGTGAAAGAGAGCCAGAAAAGCCAAGAGATTGTATATAGTTTCTTGGAATTATGAACAGATTTCTAACTTGATGAAAATTCAAGAAGTGTGAAAAGTTGTACAAAGTAAAAGTGTAAAAAGGCCATATATGTAATAACCCAGAAACACATATATAGAAATTAATATAATATAATATAATATAATATAATTAATATAATATAATTAATATAATATAATATAATTAATATAATATAATTAATATAATATAATTAATATAATATATAATACAATACAATATAATATAATATAACATAACATAACATCATATCATAACATTTACGTTTAATATGACAAGAAATGTGAAGAAATTGCTCTGAGGTGTACCTAAATATGGATGTCATTTCTCATTTAAAATTTTCACCTCCTCCCTGGAAACGTTCTTTTGGAAGTTTAAATAAGAAGAAAATGACAAAAATACTATAGTACTGAAGTTATGCTAGATGTGAAGATGACATTTTCATGTCTTCTGAAAGTGTTAGGCTTCTTGAAATTATAAGTAAGGAAATGAGTGCAGGCAAGTAAAGTCAGCAGAATAAAGATAAGTATGTGGAATAAAAAAAATTAGCCTGCACCTTAAATGGCGTAGAACAGTGGCTCAATCACA
Organism: Lonchura striata; assembly: GCF_050655825.1. NCBI lineage: Eukaryota > Metazoa > Chordata > Aves > Passeriformes > Estrildidae > Lonchura > Lonchura striata. The sequence continues at coordinate 38,699,884 of NC_140741.1, read as the reverse complement.
AGTTAGCTCTTCTTTACAAACAAACATTATGTGTGTTTCATAATTCAATGTAATTTACTAAAAACTCTGTGCCCCTGAAAAGAAGCACTTGCCAAAGTGGGGTTTTTTGTTTTATTGTTGTTGATGTTATTTTTTTGTGGGGTGTTTTTGCTTGGGTTTTTTTGTTTGTTTTTTTTTTTATATTAACTCCTCCCCACTTTTAACATAACCATGTAAAATTTCAAGAGCATAACTAAGTAACTGAGATATCTTTTGGCTGCACTATGTTGATAGTTATGAGGATGTGGCAATGTGGAAGCTAGACAGAAGGCAATTGATCCTGAAGGTTGTTTTTTTTCACTTATTTCTCATTATAATTAATTACTATAAATAATAAAAATGTATTTTTAGTTGCACAGTGTTAGAAAATGAGAAATTGTGTCAGAATATGATGGTGCAGGGGAATTACTCTTGTGGAAAACTTTCTTTTTCTCAAAAGCATATTAGTTACATCAAGAGACTTCAGTCCACTTTTGAAAAGAGCCATCTAGAGTTCACTGTTAATGGAATTAGAGAGGAGCCTTATGTAAACCCCAAATTTAGCCCCCTCTATAAGCAGGAAGCCTGGATTGTGAGACTGGCTTCCCACTTTGGGCCCATTTCCATAAAATTCAGAGGGGTTTAGTTCAACATACACTGTTTAAGATGCATCTAATTCAAATAGCCTTCTGTAGAGAATCTTCAGTGCATTCATCCTTCCACAAAGAAGTTCTCCATAAAAGCTCTCTCTTTCAAGCCAGATAGCTCCTGTACATGAATAACTTTCACCATAGGAACTCACTGAGCTAGCAAGCCCTGATCTTAGTGTCTTTTCAGAAATAACAGGCTCTTGGAACAATATTCTCTAAGTCCCCTTCAGAAGCAATTAACTGCTTCCAGTACACCTGTAGCGTATTAAGCCTGGAAGAGCCCTTAAAGCTACAGTTCACATTTCACTTCAGTCTGGTAAGAAATCAAATAAAGGGGGGAATTTAAGAAGTCAGCCAATGCTCATTCCATTCCATATTTCTGGCAAGCAAAATATTCATAGAAGGTGCTTGCTTCCTTTGGCAAGAGAAACCCTATTTCCATCTTAGAAAGCTTCATATTGTATGAATATTTAATTTCCCTTCATTTTAACTAGAGAAAATGTATAGTAGAACATTTTAAAGGCTTTTCTCAGTTTCCAGCTGTGTGATCTACATATTAACATAAAGATCTATGGCATCTGGTAAGACTACCTGCTTTTAGAAATGACACAGGTGTAGCTATGGTCACTAGCTTGTCACATATCAAGTTATTAAGTGCTAATGATATCTGATGATATCCATTTATTAAAATCGCCAAATCAATGACAGCATATAGATGATCTGGAGAAAAAGTAATACAATTATTTAGCAACCTCTGAAAAGTTCAGGTATATCCTCTACTGAACTTTGTGTCCCTCAGACTATTCCAATTCACAAAGGGAGACTATTACTCGGTGTGAATTCCCTCTTCTCTGTGAAGGTGGGAAAAAATCAAACAAACAGAATTTTTTTGATAATTGAAAAGCAATTAAAGAATATTGAAACCTCTATTGGATAAGGTTTTTGAAAGTTCTAGAGTCCTGGTAGTCAAAGAGGACAAGAAATTTCAGGAATAAGCACATTTGAGTATGTGGCATTGAGCCGACAGTTTTCATATGCTGATCCTACCAGTGATATCCCTGTCACATCTGATCACAGTCTAGCTAAAATCATGAAGATTCAGATGAGATAAACCTGAAATAAACTTTTTTGCTTTTGTAAAACTGCAGGAATCTGAGACAGCTAGTATCCATCTAATTGAGATCTAGCAGAAAGAGTGAAATACTTATTCCTAATATTAAAGAGCCATGACTTACATGCAAGCACAATGCACTTCAGAATGAATGTGCCAGTTCAATGTGGCTGGCTTTATTCAGTAACAGAGGCTATAGACAGCAGATCAGCCTCTTCCTGGCGAATGGATGAGAACTGGCCTGCATTTCATTCTTGTTCCATAGCTTACCTTGCAACAAGGAACATTTATACCTGTTTAAGGGCTAGTATGGTTTTTTTGATGGTTAAAAAGCTCCATATTAGGTTTAAATGATATACTGTGATGCAGAAAATAATACATGATTGAGGAGTCAATGACACTAAAGGAAAAAAAACTAAATTAAGAGAAGCTGTCAACTCCCACAAGGGCAGAGAGATCTTGACCAAATAGAAAGATGGGCAATCACTGACTTTATGATATGAAGTTGAATAAGGGAAAGTGGACTCTGCATATGGGATGGGGCAACCCTGGATATATGGACAGAGTGGGGAACAAGAAACTAGAAAGCAGTGCTGCTGAAAGGGACTTCAGGGTCCTGGTCGATGGCTGGTTGAATGTGAGTCAGCAGTGCCCTGGAAGCCAGGAGGATCCTGGGTCCTGGGGGGCATCAGGCACAGCTTGGCTACCTGGGCAAGGGAGGGCATTGTCCTGCTCTGGTCTGCATTGCAGCAGCCTCACCTTGAGTGCTGGGGCCTGGTTTGGGTGACACAATAGAAGAAAGACATAAAGCTGCTATAGAGCATCCAAGGGAGGGCAGCCAAGATGGTGAAGGGCCTCGAGGAGAAGGCTGAGGTGTGTGTGTGTGTCACCTGGTCTGTTCAGCCTGTCAGGAGGAGACTGAGGGGAGATCTCACTGCAGTTACAACTTCTTCCTGAGGGGAAGAGGAGGGGCAGGCACTGACCTCTTCACTCTTGTGACCAGTGACAGGACCTGAGGGAATGGCCTGAAGCTGTGTCAGGGGGGTTTATTTTGGATACCAGGAAAAAGGTATTTCACACAGAGGGTGTTTGGTCACTGGAATGGGCACCCCAGGGAAGTGGTCACAGCACCAGCCTGACAGAGTTCAAGAAGCATTGGGACAATTCTCTCAGACACATGGTGTGAATTTTGGGGTGTACTGCACAGGGTCAGGAGGTGAACTGATGGGTCCCTTCAACTCAACATGTTATATGATTCTATGATACAGATAGATATAAAATTTAGGTAGATAAACTTTCATCTGGCATTCTCTAATAGGTAATCCTGTCTGAAACACTGGATATTCAACTTTAATGTTCTTTGAACATATTTTAAATAGGCACAATATAAACGGTATTCCCTTCCACTGGCACTTCTCCTGGGACATGCATGCCTTAGAGCATTTTTAATAACGTAATGACATTATGTGAATGTAATGGAAAACTGTCTATTGTTCTTCTACTGGACAAGGAACATTTTACCTTTATGAGCGTACCACAATATTTTGTGACTCTTTCTCACAAAAAAGCAGCTCCAGAAGGCTGAGAGCAGAAAGAAAGATTAAGGTGACCATGGCTCTTTTTTTTGTTTAATCTTAAGCAATCTGTCAGACTAGGCAAAAGCAAAGGGACATATCACAATATGCACATATGTGTCAACTAAATGAAAATATCAACTTCACTCAAAATTTCCTGCTCTTATCAGTAATTCTTCTAAGACTGGCAATGGATTGCTCTGTATCATTTCAGCACACTCATGAGGAAACAGAGTCAGTTTGGAAACATGGGTGAGGACATGGGTCTCAAAGGTAAAACTGGGAGGTTATTCTCTAAATGTGACTGGTAGCTTGAAAAGTAACATCAGTCTTGTATTGAAATAATTGCTGTTCTCATCTATTTTTCTAGTGTTTCAGCAAGGTAAGTTGAGCACTGCCGTAATGAAAGTGTCCTGAAAGTACTGCTATGCCGAATTTTCAATTACATCTTCTCAATAGATATTGTGTCCTAAATTTAGAAAGGATTTATTTTTAATCAACAAATAAATAAAATGGATAAAGATATCATTGTTTTTCGTTCCTCATAGATTGGGTAAATAAGTTTAGAGACCTATTGTAATCCTTTAGAAGTTTATTGTCACGAAGAAACAGGAATAGAGCCAAACACTTAGAAATAGGATTGGGAAAGACAAGCTGAATAGAAAAAGGAATGATATATGGGCACAAAGACAAACAAACAAAAAAAAAAGATGAAAAATATTTTAGAGGCCTGAAAATTAATTTCACTGTGACTTTAGGAAAAATTTATATTTTTGCAGGATTCTGTATTTTACAATTGAGAGAGAAAGAGAAAGCCTACATATTTTAAATTAATTTTATGAACTGTAAATCTTTGCATTTATAATTTGAAGAGAGCCTTTCCCTTTGGAAATGTTCATCTATAGTAATCATCTAGAAAGAAGTTGCAGAATATTTTTATATTCACCTCTACCAATAATTTTAAATTTCCCATGTAATATATTTCTTTATTTTTGTCTTTCAGTATCAGGTTTGCTGGACTTCCTCTTTCCCAATCCCTGAAATTAGTTCATTTCTTTTTTTCAAAGAGACTTGAGAAGAGAAGGAATTAGTTTAGATCTGGTCTCTGTGAAAATGGTTTCATTCAGCAAGAAATTATTTTCTTTTAGCTTGCATTTTTGTACTTATGCCCAGAAGCAAAAAGATGTGGTGTTAGGCTTTTGAAATTAATGCTTTCATTTTGTCTGCTTCACATGATGCTTTTTAGCATTTTTGAAACATCATATACAAAACAAAATTGTTTTAGCACTTATTCTGTGTACTGGTTTTATGTCTTAAGTGTGCCTAGCAGACACTCTTTTAGTACCAATAGATTTTTCACCAGACTTAAGCTTTAATGCTTCTGGAAGATGCTCTTCAGGTAAGTCTTCAGGCCCTGTTTCTGCAATTGGATCCACTTGGGTGAAATCATGCCAAGGCCTATTCGCTTCCAATAACTTGCAGATGACTAATATTTTTGGGTAGCTCTTCAAAGTAATCATTCTACTGCTTTTGTATACATTCCATGTACTGTGTATAAAGTAGTTGACATACACTTCTGTATATCACAACCAAACATTGGTAAAACACCAGATTTCACAAAGTCATCTTTTTGATTCTTACGTGTTGATAAAGTTGAATTGTACTTACCATAGAATTCCTTGCATGAAAAAGACCTACAAAGAGGTTGTTTTAGTTCTCAGTTGCTCTAACTCTGTCTTGGGCAATGCTCTCCAAAGACCTGAGAAACTGAAGAGTTCCTACCTCAGAGGTAGGATTTGAGTGTGGGTCTTGTGCAGCTGAATGCTCTAGTTGGGTTTACTGCATTATTTACACTCTCTAACTTACTACTGCTGGCTCTCTGCTGTGGTCATGGGCATTAATCTGTGTTAAGCACCTCAACCTGAAGGGAGTGCACATCTGAGAGCTCCAGGAGGGAAAGAGGCAATCAGTGTTAGGTGGCTCCCCTGCCTTGGCGTGCTGATTGATACCCTTAAAGATTTCCTGCTTGGGAGTCATTCCCCTGCTTTCAGTGGATACTGTTTTCACAAACCTATTTCTTCTTGAGCTTCAAGATAGCCAAAGCCCTCATGTCTGTCACAGTGTTACAGATTCCACAGAGCAGAAGTGTAATTAGTTTCAACATTGCAGCAATTTACTTTGCAGTCCATTAGGTGGACATAGCCTTGTAAATTTATCTCTGAAGATTTGAGAATGGCATGCAAGGATAATTATCACAAAAGGTTGGAAAAACAGACCAAAAAGATAGTGTCAGAAAAATTAGGATGTCTCAAAATAAAAGAAGTGACCTTGTAGTGTATAAATAATGACAAACACCAGAACAAAGGCTGTGCTTTTATTTTGAGAAATGAGACAAAGGACCTGACAATACTCACAGCTAAATAGAAGTGTAACATCAATAGGGGATGTCAAAGGTCATTCTGGACTCACATTTTACAAGTCACAGGCTTCAAGTCTTCTTTGGTAATATTTCAGCAAATAAAACAAAACTGAACTTCCAAGATTTCTCACTAACTGTAGCAGCTATTCATCATTCTAAATCTCTACTGGCACTTTCAGAGCTTTTCTGTCACAGTCACTGGAGTGGCAGGAAATTCCTGTATGGAGCTCATCTTTTCACCCAGCAGTTCCAATTACTTCGGTCCTTGACTGTCGCTTTGACAGCATCGCTTCTGAGCCATCCAGCAATATAATAAAAATTAGGAAACAACAAAAACAACACGTGGCTTTTGAATAGGGTACTTCTTACAAAGTGTTTGAATATGTGTCAGTTAATTACCATGCTCCATGGTCATAAACCAGAGCAGATTTCATCATTTGTATTTCTTTTATCTGTAGTCAAGTGTTTCTTCTTCAAGACCTGTCACAATAACTGATATAATTTCTCTATGTCTTCCTTGTGAGGCAGAGATGGGATTTTTAAATGTTATTGGAATTATCCTATATATTAATGAGAATAAAATAATTTTTAAAAATAAATAAGTATTTTCAGAAATTCCTTGATGTTTTCATTCATCAACACTCCTACATTTTAAATGTGAACTACTTCAGGTACATGTATAAAAGTATTTTTGAAGTATTAAGAAATCTGAGATAGAAAATAGTCTAATTTTCATCAGAAAATGCTGTTGCTGCTTCTCCACACATATGCCATTAATTAATAGCCTGCATTTTGGATATAGTCATAGCATTGCCATTTGAAACAATTCAGCGAAAACAGTTTTTACAATAATAAAATTTATTAATGTACTTGTGTCCACTGGGCTTGTAAAAAATTTCTAGCAGAGTCTGAATAAAACAATGACAGTCCTGTTGAATTCTGTGAAGCCTTAAGACTGAGCTTCCCTTTGTTAAAAATCAAAATGTGTCAGAAATCTACTGACTCAGAATAAAATTGCAGGTTACAATTTCACCCTTGGGCTTAATCAAACATGTGGTGTAATATCAAATTTATTGTGTACTTTTGCTTTGAGCTTTGCTGACATTTCAATGCCATCAGCAGTAGAAATGTCGAAAAATGTGATTGTCTTTTTCTGCATTTGGATATGGTGCCACAGTTCACCTTGGCTTTAACAAGTTTCATGATATTGTCCATTTTTTAGCTGATAGAGGCCATTTTAAAGATCATATTTGTGTATATAAGGAATCTCATATCACACTATGGTTGTTATCATGAACCACTAAAATATTACTTTTGCTATATGCTAAAAAAATAAGTTCTGCTATACGGTTGATTTTAAAGTCCACAGCCCTTGATTACCATATTTATGAATGCAAAGATTATGTGATGGAGTATGATAAATGTATAAATAATATACTGGATACTTTTTTCCTTTCAGATATTTAATTGCTACATTTTAGACCCCAAAGCACAATTTTTTTATCTTAATCAAAAAAGAAATAAACCTGTACAAAATGTATACATTCAGTATCATGTTACAGACATTTTTTCTTAAGCAGATAAAAAGCTTTCAAGTGGCTAGGACATGTGCATTATGCCCATGAATCTGTGTACATATATTGCTTTAGTGTATGTATATTAAAAAAAAAGCACAGAGGTTTGAAATGTTATTTTCTTTCTGTACTTATTTTGTGAAAAACGCTGGTCTTCTATATCTGGAATTAGTGTTGTATTTTCTGCTATAAATATCTAATTTTATTCAGGCATCTCAGTTTTGTGAAGAAATCTTAATAGTGACTGACAACTTTGATGAATAAATAAAAAGGTAATTCTTACTAAGTACCTCACATAATCTGGAAGTTTATTTTTGCTCTCCCTGGTGAAGCAGGTATTATTACTGTATTTTAAAACCACAAGAGGTGAGACACTGTAAGACTGTAGTGCAATACCCCTAGATGCAGGTGTCTAACTGAAGGTGTGTGTTGAAAGTCCTCTCAAGGCACATGCTGACATATGGAGGCAGTGGCAATAGCAGCTCTGCTGTGGATGGCAAACCTTGCTGCCACTGGAGCAAGAGACATAGGGTGGCAACTCCTTACACTGGTGGTGTCTCACAGGATCCTTTGTTGTGAAACTTATCCTGGTAGTCCCTTACATGGCACCTCTTCAGCATGATGCTTATAACTCCCTTACAGAAGTTTCTACCAGCTAAGATACCTAGATGTCTGGTTTTTTTTATAGGCTTGTCTCTATACTGTTGACCCAGTGGACACCCCATTGCTGCAATATTGCAACTGAAAAATGTGTTCAAACACAGCGTTTGTAAAGAACTGACACAAAATTTGCTTAAGACTGCACCAGATCTTATGACGTAACGGGGAAAATGCAGCTCTCAGAGCCAGTGCTAAAACTTCAGAACTGTGTTTTCTTCATTTTGTTCCTGATGCTCTTTAGGAAATCAAATTCTTTATTTTCTTTCTGTACCTATGAAGTCCATATGAAATGCTACTTATTCAGCTTCATATGAATATCAGTGATTACTTTCCAACATAAGTGCAATTCAAAAAGATTATTAGACTCTGATTAGGTCTTGTTATTATTGTTTGTTTCTAGGATCCTGTTTTTCTGTAGATCCTCATCTGCTGCCTACAGAGAATGCTGGATAGAACGCAAAAAAGAAATGAGCTTTAAGTGACATTTACACCTCCTAATCTGAGCTATTTGCAATTATTTTATAATCTTACAGGAGAAGCATTACCAGCTGATTGAGACTGCAAATGATGCAGGTAACAGCCACAAGAATGAGTCATCGAGAGCCCACTTTTGCAGATCTGGCTGCAATTCTTCAAATTGTAAGCTAAATGTTAAACATGCTCCATGACTGACTAAATTATAAACTTCTCTTTGGCAGCCCTCCTAAATGCAGAGTGACACTGTAGCACTGAACATTGAATGCTATCATATCAGCCAAACATCTATATCCAAATTCTGGCTTACCTATAAGGTGAGTAAAATTTAGCACCCTGTAAGGTACTAGTCATACTGTAGCATCTCTTAGTTTTATTTAACCTTTCTGAATAAAAGAGAATGGCCATCTCTGACCCATGTAACTTTAGTTTTGCCAGTACAATCCAAATTTCCTCTTTATAGTCAGTGTTGCCTGCTCTACTTGGTTTAATATTTTGGGCTTTTTCACACAGTTTAATCTGTGGGGGTCATTCATTGCCCCATCTGTGGGGATGAGAGGCCACATACAGATTATTCTAGGCTGGAGGATTGTCTTGACATCTGGGCTGCAGGTTGGCTGTGCTTATGAAAGGCCCAATACAACAGCTGCAGCCCTAGCATGCTGTTCTTTATATCTCTTTAGTAGCCATATTTTCTGTACCATATGCAACCCACCCCCTCAGCAAGCATCTCTGTACAGGGCCTCTGCCTGTGACTGCTCTTCACCACCACAGTGACCTGACTGCCCCAGGATAGTGTGCCAAGAAAATAGATATCAGAGAAAGGTGTCAAAACCAAGTGGAGTTCTGGGAAAGCACTGAATGTGTTGTCATGTGAGGCAATATCCATGTGGTTGCTCTGGGAGCAATCATCTGTTCATCCTTGGGCCAGAGAATTGAAAACTGATGCTGACAATGGTCCTCAGCTCAGCAATATGCATGGGACATTGTCCCACTGCCGCTGGCTGGAGATGATGTGAAAGTCACTTGCACAGAGTCATACTAGTTTTTGGCAACTGTCACTCTCTATCTTTGGAATGACCAAGAACAATTTTAAATTCCAGTATGCTGTAATAATAGTTTTGTATCATGATCTCCCACTACTGCCTTACTATGAGCATGCTCTTTACTGGGTGTATCAGTTTATTTAATCTTCCCCTATATTAAAATAAAAGATATTAATATAAATGTTATTGTAAGCAGAAAGATAGCAGGCTTTAACTGCTTAATCTTGTTTTGCAATCAACACAGGAAGGTAAGCATGAGTAGCCATAATGTACCTAATTTCAAAATCACTGACAGAAAAACAATCCCATTGACTTTGATAAAAGAGAACTACAGTAGAATGATGAAACTTCTAACTTCATATTCAATAATATGAATTATCCTTTATTATATTTTGAAAGACAAACTTGCTAAAGATATAAAGATATTTTTACACATATAAGAACAAGAAGCTAGCAAGAAGTAAATAAGAGTTTGTAGAGACATTAGATAATCAGGGTATGTGAAAAAAATAGGGAATATAAAGCTGAATCTACTTTTAGTATCTGTGTTAACCGTGGAGAAATTTGGTATCATGTCTGAAGTCCTTGAAAAACAGGTTTGACATCAAAATATCTGTTTCAACAAAAGAGTTAATGGAACAAAATTACAAAGTTAAGAATAAAAGATTACTTAGCATTTCTGAAATTAAGAACTTTAGAGTAATTTAGGTATGAAGATGCCAGTTTCTTTACTACAGTGTGCAACCTTTTTTTAAACTACTTTGCTACCCAATGAATGGAATTTATCTATATGTTGTTGTTAAAAAAAAAAAATTCCAAGGAGGATCAATGAATCTATTTTTTATCTTTTGAACTGGGCAATTACAAACAGAATAGAAGAAAAGTATTAGTAGACATGGAACAAATCTGATATGTTTGAGGGGAATTAGTATTGCTTTTGTAAAGAAAAGCCACATCTATAATTTTGCATAAAGTTCACTGGAGGAGTCAGCAACCGCACAGACAAGAGCAATCCAGCTGCCAAAGTTGTCTTACAATGGCAAAAGGCTTTTTAAAATGTTCCTTGCCCTTTTTAGAATGCTCCTGTAGCACAGACTATGCTGCCATTGAGTAGGAAGGAAAGTCCTTGAACAGAGGGATAATTGCTGAAAAGTTGGAGACAAAATAAGTTTATACAGTCTGCTTTCTCAGATGAAGGAGAGTACTAGCAGAGAACTATAAAAGTGTGTGCTAGATCTGTGATCTTTTACAAAGAGTACATAACTGTTAAGAAATAGTTCTAAGAAATAGTAATCTCAAAACAGAAAATATAGTTACACCTCTCTGTAATTTCACACCATGAGCTTGTCTTGAACACTGTATATACTTTTTGTTCAGTTTTCTCTCTTCCCTCTCCAATCAGAAAGATACAGAGAAGACAACAAGGATTATTAGAAGTATGAAACTGTTTCAATATGACTGTAAATTAAGCATCTTATTGCTCTTCAGGCTAGAAAAAAAAAAGAAATTATTAATTAATTAATAGTTTATAAAATCATTAAGATTATGAGGGAGTTAAAAAGGGTATGATTGCATACTGTCTTTTCTAGAAAGAAAAACCAGCTATCAGATGAGATTTGAATAAGGCAAGTTTGAAACAACAAAAATCCTCTTCACGTAATGAAGTTATTACAGGATACTTGTGGTGTTAAATGTTGATATAGGCTTGGCAAAGAATTGAAAGAATGAGCTACTCAAAAAAAGCTACTGAATAACAACAATTACTGAGTTTGGCTACTTATAAACTGACAATATGTATGGCCTGGTAGAGTAGACTTAGGATATATAAATTAACAACTTTTTCCACAGCCTGCTTAGGGTGATAGTTGATGAAAAAAAATCAACGTGAGCCGGCAGTGTGTACTGCAGCGCAAAAAACCAACCAAATCCTGGGCAACTTCCAAAGCAGCATGGCTGGTAGATCAGAGGTGATTCTCCTGCTCTACTCTGCTCTTATGAGACTCCAACTGGAGTACTGCAGTTTTGGTATCTCCAACATAAGAACACGAAATTGTTTGAATAAATCCAGAAGAGGGCCACAAGACTGATAAGAGGACTGGTGCCCTTTGCCTCAGAAGACAGTCTGAGAAAGCCAGGACTGATCAGATTGGAGAAGAGAATTTTTTGTGGAGACCTCATAGCAACCTTCCAGCATCTGAAGGTGGCTTACAGGGAAGCTGGAGAGGGACACTTGATCAGGAACTTTAGTGATAGAACAAGGAATGATGGGTACAAATCACAGAATAAGCTGAATTAGAAGATACCCAAAAGGATTATTGAGTCCAAGTCTTAGCCCATCACAGGAAACTAAGAGCCATACCACGTGCCTGAGAGTATTGCCCAAATATATCTTGAACTCCATCAGGCTTGGTGCTGTGACGATTTCCCTGGGTAAGTGCCCAACCACCCTCTGTGTGGAGAAACTTTTTCTAATAAAGCCTACATGCCCCCTGACACAACTTCAGACCCTTGGGTCCTGTCATTGGGCACCACAGAGAAGAGATCAGTGCCTGGCCGTCCTCTTCCCCACAGGAGGAAGTTGTAAATGCAAGAGGTCTCTCCTCAGCCTTCTCTTCTCCAGGCTGAACAGATCAAGTAACCTCAGCCACTCCTCACACGGCTTCCCCTCAAGGCCCTTCACCTTCTATGTGGTCCTCATTTGGACATTCTCTTATAGCTTTATATTTTTCTTATACTGGAGTGTCCCAAAATACACAAAATATTCAAAGTGAGGTTGTCCCCGAGCAGAGCAGGGCTGGGCAATCCCCTCCCTTGCTCAGCTGGAGATGCTGTGCCTGATACGCCCCAGGACACAGGTTGACCCTCCTGGCTGCCAGGGCACTGCTGAGCCGCATTCATCTGGCCACGGACCAGGACCCTTTCCAGAGCACTGCTGTCCATCATCTCATTCCCCAGGCTGTACCTACATCCAGGGTTACCTTATCCCAGGTGCAGAATCTGTCACTTTTCTTTGTTGAAATTCATTTCCCAGTCCTCTAATTTAGGTTAGATATTAGGTATAAATTATTTTCTCTTAGGATGGTGAGACACTAGAAGAGGCTGCCCAGGGAGGGCAGTGTGTGGCAATGCTCAAAGCCAGGTTGGATAAAGCCTTGAGTAACCTGGGATAGTGGGAATGAATGATCTTTAAGGTCCATTACAACCTCTTAACTTTCTATTATTCTATAAAATATAATTGTTTTTGCAGAGGCATCTTCTCCAGGCTAATATTAGAGACAAAGTATTGAGGTACTTTGAACTTGGTCTTACCTGATACAGGAATGAGCGGTCTATTATGTTCTCTCCTTATTTTATATATTTCATTAAAAGAACCATTGATTTCCACATATATTCCTATAAATAGGATTAATAAGTGCTCAGTTCTGCTTCATGTTGTATTTGGTATAGTTTTATTTCTAGAAAAGTCAATTTAATTTATTAAGATATGCAAATACACTTCAAGTTTCATGCTATGGATGGAGAACAGGACATTGTTACTGTAGACAAAAAGAATTGTGATATTTTGGCTTTGAGGTATTCATTGTAATATAGCTATTAATAATCAGCTTCTTTTGGTACTAAGATCTGGCTTAAGACTGCTTATATTTAATGAGTCAGGGATTTCTAAGTGTTTCTTTGTTTTAATAGTCCATTAGCCCCATGAATTAGAATTCAATAAGAAAGTGGAACAGATATATGAGCTACACCTATACAGACAAGCTGATCATTCTCTGTTTTGCTTGAGGGTCCAATTTGTCTGGTTAACATCTGTGCATATACATTAAGATCCAACCTCAGCTAGAAGTACTTTTGACAGAGAAGCCCAAATGGGAATGAGAACTTTATGCAAGGCTCAACACCTCACCTGCCATAAGGACATGGAAGCAGTCTGTAGAAATGCCCTCTGGCTGAGGGCCACAGGGCATTTCCCTCTGTAGATTAGAAAGAGGACACTGTCCCTGAGACCCCTTCCTTCTGCCCTGGTGTGTTTTCTGAAAAGTGACAGAGCAAGGATCATAAAGTAAACAGACACCACCAGATAGTTTCTCCTTCAGAGCTTGAGAGCTGCACCCTAACTTCCACAACTGAAACCTGTTTCTTAGCACATTTCATATTTCACATGGCATGCAAATTAATTAATCTTCATAGCATTCCTATGCATAGGTAAATATTGCTCTTAAATAAAAATCCCCAACCAGCCAACTCAGCAGAAGACAGGAGACGGGCAGTGACAGGAAGGCTTCTGAAATCGCCTTGTATCTGGGCTCAGAATTCAGGAAGTCTTTTCATTTCTGCTATTGCATAGAGGTCATCTTGCTCTTTGATGTAGTCTAGAAAATGAAATGAGCTATTAATGTCTGGATACATTGCCCCATTAAATTAGAAACATTTACAAGCCCAGCACTGCACATAAAACATAGATAGCACTTCTCATGATAAAACTATAACCTGACTTTGTTTCTTCATTTTGGATAGTGTGACCTGTAGTCACTCTTTTCTATCTGCCTTGTAGTTTACTGCATTATGTAATTTCACATCCACTTAAAGGCCAGCCAAAGGAAAATACTTTGTACTTTGTTGGAAGTGAGATGTAAACAAATGTTAGCTCTTGCCCTGCCATTTTTCTTAGGCCTTCTGCAGAGCTGGGCTTCAACATGCCAGTATTCATTAAAGGAAATATTTTTTAGAATCCATACTGTATTGCTCATAAATATTTCAAGGTACCTGCAAACCTAGCTTAAGAGCTCTCTTGTCTTAGGAAATGAAAAAGACATGTACACTCAGTTCTTTACACTAAAATCATGTGCAGGAGTAACTAAGTGGACACATATGAATATTTATTTACTATGTCAACTTTAACCACTGCTTCTGCATGCTATCTAGAAAGTAATCAACTAAACAAAGAAAACAAGGAATTCTCAAAAACCTTGTTCTATATCTAAAATCTAAACTCCAAATATATATTATTCAATACTATTTTATTAGAACCTAAGTATTTTTCCCAATATATTTTCCCCGTATTTTTACTTTAAACAGATACTGTAGATACAGATGTAGTCTTTTTGCAGTTACATAAAGCTGGTGTTATTAAGAATATCCACATGAGAGAAGGTTACAAAGATGATCCTTGTAAGAAGGTGAATCAGATAGCATATATTGTAATATAGAGTACTTTTTGCTGCAGCTGAATGACACGTTTAGAAAAGCTGATACTTTGATGAGAAGATCAACTGCACAGTATTCTCCCAGAATCTTCTCCAGAGTCTCAATGCAAACTAACATAAGGACACAGCGTATGTGTCAAGAGAAATAAACACACATTAAACCAGACATTCATTTTCCTCAAACTACACTCTGAAATCATATGCAACAAAGTACTGTGAAAAGATAGGAGTGCAAATTTTACAGCAACAGCCACATTTCAGATAAAGAAAAGCTTTTGTATGAAGTTGTATCCACAGTCCCCAGCATAAAATATTAATAGTTCCAGCTATACTGCTTTATAACTGAGGAGGAAGTATTCCTAAGAGATAATAATTTGATTAAAAAAATCCTGCTGTTCAACAAGTATTTAGTGTTTGTAATTAAAAATGTATATCTCTTGGCTAATATGTGGGAACATTGGTGAAATATGTTTGATGATTTTATTCAGGTGTGTGATCAGAGCTTAGAATAAAGAGCCTCATATAAAATTGCAAAGGACTATTGCTGAGCTCATATACTGAGGCTATAAATTACCTTATTTTTAATAACTTGATTGACCTAAAATGCTCTTCCTTGTTTTTCTTGCAAGTGGGACTAGTTGAATGCGGTATTCACTTGTTCTCTTATTTTAAAATGGTCTGGGAGGAACTGAATGTCATTGTCCTTCCCCTTGCTATATGCTGGAGGTCAGGGATTTTTGTTTCTCACAGAACAGCTTTGCTTTGCTCTGCCTCACCTCCTTACAACGTCCAGAAGAGGTGACAAACTGCTTTTGACAATGTGAACCTTACTACCTTCAGTGTGAAAAGGGAGCTGGTTGTGGTCAGATATGGGCAGCAAGTCGTCATTTAGAAAAGAGCTCCCAACTAATGGATAAAGTATTTTTAAGCATGCTGGAATGGTTCCACAGCCAAGCTGTTATAAATGAATAGGCCTTTTGTTGTGAGCCTTGATCTCTTCCCTCCTTCTCCCTTTCTCCCTCCCCCCACCTCTTTGTCAGGATGAGTCAATATCCTTCTAATTGGGTGTCCTTTCTGGACTTTTTCCCCAGATTTTAGGCATTAGGAAAGTTCAAATCCTTAAACACAGAGCCTAGGTGCCCAGAAACTATTTTTTTTTCTTTAACAGATTTATTGCTTCAAGAGGTATTCATTTCAGAAGGCTCAACAGTATTGTTATGGAGTTTTTTGCTGCACATAGAAAATGTAAAAGGAACTCAGTTGTACTTCACTGAAATGGCATTATCATCCCAAGAATGAACAAGCTGATTTGTTATGTCTTTAACAAGAGACCTGTCAACTTCTAAATCATGTTGTGGGATTGTTCTGAAACCGTGGCCCAGTATGCTTTCAGAGATAACTACCCTGCTATCTTGGTGGAAGCTCTGATTTTGTCATCACATCCTTTCTGACTGCATGAGGAAAGCGAAAGTGGGTGAAGCCTTCTCTGTCAATAATACCACAGGAGAGAATGGCCAAACTGGAGTGCTGATAGTCAGGCAAGACTAAAAATCTGGTAATGGTGCCTCCTAACGGAGACCCCTGATATAGTCCTGGTGAAGATTGTTTACTGGTCTGTCCACTGATTTTGAAATTTTTGCCTTGGGAGTCTTAACAAATAATAACTGCTTGGAATTCACTGGTACCTGGCATCCCAGGATCCCAGGCAAATTTAACCTTCCTAGGAAGCAAATATTGCCATTCTTATTTCATAGATAATTAAAGGAGACATGCAAAGATAAGTGTTTTGCTTATAGATGCAGTGAAAGTTTGTGGTAGATTTCAGAAGAGTTGAGGTTTCCTGTGTTAAAAAAAAAAAAATAAAAAAACAGAAGGAGCTATGTTTAAAGAAATGCAGCTGGGACTCAGGATTTTTATAATAAAAGTACTCATGTATTTTACTGTGGAGTCATAGTCAATCTCCTGCCAGGATGCTCTTTAAAAAATGCTATTAAGTATGTTCACCAATTCAGATTTCTTCCCTGTTGTCTCTGCAAATCATTTGTGGATATGATGTAAGAATATCAGAAAGCTGAAGACAGAAGACTGTTGGAATAAATAAGGCCTTCTATTCTTTTTTTCTCATAATGATCAGTGAAAAGGATAAACAGGTTATATTTCTTTTCTGACTAACGCTCAAAGAAGTGCCAGCTTGCCAGTGGAGCAAAGTTACCTGCTTCCTGCTTAGAGAGACTCTCCAAACCTGCCCGCCCAGCTCTTCAACATCTTCCACTTTCCTTCTTCATTTCCATTAAATTAAAAGGGTTGAATTTTATATAGCTTTAGACTCATGCATATGAGTTCAGAGGGAGAGGGAGAATGATCAGAAATTTGCCAGTTCTGGAAATCACCAGATGACAAACTAATGTTCTTGGGTTTAGCTGTCCAGCTGCAGAAGACATTACTTCCTTTAACCTGAGTATTAGTAATGCCTTCTTTGTAAAAATCCCCACATTAACCAAACGTGGCTGTTCTGTATATAGAAGATTACTGTGTGGGAATTATTTGAGTTTCTTGGTATTCACTGTCTAAATAAATAAGAAGTAATATCCTTGCATTGGCCTTTAACTTATACCTTACAACATTAACTAACAACAACAAAAAAATCCTCCAAACTCAACTTCAACTTCCTCTCCAAGCTCTTAGGAGATTTTTCCACCAGAATCTCCCTTCTAATTCAGTAATGGCCTCTTCCTAAGGTGTCAATCCTTACTTCCTCTATACTTTTGGGGATATAAATGAAACAGGCTTGTTCCCATGAGATTGGAGAATTGACACTGCACTGGACTTGTTTCCAGCATGTGCTAACAGGCCAGTCTGGTGGATGATAATTGTTACCCTCTTACAGTGGCAATATGAAAATGAGTCATAAATCCTAACTCAAATCACATATGTCCACACCTCAGTCTCAGCCCTCAGTTTCTATACAGTAAGTGCATCAGGCAATTATTTGTCCTTAGCCCTGCTCTTAGGTAGAGGAACATACTCCTTCCAAATTCTATACAATCTTTACCTATGCCTGCCCTTCATGGAAGATGAGCTGGGGCTCTCAGCTGCTTTCAAACCTTCATTTACCCAGAAAAATCTGTCTTTTTAATGTTGTTTTTAAAATGTTCTTCTCTTACTGGCTGAAGGGAGAACAGTCATGTGGCTGGAATATTCCAACACCAAATAGCTCTTGTGATTATCAAATGCCTCAGCTCCATTTCAGCATTTAATCACCCTCAAAAGCCATAAATTGCCCCAGGTACTACTCCTCCACTATGAACATTATCTCTTAGTCAAACTGGATTAATAAATTTAAGAGACAATACCCACAATATATGTGAATTTTGGCAGGTTATGGGAATAATGAGCCAGATGTACAGGAGATGTAAAGAGCAATATAAGTTGCAAATCCATAACCTACAGCTTACAAAGCCTGCAGAGAGCAGAAATATGTGCTGTTAGCAGAGAAAGCTACCAACAGCTTCATAGTAATTTACATTCAACATGAAAATGTTTACATTATGTCTTGCCCCTAGCAAACTTAGACCTGTTGACAGGGGTAAGTTTTGGTACTGTCTGATATTTGGTACTAACTAGATTTTGACTTGGAAAGGCTTTTTTAACCCAATACAGAACTAATAGTTTGCTCCAGAAATCCTTCATGTAATTGACTTTATAGTATTGTGGAAGAGATTCATTAAATTGTTTCATTCCCGTAATTTCTGAATTTTAAATTTATGCATCAATTATCATGTATACATTATTTATCCACACTTAGGGTAAATAATCCAAATATTTGTTTATTCTATTCTGTTCAGGTGCTGTAAGCATTCTTTCTGATAGCTGTTCATAAAAGTCTACTGTACACACACCTTACCATTGCTCATTAACTGCATTGGAAATTAAAGTCTTTAAGTGCTCACTTATCCCAAAGTACTAAAATTTCACTACATGAGCTATCACAAAGTGCAACATAAGAAAACACCATCTATGGACAGCAGCATGGAGCATGTATGTGTTTGTGTTTTGAACCATAGAGCTGTAATGAAATTATTTTATGGCAGGAGCCTCTCAGTTCCAGCTCAAGAGCATCAGATCTGTGACCTGTGATACAGGCTCTGCTAAGCTAAATATAATGCTGAGTTGGTTCAGTAGTTTATGTATTCACAACTGGAAATTAAAAAGGTTATGCTAGGGGATTAAAGGTATAGCCTGTGGTGTGCAAAGACAAGTGAGATATCATAAACCAAACAAATGAAAATCTTCTGATTCTGCACAGAGAATAGCACAGGTGACAATAGTACTTTTCCAGTTTTAACAGAGCTATGTCTCCTTTAATTGACTTAGTTGTATGATCAATATCAAAAACTGCACATGGCATGCAGAAAACTGATTCCTTCCCAACAGTAATATTTTATGAGGTTGGTTGTGGATTTATAAACAGACAAAATATTTTAAAATTAAGGACAGAAATCCAAACACAGAAAGACATAAGTAGAAAGCACCTAGTCATAAATTAATGAAACTAAACATGCTTCACACATTTAAAAATAAAAGTTGTTATTGATTAATGCAGGGAGAAGCACAATTCCATCCCATTGATACCATACTGTCACTTCAACATGAACTTGCAATTTTCACGTTTCATTATTTGTCTTTGAAACTGTTATCTGCCATGCTTAATAAGTGACAATTGTATTTTCTTTAGTACATTAATATAATTAGAGTTTTAAAAAGCCCACTTCACGGCTAAAATAAATCATAAAACTTCATTAATTATTGCATGATAAGAAGTCCAGCTTGCTGGTTTTTTTGTAAAGTAGCATAGGTTTGTGATACTGTTACTTTGTCTCCTTTAATAAATATTGATTAGGATTAAATACTTTATAACATATATTTTTCCATTCATGAGTTCTAGGCATCCACCTTCGCAAATGAGGATAAATGTATAATCTCATGGTCTAGTGTAGCATATCCTTGCACACTGAGAGTGTAGTTAACTCTGGGTGTCTAGACAGATACTTACACAAACGTTACAGAGTATGTACAGAAATCTGTTGTGCATTTTCTTCACTTTCTTTTACCAAATTCTCAAGCTGTGTATTTCACTGCAAACTGTAGAGGAAATTATTGTAGTAGTTTCCAAATTGCTGTATCCATACATTAAGAATTGATTTTTTTTGGTCAATGTGAGGCCTAAGTCACTCTATTGTTCCCAAGTTCAACCATTTACATTAGAAAAAGACAAAAGACCTTCTGCTTTATTTTAAGATACTCTCCTGTGTCATGACACCTTGATGCTATTTATCAGTTCTCACTCAATAAGAAACCTCATACGAGAGGAGAATTTAATATGCGATACGATGTGAGATGCTTTGGATGCCATAGAAGAGAGTTATTTTTTGGTATTAAATGGGGGAAACCAGAATTTGTAGTGTTTCTGCTTACCCTCATGTTTTGTATTTTCCAACACAGTTTTATAACAAGAAAATGAAATGTCTGATAAATTCTATGTTTCTGAAGATTAGCTTCCATATTTTTCCCATTGTAGCAAATGATGTTTTTTTATTCTTAGCATACTTGATGCCATATACAATGGCAGGCAGAAAGAAATACATATTGAATATATGTCTTGGGTGCTCCTTCACATAAATTTCCAGGTATATATTTGGAAAAGTGGAGTGGGCAGGAATCTCTGCTCCCACCACTGCAAGTGACAAAGTAATGAGAGAAAATGGCACTAGTATTTTTGCTACTCACTTGGTTTACTTCTTAATTATATTTATGGTGCAAACTGGTTAAAAATATACCTTCTATTTGGAAAAACACGTGTCAAACTTTTGAAGACCAGAGTTTTCAAGTGCTTGAAAGTTTAACTAGCCACTGGAGAGGAATGGATCAAGATAGGATTGGTTACTACTGTTATGCAATCAAATCTGACTTAAAAAAAAAAAAAAGTACTGACATAACAGACTTGGGGTCTGACATCCAGGACTGGAACAACAGAGATTTTGAAGTGAAAGCACCCATGACACAGTTGCTTAAATTTTCCTTGTCTATTGTTCATGGTTATCAGAGTTTTACTTTGATTATAATAAATTGTATTAAGCCAAAAATGCAAATAATTTATTGAGAAAATATAGAGATCACTTTGGAAAACTTCAGAAAA
Source organism: Lonchura striata (assembly GCF_050655825.1). NCBI lineage: Eukaryota > Metazoa > Chordata > Aves > Passeriformes > Estrildidae > Lonchura > Lonchura striata. The sequence continues at coordinate 38,678,958 of NC_140741.1, read as the reverse complement.
ATATTTCACTTACTTATGTTGATCACTGCTTATCAAGGTAATTCAGTCTGCTGGCATTTATGTCTTGAAACTTTCTCTGAGAGAGCAGTTAGTATGTTAGAAGTATAAAACAACTGAGTACAGACAATCTTATTTTATTTACAATAATAAAAGGAAAAAAACCCCACAGCTCTGACCTCAAAATAACTGACTTTATAAGTTTACAGGAGCTTGTTTATAGATCTTATAAATATAAAACAATATGAAATAAAATTAGGCTCCAATATTATGACTTATACAGCATTTTTCATTAATACTTTAAAATGTTTGAAACAAACCACAGAAAAAGTAAAAGAGAAATAAAGGAATTTTGCACTGTAATAGGCTCCTACAGTAAACTAAAATGTAATGACTTGTTTTAAAGGCAAAACACAAAACTTCCAGTCATTTTATGTCCACATACAAACATACATACATACATTCTTTCTCTCTCAATGATATATGGCAGATATTGCATGTATTAGTGAACAGTATCATTGTGCCACTATTCACCAGGCAGGACTTCATCTCCCAGGTGGGATCCAAAAATACCAGCTATATGGGAGGCACGGTAAATCCAGTTTGCATTTTCTGTTTTTGTCAGTATTTTAGCTGAGGTATTATGATAGTCTTGTGTAAATATTTGGTTCTTGCATGGTAGGTGGTTTAGAATTGCCATTAATTGGTAGAAAGTATAACTGAATACTTTTTGGACTTAATATCTCCGTTGTGATACCAGAACTATAATGTTGCTTTTGCTATTGCTTATTAAAATAATACATTTGAAATTATTCTAAAACTAATAGTATCACAACTATGCAGTCCTTGAAATTGTGTGGGTAATTTCCTCTTGTCTTTCCAGTTATTTCAGCAACTCTATGGGATGAGGAAGGGAACTGGGCCAAAGGCAATTGGTCCTTTTCCTTTTCTTCCTGGGGAAAATCCTTCCTAGCAGCATAGTCACAGAATTAGATCAGACCTAAGATTTCTAGAACTAAGAAACTGAGGCAGAAGACTATTTTCCTCCATTCCCTGTTTTAGAAAAGTAAAACGGTGTCTTTTTCCATCCTTATTTGCATGGGTTTGTCTACATCTGTCAATGTACACAAACAATAACTTTGATACAGATGAAGTTTTGTAATTATGTTGTTGTGTAATATTATTTTGTAAATTTTGTTCTGTTCAATGTAGAGAATTGCATATTCCTGACTGGCAAACCCTTCCATTATTTTAGGCAAATATACAAAGAAAGAAAATCATGACAGTTAAAAATACTTCTGGAACTGACTGAGGATAATTTTTATGTTTGTTTTTTTCCCTGTTTTACATTTTACATGTACTGCATTTTACATGTACTATCTGAATGAGCACTTGATGCTAATTGTTTGGTCTAGTCATCTACATTGATACCAAAATGAAAAACCAGAAGCATATCTATTCAGGCAATTAACAGAAATATTGATCATGATACAAAGCAAAAACCCTCACAAAATATTTTACTTCAAAAAAACTACAATTCCCAATTGTTGTTGTATTGGCATTTTTTTTTCTTTTTTTCAGTTGTTAAGACAAGGGTGAGAAATTACTGCAAGATAGCCCAGATGAAAGTGAGAAGCACGGGGAAACAAATTCTGTTTCTATGTATAGCAGTGACTCTTTATCAACAATTTGGCTGTGCATTCAGTAATATGGACTCATATTATGCAAATGCATTTGGCTGTTAATACACATTCGCAGCTTACATGTTAGTGATTCCAAAGGAACTGTTACAATATATGCTCTGAATATGTATGAGGAATAATACACAATACGTAAGTAAGAGCATTCTATATTATGAAAGTAAAAAACAGAATGCACACTATTTGTAATACTCATTCACAGTGTACTCTCTTGCAGCTCAAAAGGAACATCTGTATTCTGTTTTATTAGCTCATATTAAAGATATACAGAAATAACTAAATTTTTATAGATATCAAGATGTGTTACTGTGACCTCACACAGCAATATAACATATAGTCTACTGTTACACTGCATTATTTATTCTATTTGTAAAACACACTTGGTTTAGTATTTTCAGATTTTAAATTTTTGGGGACAGATTGATTAGATATTCTTTTCACATGGAAATATTTTTGGTTTTGTAGACTCTAGATAAGGTATTTTTTAAAACATCTTTTGATATTGGTGATAAGTTTGATACTGCTGAGAAAAGGTAATGTAAATTTCATGAATACTCACAATTGTAAGGAATGTGCATGAAATACTAATGTAGAATAATGCCAGATCCAGATACTTCTCAGGGTGCAAAAGCATAAGGAGCCTTGTTAACCTGAAAAGCACCAAAAATATTTAGTTCATTTTTTTTTTTGGATGCTATAAATACAGCCTTTAGGATTATTAGGACTAAATATTGTGGACAAATTAATAAAGTGATTATGAATTTACTAAATCTCTATATAACTCATATTACAATTGTCTGTGTTAAGCTAACTACACTTTTTAATCAATATTTGCTTAAAATTCTTGCCCACTTAACTCAAAAGATGCTGTTGTCCATCACTTGCCTGCTAATGTCACTGCAAGTTCCAAATAATTTTCAATGCCTTAAAAATCAGTACAGAGTTTGAAAAATTAGTTTTTGCTCAATTTTATTTCTTCTGATGCCCTAAATAAGTTTTTTATTAATGAAGGGACAATATTAACTGTGAAGAGAAAAGCTGAATAACTGAAGGAATATATGCAAATTAATTAACCGTTGCAATCCAGAACAGCTGTATTTGTATACTGAGCACTTCTTACTTATTTGTAGGAATGTAATGAATTACTAGTTGACATTTTGTTGTGATGAAAGGTCATTTCCCATGATTTAATATATGATATGTTATATGTCATGGGATCTATTTACCTGCTTGAGTGAGCTACTTGCTTGAGCTTGCTAAGGAATAGCTGAAACTACTGTAAGCCAGGCCATGTGATGTGCTTCGCCCTAAGCAGGACAAAGCTTGTGAAGCTGAATTCATCTTCATGGAACTCCTTGATCTTCATTAGAGTTACATCAGAAAAAATTAATCTCAGTGCATCTTCTTTGCTTTAGTTAATAATCTAACAATTTTAATGAAATCTTTACCACCTGTGTTAGACAATATTCTACAGAAACTATTTCTGATACTACTGTATTTCTTAATACTTAGTGTAAACAAAAAAACAAAATGGAGAAAAATACCTCAAGCCAGCAGAAAACATTAATCCTCATATTCCCTTTCTCCCCATTATGGAGTCCAACCCATGGCAGAAAAACATCAAACCCGGATAAGGATTCTTTATTGTATAAAAAAACTCCTGCTCCCAGGTACAGCATTACTGGAACTAGATGCTCCTCTAAAAGATAATGCATATCTTTATTTCAGTTCTGGTTACAGAAGGAGTTAAATCTGCATGTCTCTCGTTTCATTTTAGACATTCAACTGTTTATTCATTTCTATTACTGCTCTTTGAAGGTGGATTGCCTTGGCCTAAAAGGGGATGGTTGCCCTGGTAGGACCAGCTGGTGTCTAAGGCACCATCAATCCCACAGCACTTCATGCTTTATGAAGTACAAATCCTCATCTACAACACAGCTGCAACCAGCTTTGCCCAGGCACATGACAATTTACATGGCTTTTTAAAGGATGCTTTGCAGGGGGTTAATATAAAAGCTAGGTCGTGAAATCCAGGAACCAAAAGCACTCCAAACCAAGCATAATAGTGATCTTCAAATTCTCTTTTACTGTCCTTTTATGCATATATTGTGTGTATTTCTGCTTTTAATCTATATTTAAAATTTGTTTTTAAAAAAATTATAAGCTTTACTTGTAATTATTTATTTTACAATATAATAAGGTTTTAATTCCAAGTTTTTAATTTAGCCCTTTTAAGTACAACTGTCTTTCCATTTCAGCATTGATGCACTATAAAATATTTAGGACAGAGATCCTGACATGATCTTAATACTGGTGAAGTTTAGAATAATATACATATGTTAAAATTACATATTACAAAGTTGAAAATCATGTTCTCAGGCATAGCATAAGAATAACCTGAACTCACAGGTACTGAGATTGTGTACAAGCAAGCAATCAAAAAGATTCAATAACATTATTGTCCATTATTCAGAACTATTTAAGTGTGTTAAGAGGGAAGTAAAATGTCTTCAGTTTCCTCTGAAGGAAATCAGCACAAGTTAATGAATAGCCTTGGGGAAGGAAAGGGTAGTGTTAGGATGGGGGTGAAATTTGAGTACCTAGACTTTTATTGATCCTTAAGTAATAGCTATTTACCATATTTTTTATTTGAAGAGTTATGCACAATTGTACTACAGCATTTCTGAGATGGGCATCTCTGCTATCCACAACTTACTCCTAAACAAACTCTTTTAAATCCAAATCCCCACAAACACTAAAAGTTTGCCTTGGAAAATTCAAGCTCGAAATATGGCTCAAATTTTTAATAATGTCAGTAAACAACCTCGGTAGCTATTAATTTTGGAACATTGTGGGCTTACTTTAAATAAACAACTTGCATCTTTCTAAAACACTTTATTTTGTTCAGTGACAAGTATATTTTGACTGCAGGTAATATCTTTTGTATGGCTTGTGTGGGAGCTCAGTCGAGGAACTGGTGATAAACAGTTTTGTCCTGAAGACATGGGATTATATTGTATACTTTGTGAACTTTTGATAAAAGTATGTTTTAGAAAATCTTTTTAATAGAGAAAGAAACTTAGAGAGCTTTTTCATGGTGATAGTGGTGTTTTTGCCACATGTGGTTTTGTGGGTTTTGTTGGGGTTTTCTGGTTTCATTTATTTATTTATATGTTTGGTTTTGTTTGTTTGTTTTTGTCAGGGTTTTTTTTTTGTGGTTTTTTTTTTTTTTCCTTTCATGAATGTTTAGCTTGCCTATAAACTATATTTATTTTCCATTTACAAGGCTTTTGAATTTCTCTTCACATCAATCCCAAGATTTGCCATCAATTGCCTACAAGACCTGAATTTTATGGTTTAACAATGGAATACATATGTGCAACAGCCAGCAATTTCTTTGCTATAGTAAGATACAGTATATCTCAAATTTGTAACTTACCCAAAAGGCTGCTGGTGTTAGCACCTGAACTTCCCACTTCCTGAGAATTGTCAATAATATTTAAGAATTATATGTATTTTACAGGAAAGTAATCCAACAAATACTTGAGATTTGCTGAGTATTTGTTAGAAGTATGCTCTACTGTCAGGAAGTGCGTATGCCAATAAGCTTTGCCTATCTGTGGTATCTCATTAACAAGAACCACATCTGGATCCATCTTGTTACAATCACAGCCTTCGTTATGCAATGTGTTGCCTATTGCACAATATTTTTAATGTACAGTTTCAGTGGTTTCAGTGAATTGTGCTTTTTGTGTATTGAATTCTCTTACCTTTTCTTAATCTGATTTTGTTTAGGACTAGCTCTGACTGCATCAGTTGTCCTATCTGCTGAAGACCCTGTAAATTCACTTAGTTGCTTTAAACTGAACCTTGTCAGGGTGAGCTTGTCCCATCATCTTTTTAAAGAAGATAAAGTGAACGTCGCTGGAGTTTACCATGTGGGTTTCATAGATAAGGTTAAAAAAACCCACCAAAATACCAACCCTGGGCGGTATCAGCTCTCTATAGACATTTACTAGCCAATGATATATTTTGGAAGCAGGGTGTGGTTGGCTAAATTATTGCTCTTCCCACAGCTCTCTGCTATGTTTCCAGTTTCACAGGGAAAAACACAAGCTTGTATGTTGAGAGTGAGTCATAACCTTTCTTCTGCTACTGACTCACTTGGGAGTTTGAGGTAAGACATTCTACCTTATGTTTTGATCACTCAGCCACCAGGACAGCAAGGAGGGGACTATGGAAAATTATGCAATGTTTGCATAGATGAAAAGTGTAGATATAGAGGCCAATATTATTATTACATGGTAAATTAGTTGCTTTGTTTGCCTCGAATGGATTTTTTTTTACACAGCTTCTTTCCTACATAAAACACCTTTCCTCCCTCCCCCCATTTTCCATATAAATGTTTAAAGAAAGACTATACTGCACGAAAGAACACCTTAGGAGACTGAAATACTTAAAAATTATATTGTTTTCCAGAGAAAAGCATATGCACCTTTCACCACACTTCTCTTTTGCACCAACAATGATAAAAATAAAGCTGTACAATGGAGCAAAATTACTGATGACTTCTGAAATAAGATTTAGCACTGAAGGGTGTGGAGTTCACACAGAACTGGCTCCTAGTCAGGTATTTACAGTTCATCCTGGTTGTTTTGCAAGCATGTCAGGGAAAGGCTAAACTTTAAGAAGTAATCTTTTAACAACTGAGCATATTGCTTAGTATGTGTGATATCAAAATACGTATCTATCAGATAGTCTCTCATGTTAAGATGCTGATAGTCTGTAACTTATTTTATATTCCTACTTTTGTTTCTCAAAAAAATATATCCAAATATCTCACTGTCATAAGACATACCAGTAAATTTGGCATATTTACTAAACCATAATGAAATAATCTGCTTATAAATTTCAAGGAAAATGCATTTTAAACCTGGACACACTTCAATTGAGAAAGGAGACATAATGCAAGGCAAAGCATGCAGCTTATGGACACCAGCATATGTGTGAGCAATAACTGCAGTACCCTATGTTGTGGGTAAGAACAGAGCACAAGACTGATGATCGCATCAGGCTGTGCCATGGGAAAGAAATGTTATTTCCTGCATGGAGATAGTCCAGGTAGCGCTACTTGGCAGATGGTAGCAGAGGAAGTAGTTTGCACTTAGGGTTCTACTTTTGAGAACTGCTTGTTCTATTCTTCGTTCTCATAGAGTATTTCTGTGCGGCCGCTGTGAAGCCCTTTTAATGGATATACGTGCATGTTAGCGGTCAGGGGCAGGGGTAGAACGGGCCCGCAGAGGGTGCGAAGGCCGGGGCCGGCGGCCCTGCGGCGCCCCACGCGCCGCTCCGCGCTCCGCCGCGCAACTGGTGGCGGCCGATCCGCGGCTCCGCGGCCAGCTCGGGAGCCAGCGGCGGCGCCACGCACTGCTGCTGCAAACCCTGCCCGGGCTGGAAAGCCTCCCTTTCACATTCTCCTGGGGATTTTTCACCCCTCCTTGCCTACTTCTGTCCGGCGGGTTACGGTGGCCCGGGGGGATTTCCATGGCTGGAGGCCCGGCTGGGAGCAGCGCGGCGCCCCGCGGCCGGCCGGCCCCGCCAGCCCAGCCCAGCCCGCGGGCCCGGCGCTGGCGGGCGGCAGCAGCTGCACAACCGCCGCCCGAGCCGCAGCCCCGCCAGCCGCAGCGAGATGTTTCATTGTCCGGAAATGATGGAGCAGGAGTGACTGCGGCGGCGGTGGGACAGCGGCTGTGAGTGCCAGGCTGTGCGCGCCACGGCCGGGGGAAGGCCCGCGGGAGCGGGGCGGGCGGCGCGGGAGGAGGCGGCAGCCGGGCCGGGCGGCGGCGGGGCGGGAGCGGCGCGGAGGCTCCGCGGCCGGGGCGCGGCGCAGGGCCGAGCGGAGCGGAGCGGAGCGGAGGGCATGCGGAGGTGGGCTCGCCGCGCCCCCCGGGCTGCCCGCGGGCGCTCCCGCCCCCCGGCCCCGCGGGTGCTCGCTGCAGGGGCGGGGGGCGCGCCCGCCGCCGCGCCCGAAAGTTGCCGCCGCTTCCCTACTGTCCCTCTTCGGTCCCTCGCCCCGAGCCGCGAGTTTTCTGCAAAAAGTACATTAACGAGTCCTTTCATTTGCTTGTTCCTTCAGGGTCGCGTGTTAGTTTTGTTGGAGAGGGGTGCAGGCTCTCTGTTACTCGTCGAGAGAGCTGGCAGATGTCCCAAGTGAGAGAACCTCTTCCTCCGGGGCCTGGAGGGCCAGAGCAAGCTCCGACTGAAAACAGCTCTTTGATCTCTCTCCCTCGAGGTAAGTTGCTTTAAAGTTTCTCTGTAATTGTTGCGCGTTATATTTGAACGATACATTTACTGATTTGACTTGTGGGTTTTAACCCCTCTTTTTTGCCCCTCCCCTCTGTAGTGTGTCTCTGTAGCACTTTCACTTCACCATTTTATTGTTTTAACCCAAAATTCCCATGAAAAAATGTACAAAAAAAAAAAAAAAAGAAAAAAAAGCAAAGACAAAAATGGGCTACTTAGCCCTGATTTTCAGTACTTGAAAAACCGCAGTCATTCAGAGGCAAATTAAAAATAGATTTTGATTTTCTCAGCTTTGTGTTGATGTTTAGAAATTCTTTCCTGTAAAGCTGGCCTTCCAGGTTTTGAAGTAAATTATGGAAGTTTGATCTAATAATGAGAGCGTTGTTCAGGTTGGAGGTCACTTCACTGTTTTTTCTTAGATTACTCTGTGATGCTGCAGCTAAAATCAATCTCTGAGAATATAGCTTGTTTCATATCAACTGTTCAAAAGGTTTTTTAAAAGTATGTTCATCTTAAAGATAAATTATTTAAGTTATGACTTACTTGATTTTGAACAAAATACACTGATGGCTCTGATCACCTTCATGTAGAGAAGTTTGACAAAGTATATTTTAGGTTATCCTCAAAATTGGGAAGTGTGTTTGCCTGTCAAGTCCTGGTCTGTGAAGATGAGACTTTTCTTTGTTTATTTATTTACAGCTATGATTTTCCAGAATTCTGACAGGAGTTTAAAAAGTCTTTGAAAAACAGACAAGTACTCTTGTTGAAGAACTGTAACTTTATTCATAACTTCTTAACTGGAGCAGAGCCTGGTAATACAGTTGTGCAACTGTGGATTAAAAATGCAGTCTTGTTTATGTAACTAAGAAAATCAATAGCTATGTGTAATCAAAGCTGAAGACATGTTTCAGAAATCAGAAAGTATCCGTAGCTAAGTAAAAAATGTTTTGGCGGGGGTCATAACAAGTTGGGTTATACTTATCATATTGTTGGATGGGTTTTGTTGGTTTTTTTTTTTTGTTCTAGAGAATGACTCATAACTTCTAAACAGTAAAAAGTAATAATAAAAAAGATTAAATGAAGATCCAGCATGCAGAACTGAACTGCTAGAATCACATTTTTGCCAGAACCATCAGTACCTGTGATATGTGTTTATTTTCAGCGTGTTGTTTTTATTTGTCATGTGGTCACCTGGCCACACTGGTTAAATTCTGCATGTAGGCCATACATCAAAGTTACTGAAGTTGTAAGTCAGTGAACTAACTAGCGTGGGAGTGGTCTCATTTTGACAGTACCACTTCAAACTGAGTTTTCACTATGAAGTGAAAGTCCTATGAATGACTGTAAATACATGCTCTTTTTTTTTTTAATGAGAAGTGAGGAAACAAATACTGATCTGTCCATGACAAGGAATATGCAGAAAATCCTAATGGCACAATTAAACCTCATGGCTTTCTTTGGGATCAGTAAGGTACAAACAAGCATTATGATTATGGTTTGTTGACTGGCCATACCTATCAAGACACATGCTCATTTTTAAAGCTTATGTACAGTTCACAGAAAAACAAAGCAGAATTCAGCATTCAAATACATAATTTTTATTCTAATGAACTTAAAGGATAATATGGATTTTTAATGTGGATATTTGTTGGTTTTTTCTAGTCTAAGTTTGTTGGGGAAGTGGGGGTGGAAAGAGGAAAAGGTGAGTTCATAACATTTCCAGTCCATATTCCAGCATTTCTGTTGTCAGCTTTGCAGTGTGTGGTTACAGGATAAGGTAATTCAGATATTCCAGGGCTGAAAAACTAAGATAGTATGTCTGGGACTTTGAACAGCCCCTATCCTTCTATTCTGCCCCCAGGACATCCAAAATTATACTGAATCTCTAGAATTTGGTGATAATTTTAAAAGCTTTGATTGAAATTAATATCATTGACCTATAAATATATTTACAGATATTTACAGTGAGATACCTGAAATCTGGGGTGACCTAGAATTAAAGATTCCTTAATCAACAAAAGATAGCTTATCTTATATGTATAATAAAGTATTAAATGCATTCTAATGAGAAGGAATTTCTAATTTGTAACAACATAATTTAATGTGCTTTGTATATGTTTAACTGATATAGATACCTTGTCCTGGGAACAAACTTTTCCTCTGCTGTAGTTCTGCAAGGTATCATCAAGAAATCCAGGTATCAAAAGTGTTCCTTTTGCTTGCTATCATATAAATTCAGATGCTGAAGATTAGTTGTGTTTTTCCATGAAAGGAAAAGAAACTTCAGTTGAATTTTGAATAATCAAAAATAGCTATCCCACAATATAATTAAAGATCAGACAAAGTTAATAAAACTTAGGTAGTATGCAGGGATATTCATCAGTTGTGGACATGGGTTGAGGCAGAGTTTGGCCTACAGATGTGGTATGCTCTGGCTTTCCCAATTTAAAACCTTTTTTTGTGTTACTTTAACCAATATGCTCTCTCAACATATCCCGTCACTATTCTTCCTTGTTAGTTCATTTTTGAATAAATGCATAAATATTTATGCAGTGTGAGGATCTGGATGCCACCCATCCACAGTTAGTGTACTGTGAGAGAGAACAGATGAAATCATGGCATCTTCTTTTGTGGCAATGTCAAAATTCAACTGCAGTCTTTAAACCATTATGTCAGTGTGGTCTAAGAGACACACTGCAGGATGGAAGGTTTAATCTAATTTCTCAAACATGTTAATTTCTGCCACATCCTTCCAAAAATGTAGCTCTACTTATGCATCTCTGTTCAAGATTCTAGTGATGCCTTCTTTCTTTCTTCTCTGTAGCTCATGGACCTTGGAACCAAATTTTGATTACATCTACTTGTGTGACCTAGTCAGTGAATAGTGCCATGTCTCTGTTCAGACCACTTCAATTTGATTGTGATCAGGTATTTCTCAACTCGGAAGTACCAAAATAATGTCCCTGAGGAAGGAATGTGGCAATTCATGGCCATTGGACTCTCTGCTTTAAGGAAAATGTTTCATATATTAGAAGTTATGGTGTGATTGTTGCCTGGACTATGGGTAGACTTTTTAAAAAAATCCTCTGCATTTGAATAAACCATGGAATACAAGAGAAAAATTCAGGGCTGTTATCTATAAATTATTTGGAATGCTTTTATCTTTGCTTTTTGGTAACCTAAAATAATGAAGGAATAGTATTTAGCTTTCTCAATAAGAAAGAAAATAAAATCAATAATTGTAATAATTAATAACCTATTACAAAATTAAGACTGATAATTTCACTATAATAAATCTTTAGATTATGGAAATTCACTAGAACATTTTCTTTGAATGGGGTGGGGAGGATGGAGAAATCTAGTTGAAAGATCAAGGATCAGATTCTATAAGTGACTGTTCTCTCTGGTGCAAATCATCTCAGTGTTGCTGGATGGAGATGCAGTTCTGATTTGGTATGTCAAGAAACCATATACAGCAACTAATACTTCCATTCAGAAAATGTAAAAAGTACTCTTCAAGAATGTGATTCTAATCTTCATGTTTTCAGTGCTCAGAACTGTTTTCATGATGAGGAGCACGAAAGGAATCTGATGGCTAGATGAGATTGGGTGACAAAAGACTTAATGCAGGGAAATGTTTGGATGTTCTTGAGGCAACAGTGATTGCTATCTCAACAATTATTCCACTTTACCAGTAATGCCTCAGTGTTATGAGTAATATATTTTTATTTTAACGGTTAACCAGTGTATTCAGATTGCTCAAACTTACCAAATATTTGCTCTATAACTTTATACCCTCTTGCTATCTGACAAGAGTTGGGAGAATCTGCATTATTTTGTTTCATTGCTGTGTGCCAATACTGAGGCATTTATTTAATATTACTGACTAAAATATCTAAAACTTTGGTAAATAGATGTCTGACTCTCATTTGCCATGAAAGTGTACGTTTGCTTTCAGTTTCATGCCTACTGTTCCAGTTAAATGATTCACGCCCACATGGGTGTGACAGGCTTGTATTTCATAGACTTGACTGTAAAGATCTTGTATAAAGTTTGAAATATTTTTGTTCCATCTTACATCACAGGTTTATTTTATATCACAGCAATTCTTAAATTCAGCTCTGGGCTCTCAGAAGTTAGATTTGTCTTTGCTTTAAACACTTCTTTTTTTTTATTTTTTTTTCCCTAAGTAAGTAACATTCAGCAATGAGTGTGTTATCCTACTTTTTTTATTTGGATCAACCATACAGTTTTGAAGTAAATCTGTTCGCCTCTGCTTTGATTTGCGTTGTGGAGTGATCCTAGGGAGTGACCTGGATGGGATTCCTTTTGCTCAAAATAATGTGAAAGCTGCAGGAATGTGCCTAATACACTCCAGCCTTGAATCTTTAAGATTGTATCTGAGAACTAGTTCAAAGTAGAAAGCCCTTGGAACATGTATTACATAGAATAGTCTTAAAGTTAACTCTTTCACTGTACAGGCCCAGTTTTATTAGCTGTTGCTAATGCAGCCATAGCTGCCATGTATTGCTTAGCACTTCCATGAAACTGGTTTTGTATACATGTGAAACTTCTTTGGATGAATGACATACATACCTAACTGACTGCATAATTAGTATGATTTTTTATGAAAAGTCTTCACTTATGTATTTGACCTTTTTAACACTTAAAATAATACAGAATACTTGTTTGCACATTGCCGTTAATTTTTTAATTTATTGTGGTTCAAATTTGTTCAGGGCTGTCAAACTTCTAGTGCTTTCATAGTTATTCCATATCTTGCACCTGGAAAATTCTTTGTAAGAGTTTTCCAAAAAATTTCTCAGTTAAATTGCTCTAAGTTTGAGAAACTGTTTTTTTTCTGTGGCACTGCTGAAGCCATTGAAAGTTGCAACAAGACATTTAAGTGAAAGATACTGAAATTAAATGAATGCAAATATGTTTTTTTTTAAAACAATCAAACGTCAAATTGGAGGCTTCCAACTCTGTAGTTTGTGGATTATCATTATTAATTAGATTTTCTTAATGAAATGAAATTGTTTCAAGTAAATGCTGGAATAGGCATTCTGTTACATTAATTTGTTTGAATTTATCTGTTATATAAAATGCCTAAAAGTTTTAGGCATTTCATGAAGTAGATGGTAGGCATTACTGATAATGATTACACTGTGAAATGTGGTTTTATCAGAGTTTCTTTGTGTTATTGTTGTGAACAGTAGAATTTTCAGTAGGAAGTAGCGTCCTTCATGGTTCCTTGTCAGCAAGGTTATTAATGAACAAAGGAAGTGTTCTATGCAGTGTTTGCCACATGCTCTTCAATCCCTCCCAACAATTGTAGGCTTGAGACAGAGAACTGATTGTTACATTTCCTTTTGGGGACATTCTTTGGCTTTTTTTATTCCTCATAGATCTACTTATGTGTTTATGTTTTGTGGCAATTTATTTTCTTTTGTAATTGCTCTTTCCTTTGAAGGACAATATTTCATTTGGTATAATTTGAACTTTGCACATTTATTTTAAAATCTGCATTTGCTTGTTATAGGAAAAACTCAGGCCTTGTGGTGGTTCATCCCAGGAACTTGGTGAGCTTTAGGTGCCTAAGTAACTTTGCCCCATGCTTCCAAACCTTTTCTTTATCCCTACCGCATAAAACTGTGACTGGGTTTTTGGAGATCAGTGATCACTGTGCCAGTCCATTTTGCTTATTTCTCTGTCCTTGAAAAGAATGATGCACTCAGGTTTTCAGAAACTTTTCCCACCAGTTGATTTTTCTTTACATGCTATTTGGAGCATCCACCAAATTGCTGGTGAACAGAAAATGAATGTGTCATAGCAGCAAAGGCTTCAGTTGTTGCAGCAGAATTCATTGAATTCATTTTATATACAAGCTCCTAAATTTTATAGACAAACTCTAAACCTCAAGTCCAGTTTGTCATTTTGCTAGTCATGCACTCTAATGATTCACATTCTTGGAAGCGATGGCTGAACCAGTATATAAGGTTATGTGTCATCAACTGCCAATTAAACTCTGAGGATGTGCAATCCACTTAATGTGGGCACTTGTTTCCATTTTTGTTTTGTGTATGTTATATACTTCATGATACATAATAGCACATATATGAGCACACAGAGACGCATTTCTGAACAAGATGATGTGGTGGGGCTCTTGGGGGCAGCTGGTGGGTGAATGTACAAATGGACAAGCCCTTGGAGAGGAAAAGTTGGTTATTTGTCAAAGACTTGAGTACTTTGAGGTGTGTCTTGCAAATACACATCCATTACCTATCTTTTTTGTATTTTCTATCAGTTTTGTGTATTAATTTCATCTTCACTTAATATGCTTTACATTATAGAGAAAGATAGACAAATGTAGCTCTAAAAAGAGAGATTATTCACTGGGATGGTCTAAGAATTTTTCAGGAATTAGTTTGACCGATGTTCCAGCAACTTCCCAAAGGCATAGGTTGCAGAATTGGAAGGCATCTGGAGAGACTGCCCTGTATACCTGTTTTGCCTAATATACATGTGTCTTTTTTGACAGCTCTGACTGTTTGTTAAGTTTACTTTTTGATGGGACTGTTGTAATAGTAGCCTTGTTGCTAATCCAGACTGCTGACATTATTCAGTTGGTGGAGTCTTGCAGAATGTATTTGTCATGTTGCAAAAAAGCGTGTATAACCAGAGGCATATTCTCCAAACTAGAACAAAAATTAACAATCAATATTACAATAGTCTCAAAGGTGAAAACAGATTCCTATTCTATGGAATATGTGTACGGCTGTGAAATTTAAAAATAAAGATAACAAAATTATGGTAAAATGAATGTATGTACTATAGAAATTATTTATATGGACTTAAGTAATTCCACAGAGAAAAAGCAGTAATTCACTTTATTTGCTTATTTAATAATGAAGTAGTTTTGAGATGTGATTAAAATTTTAATTTTTTTTCACTAAGTGGTTTACCAATTGTCTGTATCATAGGTATGATTTGGCTTTTAGCCATCTCAATTCTATACTTTGCGAGCATGTCATATCTCTTTCTATTTAAATCTTAAACTTGAATGAATCTCTGAACAAGTAGAGTTTCTGCCTATGCTTACCTTCAGGATAAATCACAGGGTGTTCTGTGTGGGTATCACTCCCTAGGGCTTTTGACTAGAAGCTTTTCAGCCCTGGCACTGCTGTTAGTTTTGGGGAGGTACAGAGCCACACAAGTTGCTGGTTTGGGGCTGAACTGTGGTAGGTAAGAAGTCTGTGTTGCTTTTGTGACATGACCTAGAGTAACTTACTGTGGTTTTGAAGAGAGATTGAATTTATACTTTAGCTCTGCCAGACTCAGAACATAATGAGTCTTTTCTTTCCATTATTTGAACTGTTAAGAAGAGCATCTCTTTTTTTTCTTGGCTGTCAGTATTGGAGGTTAGCCACATGAGAGTGGAAGGGTGTGCTAAAGGAAGCAGACGCTAAAATACTAAGGAAGTCTTACAGAAAGAATTCTTAAGGGTAAGCTTGATTGAAACAGACTAGTGTTACAAATTTACTTGAAGATGCAGTGGAAGAAAAAGTCATACTTTTCTATGGCCAGATCCAGTCATTAGTGTTTCCGTCAGAGTAAGGTCTTTGTGTTGATTCTTCATAAACTACTGTTGTGAAAATTCTTAGGTACCTAGCATAAAAATAATGGGACCAACAAAAGACAGGAATGGTCTTGAGGCTGTCTTCATGTGTGATTAGTTGTAATTGGTCTGTTGTAGTGGCACCTCTTATATTATAAAAAAAAGAAAATATGATCCCATTATCAACTGTTTGTTATAAGGGAATAATCAATAAATTCCTTTGTACAAAAACTGAGACATGGTACATATTCAAGAAAAAACCAACTGAATCAAGACACCAGTGCGTGTGATGCACCAGAAGCAATTTATGAAAAAGTGTTCAAATAAAGAGATCACAAGGTCTAGTATTTCTAAATTTCATATTACTATTATATTCATGCTGCTGTTTCATAGTGCTGTGGTGCTATGTTTGGGATCAGTGACTCAAGCAATGTTGATAGCACACCAGTGGGTTGGCTAGTGCTGAGCAGCACTTGCACAGCATCAGTCAAGGTTTTCTCCTTTCCCACTTTTCTCTCCAGTGACTAGACTGTGGGTAGGCATGGGATTGGGAGGGGACACAATCCAGGCATCTGGCTCAGGTTGACAAGAGGGCTATTCTATGCCATGGAATGTCATGATCAGCAATAAAAACAGGGGAGGAGGTTTTAGGGCAGGTAGCCATTGCTTAGAGACTAGCTTGTGTATTGATCTGCTTGTGGGAGATGGTGAGCGATTGCCTTTGCATCTCCTGTTTTACTTTTCCTTCCTCTTTTCTTCACTTATTAAACTATATCTCGACACACAAGTTTCTTCCCTTGGGTCTTTCTGTTCTCTTGTCCTGCTGGAGGCTGGGGAAGGGAGGAGAGGCTGTGTGGTCCTTAACTGCTGCCCTGGGTGAGTTCACTATGCCACAGAGCAGCATCTATCAGGATGAGCTGCTCCAGTGGGTAATTCTGGAGTGCAAAGTAAGATACCAAACATGTGTTTAATGGTGTAGGTTTCTGTTGTGTGCATTTAGAGGGAAGTCTTCATGTGAATTCAATAGATCAAAGAGATAATTAATGTTAATTGTTTTGAACTTCCTATCAAAAATGTTTGCTGTTCAATTGCAACATGGTCTTTGTTAAGCTTTTTTTTTCTTGTTAACTTCTACTATTATTTACATGGTCTTGACTGGGCATTTATTATATCCAGCTAGAATAATAAAAGTGTTCATGAAAAATACACATGCAACCTAGACAGTGGGAAGAAAAAAAGAGGAAAACATACTGAACTGAAAACAAGCAGAGGGATGAAAAAGAAATTCATATGAATAATGATTGTATTCTGCACTCCTTCAGATTTCTTAGATAAAAATGTAATCTAGAACACTGAAGGCCCCATAATATTAACATTATTGCTTCCTTATAGCCATTCATTGTTTACTACATGAAATAATAAGGTTCTGCTATGTCATATCCTATATGAGAGAATTGTATACAGCTACTCTGCAGGTCTGTGCTAGCACTGCTGGGTACATATTGTAATATTGTAAATATGGTGTCATCACTGTAAAAAAGTAATTTAAGAGCAAAATCTCCTAAAATAGCTTATTTAAGCTTAGTGTTTGTGGAAAGCAGTGCTTTTTATGCTAGCTTTGTCAGGACACTACTTATTTTTATTCAGTCTATTCCAGACCACTTTTCAAACACTTTTAAAACACATTTGCACCTAATACTTAACTGCACAGGCTAAATCATTATATTTCAATACAGTCACTTTGTATTTGATAGATACCAGACATAAATAATTTGTATCTGATGTCTGTCAAAGGGGTTGAAACACACTGTGTTTTGGTTTGTTGTTTTTAATTTGGTGGGGTTTTTCTGTTTGGTTTTTTGTTTTGTTTTATTTTTTGTTGTTGTGGGCTCTGTTTTTTTTTTTTTTTAATGTTAATAGGATGAGTATCTAGGTGAGATTAAGTGATCAGGGCAAGGGGCAAAACTCATTAAAGTCAATCTTCTCATTCATTTCAATAACTATGCCAATCCCAGTGAAACAGTTCCTCTCAGGATGGGCTTGAGGAAATACTGACAAGTTGTTGGTGGGAGGGAGGACTGAGAGCAAAGTACCACGGAGTGGTACCAAGTCAGACATGTCAGAGGTGGAAATTGATAAAAGGGGATCAGCAGTGCTTGAAGGCATATGCTACTATACACACAAGATGGCATTTATTATTTTGAGTGATGTCCAGTGCCTCAGTTTAATAGGGTTGATAAAAAAGGCAGAAAATTAGGATTTAAAATCAAAGTGCTGTGTGTTACATGAAGAAACCAACCTTTACTATGCCACAGTAGCAAAAAGTGATTTTTTTCTGGGTCTCAGGACTGGAATAACAGCTTTACTACAGGATACAGTATATGAAATGGTAATATAGGATTTATAAATGTGTTATTGTTTGAAACAAATAAATAGAGGTAACAGACCTTTCAGCAGTTGCTCATCTAGGTTTACTGTAAATATGAAATGTTGTAGGTATGCTCAAAAAAATATGAGACTGAAAATATTTAGTGTTTTACAGATCCCTTAAGTAAGTAATATGAACTGATTATCTGTTGCTGTGAATAATGAACAAAGTAAATCCAGATTTAAAGATGTTTCCTTGAATGTCAGTAGGAAAAATCTTCAGCAATCAAGAACAGAAAGATTTGTGTGTGCAGATTTGATTACTAAAACATTAATGACAGTGAAGATGAAAACTGTCACTTGTCTTGGTTTGAGAAAATTTTGGTCTCCTTGTGACAACTGGCAACATCATCAAAACAACATCTGTTACATTGTGAAATAAGCTGAAGAATCCCTCAAATAACCTTACTATGGAATTTTCCCTGCATCTTATGTGTACTTGGAGAGAAGAAATAATTTTTCTTTTCATTATTGGCTAAATGTTGACTTTTAATCAGCAGTAGCGTTTTAAAACAGTTTTTTTTAAACAAAAAATAGGTAATTGTATTACAATATTTTTTCTGACTTTTGCTACTAGTCACTTTCGAAGTTTCAGCTGCATATGTCTTTGATTATGTGTTTAATTATAAAAAATAATTATAAAAAAATTTTGTGAAATTACTATAGCTTTTATGTGCAAGAACCACATGTATGTGGGTAAAAAATAATGGTTTTTTTGTGTGACAAAGCTATTAAAATTTTTATATGAAAAGTTTGTGGAAGGTAACTAAATAAGAAAACAACCCCCCCCCCCCAAAATAGAATTTGTTGCAGAAGCTGCTGAATTGCTGAGTATTATTTTGCACTATTGGATATAATATGACTAGAAGTCTTTCTTAATGAGAAATTTTATTGATCTAGGCCAGAAAACAAATGGAAAATCAACTTTTTTGGAAGTTAATTCTAAGAAAACAAAAGGGGATGCTAAGACAATTTATAATTTATGCCATCTTACTTTTAATTTTCAAATTTAGTTTTGCTCACATAGAGAAGAAATACTGTAGAAATTAATATTTTGAAATTTCTTTTGACTTAGGAAAAACTGACCAAGAGACTGCTGTGGCAGGAGATAAAGACATAAACCAGCCTTCCAGTAATCAAAGTGTACAAGCAGAGATCCAAGAGCAGTCCATCTGGGGAAATCGCACTGATGGTGACCTCATCAGAAGTAAGTATTTCCAGAACAAATTGCTGCCGTTGAGGCTTGCTTTCACAGTGTAATGGGATACTGCCTGTTGACTCTGTTAAATGTGTGTCAAATGCAATTGTGTTGCAACTGTAATGCACATCTACTGAATTTATTTCCCAGATTGACTCCTGTCAGCATGCATAAGCAACAAATATAAAGAAAGGTGTGATTCGAGTGGTGCAGTATGGTATAGAACTCTGTAGCATGTAAGCTTTTAAAGCCTTAGGTTTACATTCTTATCATTAATAGTACAGTAGTTAGTACTGCATGTATGCAGCTGTGCTAGGTGTCATCACCCTCAGTTTCCCAGGTAATGCATATATATAAGCAGCAGAGTACACTATGCTGAAAGCAGTTGCTTCCAGATGCACTGAGTATTGGTCAGGTGTAAGTTTTTTAAGGGTTTTGAGTCCTGAAGTAGTATACACATACTTTGGAACTGTGGAGTTTTTAAATTAGTTTTTACACATCCACATTCCTAGTGTATGTCCTGTATGCTTTAAAATGTAAAAAGGTACAGATCATTCCTATTTTCCTGTTTTGGACTAAAGATCATATGCTATCCATTGTACCCTCTTAAGGCAAAAATATTTCTGTCAACTGCCAGAGGTAATACTTTGTAATGCTCTAAAATTCTGCGAATGCTTGAATGTTAGTTGCTCAAGGGAGGGGCAGCATGAGGAGCTGTTCTCTAATTACTGGGTGTATTCAGAAAGAAAATGGACTAAATGCAGTGGTGCTTCAGGTCTCTTGAAGTTGTCTGATCATATGTTTCAGCGTTAGTCTCTCTTTACAATGCACACTATACTGTTGACAATGGGGTAAATTCATATTTCTGAACCTGCTGTTGTCAAAACTGGTGACTTTTTGCTGCGGTTATCCGTTTCTTTTTAGGCTGTTTTTTCACTTGTTTTGTTATTTTGCTTAGTTGTTTTTTAGTCTTATCTATACATTCATCTTCTCTGGAACTTCGTGTTAGCATTTGAAATTATTTTCAAATCTTAGTTAATCCTTTTATTTTTCCTAAATAATTAATCCCAGTAAATAGTTACACCTCTAATGTATTGAATAGTTATCTTGATCCTTTACAGGAAACTTGAATTTACTATGTCAGATATTAATTTGTTGATTTAAAATAATTCTTCAAGGGCTACAAACAGGGAGAATTGTCCTGCACAGCTTGAGCGTTTATTTAAGATTTACTTAATCCCAAAAGATTATTGTTTTAAACCTAACTGTTCCTGGACAAGCAATTGCTTTGTTCTTATGTTGAGGACATGGAAAGGTGTGTATGGCATCTTCTGTTTTTGGAATGGCCCCTTTTTCATTCCCTCTTCCTAGAAGTTTCCTTATTCCCAAAGCCATGAGAAAGCAGTTTGATTTCATAGCAGTTAGTAGCATGCCTAAACTGTGGAGGAAAGGACCAAGGACTGTAGGGTGATTCTGTGCATCCTCTAATCTGTTCACCCCCAAGACATACTGCAGTGGCTGCACTGGGGAGTGTGAGGAAATTACACTTTTTTTTTCAACATATAGTAGAATTTGCAGCAGATAGTGGAAACCCCTGGTAAAATGACTTGATGATTATATGTAGTTGTATCTCTGTGATGGAAGGGTTAGTTGCTGCTGAATCAAAAAAAAAAAAAAAAAAAGAACAGCAAAAGGGGAAAGATAGGATAAAATGTAAAAGTAAAAGGTACTGTTCCAGTGTGCATGACTATCTTCATCCTGGAGTCACAAGTAGCTTTACTCTGACTTTCAGTCAGAGTAGCACTCTGACTGTGGAAAGCAAGTTTAGCTGAAAGCTGTAAGTTTCTAAAACACTTAGTCTTAATAAGTGGGTAGAGGTTTTATTATGAGTCATATTTGATTAGATGCTATGATGCAACCCTCTCCTTGCTTCAGGTAACCTTTAGTTTAAAGTCTTCTAGATGGAAGAAATAAAAATTATGAAATCATTTTTCAATGATTTGAAATCAAGTTTCTTTTTGTTTTTTGGGTGTTTTTTGGGTGCGAGGCTTACGAGTAGGAAAGTTTGTTCTCCTTTTAAAAATTGAGGAAAGGTGCTTGACTAGTTACACATTTTGTAGTTTTCAGAAGTTTTACAACTCAATATACCTAGGAAGTAGCCACGTTTGAAAACTAAAACAAGTGCAGCAAACATAAGCTTTCTTATCACAAACATAACTTAGGTATTTAATGTAAAAAAAAAAGTATTGTAGCTCAAAATGGTCTTGATTCAAGCAGATCTATTGCCCCACCAAACTAAAATTCACAGACTGTTGCATATTGAAAGAAGTTTGAGGTTAGAAATAGTGTTTTGATTATTATGGTGTATTTTAAAACTCTTTCTAAAAATTGTTTTAGACAGGACATACTTCACAACTGTTCCACACTATCCTAATGATTCAGTTTCTTTTTTTCCCATACAGATTGTTTTCCATCCCCACAGTTGATACATACTCCATTTGTCTTAGCATTAGCTTTTACTTTATAAATGTTTCCAGCATTTAATTTCCAAGCTTTTCCTTGTTTGCAGCTGTTTTATCCTGCTGTTATATGGAATTAGATTAATCAGTCAGATTTACTGGCACACTAACAACGAAGTCCAGTGTTAGAGCCCCTGTAATGACTTCATTATGTATGATTTCTCATTTGCACTTGTGAACTCAGTTTACCAGGCAACATCAATAAACTAAAACACTGCCCCCGTTTTCCACAGTAAGATGTTTTACGTTCACCTTGCTTTGCCCTTTCAGTCTTTTTTTCAAGCTCCCTTTTTTAACCTCCAGAGATTCCCTCCACATTAGCCTTTTCCCTACCTCCTTTGGAGCATCCCTTCTCCCCATTAATGAAAATGTTTATAATATCCTGGGTAAATGGTTAATCTTATGGGAAGCCTCAACCAAGGAATTTATTGTTTTTGAAGAGAGTTTGAAAATCGAAAGATTACTGTTTACTGACATATAAACAATGAAGGGCTGTATAAGAAGGAAGCAGTTGTATTACCTTTTTGTAGTAACTGTTAATACACTTGCATAACTGTTACTGGAAGACTGTTCAGTTGGAGAAGGGTCAGGGGAGAACCACAAATATCTCAGGAATGACTGGAGTAGATGAAAATATGCCATGTTGTGGATAACCTCCTGGAATTCAATCTGTTTGGAGTTAACAAAAGGAATAAAGAGGGGCTTTGCCTAGTCCCTAAGAAGCATGCCACAACAAACAGAAATTTGTTAAGACAGTTCTTCAACTATAGCAAGACAAAGGGAGAACTAAATATAATGTCAGGAAGTTCAGTTAAACTAGGAATAAGGTGTACTTTTTTAACAGAGTATTTGAGAACAGGAAAAACTGCCAGTTCCTTGGTGGCTTTATGTGTGTTAAATTTGCTTTAGTCATCATAAGGTGGCAATTGCTATCCATATCCTTTAATTTTAGAACCTGAGTAAAGGAGAGTCTTTCCACAGTGGTTCCCCCAACTGGGAAGACATTTTTCAGTGTAGTTATTCTTCAAGAAAATGTTGAGACCTGTTCCCTGCTCTTCACAGACGCATGCATATTTTTTATATTATTTCTGACTGTAGAGGTTCCGCTTTTCAAAAGAGCTTTAGAATAACTCCATCTGCTATCTTTTCCGGCAGTGCATTTTAAATATCTGCAAACACCTTCTGCTTATTTTCATTGTATGGTCTGGTGGCCCATAATGGAGTGGTTCTGCTTCTGTTATCACTCACTGTTGGCAAGTGAGGAGGAGTGCGTGTTAAACATGCAGCAGAGTAACCTGTGGCTATAGGAATGAAGCCATAGCAGTTTCTGCTGCTCTGTGTTGCCACAATGCTCTGCTTTGTTCTCTGGAAGAGGTATGGGATTTTTTTTTTCCTCATAGAGAGAAAAAGTCTATAAAGATGGATTTTAGAATATTTAGGCAGGATTTTTGCAGAGGGCACTAGGTTATCTTCAATGTGTGTTGCTATGCAGGGAAGGGAATGTTTAAGAGGGAATAAAATGCCAGTCTTGAACACTATTTGCTTGTGAGGATTTAATCTCCTTTCCAGTTCTCAAGCAGAAGCTTAGCTATGTGATATTTAAGAAAACAAAAAACATCTACCATAGATTCAAATTGTCATGAATAATTGATTAATAATAATCCAATTCTGAAGATTAAATACCTAAAATATGCCCGTGTTTTACAGATAGAAAGGTCATTGCTATCCATCATTTTCTATCTTCAATTGTCTCTTTCTCCTCCATGGAACACCCTCCTGATAAGAGTGGTTCTTCAGAGAAAGGGATGCTTCTTTCAGCTCTGTGGGGATCAATTTTATATGGTCTTGTTGCCATTATTTTATTTACTATATTCTCTGGAGTAAAAATCTAGATATTTTTATCTTTCTGATTTCTATATTTTATGTTAACATTTTTACTTTACATGATTATTTATTTAATTTTAAGGTTTGGAAAGTCTTTTATTTGCCTGGATAAGTAAGTGATTTCTGTAGTTTGTTATGCTGTTTGTGTTTGGGTTTGTTTTTTTCTTCCAACAAGAAGTAGCTAATCTGCTTTTAGAAGTCTGTTTTGTTTGTTATTAATCTAGATATCTTTTCTATGTTCTATGATGCACAGTCATTTTACCAATTAATATGATTTCAGATGATCCTGTTTATTCTGTCTATAAAATGGTGCAAAGTGCTTGAATTAAATAATTCTTTTCAAAGCTAGAAAATATGACAAATACAGTCTTCTTGCAGCAAAACAGTGTGTGACTACAGAAATTGTGCAGAATAGATTAATGGAAATTATTCAAAATACATTACTGGGTTTGAAAGGTGTATTCTATTAGTTAAAGAAGTGATTTATGTACAATGTTCCAAATAGACCCAGGTGTAAAAACCTGTTAACCTATGAATGAACGAAACTTAATCAGTTCAATATTTATATAGCAGCACAGTATTTGATATTTAGAACCTTCTTTAAAAAAAGATTAATCTTTGACAAATCTGGCTAGTAGATCTAAAGAGGTCCTCCCTGAGAACTCCTCTCCCAGAGATTTTCTAATCCTCTCCCCAGCACAAGACTAGCCTGTGTTACTTCTGTTTTTCCCCTGCCTGGCAGTTCTCTTACTACAGCTGCTCCAAAAGTCTTCGAAAACCTTCTCAGGCCTATTGAGAGGCCTGGTGAGTTGTACAATCAAAGCCTTTCCCTTTGATCTTCACTTTCGCTTCTCCTGGCTAGAGAGGGATTTTCACAGGTAGCTGTACCATTATAGTTACATTCTTCAGAGTCTGACTGGGTCTTTGGTGTTAGCCTGGAAAAAAGGATGCTCAAGGGAGACCTTATCACTCTCTACAGCTGCCTGAAAGGAGGTTGTGGCCAGGTGGGAATTGGTATCTTCTCCCAGGACAAGAAAACACTGTTTCAAGCTGCCCCTGGGGAGGTTTAGGTTGGTCATCGGGAAGAATTTCTTCACAGAAAGGAATATCAGACATTGGAATGGGCAGTCCCAGGGAGGTAGTGAAGTTACCCTTCCTTGAGATCTTTAAGGAAAGACTGGACATGGCACTTAGTGCCATGATCTAGTGCACATGGTGGTGTTCTGTCGTAAGTTGGACTCAATGATCTCAGAAGTCTTTTCCAACGTAACTGATGCGGTGTGTTTCTGTGTTTGCAGAAGTCACTGTGAAATGACCTGAGTGTTGCTGTTGTAGTCCCTTGTAAACCGAACTGCTGCAAGGTGTATGTGTTTTCTCTATATCCTCTTCCCTTCAACTCTACATTGCATCCTGTAAGGAAATGCAGCTAGTGATGGGCTGAGATAGATAAGGAATTTGTACATTCTGTTATCACTCCATGTCAAGAAGTAAACTTCTTGCTGTTGTTACTCCATTTACAGAAGAGTACTCAAACTTCAGTGAGAAGTTTAAACTGTTCCAGATGGCACTAAGATAGGTGTGTGTATTCTGCATATCACTAATAGCCAGAATTACTTGGAGCCTTTTAGCTTCTGTTTTATTTTACTTGTGACTCTTAAAATGTTATCCTAATTTGTGGTCTGAGGCTGAGGAAGTTTGGATGGCAGTAATCATCAGTACCAGACAAAGGTGAAATTCTTCAAGTAACATGGAGATTACTGTGCTTGCTGTGTTTGGGCCTGAAGTAAATTGTATCTTAATTTCAGAATATTTTCCTGTGTTGTATTGGTACTGTCTCAGAATTAATCATGCTGTTATGCCTATATGGGAAAGAATAGTTATATTCTTTTTCTGATTAGTGTCTCTTATGGGGAAAAAAGTAGAATATGCTTGTAGTAGTTCCTTAAAGAGGAGGAATAATAAAACTCTTGCATTCTATGTGAAATACTATACTACCAAGCCAGTGAGTCAGTGTGGGTTTACTTTTCTGTTTTCAGTACTAACAGTATTTAGTTAGCCATGTTTAGCAAAGAAAACACTAAATTACAAAGTGAAAGAAAGTGTTGTTATCTAAGACATACTTTTAGAAACCTGTCTGCTGACAAAAATGTGATGAACTTAAACCATGGCAAAAGTTTTTTTTCTCATTTTAGATTTAATTTTGTATTTGCTCTCATTTGTGTGAAAAGCATGATGTAGGTTTTTACAGCTCAAAGGCAGTACTGTATATTATGTTTACATAAAAATAACTAAATGAATTCTTCAAATTTAAGAGTCATAATAGTTTTAAATATTTTTTTAATTTACTGATAAATAAGTGAAAGAGGAGGAAAGGGACTCATGGTCACAGGATAAGCCTTCGCCTATCCTGTTAACTTAATCACAGTTAAACATTCTTCTTTATATAGCTACATAGAGGAAAGAGAGGTCTGAATACTGCTTACTTCTTATGCATTCTGATAATATGATACCTATAGTGCAAAAGAACCCACAAGTACCTTTCCCTGAAGGTATTTTAATAAAAGAAAAGGAAAACCAGGAGCCTATGGTGTGTTGATGTCTTGTTGTGGTGTGGTTTTCTGTTTTCCCTTAAAAAATTCTTCATAATCCAAACCCAAGAAGCCTTTTGAAAAATATTAAAAAGTCAAACAGCTGTGGTCACTTGGGCTATTTCTGACACCAATTTTTAAAAATCATTTTCCTGACAAAGTAGGCTTCCAGTTATATTGAGGCTTGATTTGAGAGAATGATTGATTATTTGCTACCTGAACCTTAACTCTTTTTGAGTGAACTGTAGTGTTCTGGTGTGTGACAAATATTTTTGTGTGGAGACATCTCTTGAAGTTTGTGACTATAAAATGCAAACTTTTACATCCTACCAGAAGAACTTTTCAAAATTTGAGTGTGTCTGGATCCATGAATTTTAGAGGCTTAAATTTTACTCGTAAACTTTCTTCCCTCAAATTCTATGCAGTATCTCAATTATAATGTTTTTTCTTTGAACTATAAATATTATGACACTTGTTTGGAGAAAATTTAGCAATGCTAATGTTAATTACAGCAGAATTTCAGCTAAGAGACTATTTCCTGGTGCAAAGGTTCCTCAAGTTTAAGTGAGTTTTATTGATTTATGACTCAAACTTAAGGTTGTATAATGTTTGCATAATATGTTGAGAAGTTTGCTTTTGAGACAAGTCAAGTAGAGTGAACTGTTAGGTAAACCTATTAAAAAATGGCCTATGAGTCAGATTTGACCTTCAGGGCAAGTTTTTGCTGCTGAGAGACAGCATAAACTATTTGCCCGTTCTTTGGCATATCAGGGGCAAGCTTGTCTTCAGGTATGGGCAACTAGGAAGTGCATCTTCAAAAATAAAACCTCTTTGCCAGTTAGAAGGCATCTACCTTTCCCAGTATCCTTTCTTCAATAGGACAGGTGCATATTTTGACTGTATTCTATAAGTTGCAAGTTGAAATAAAATTCACATTTTGACAGAAAAGCAATGAAAGATTATTATACTGGCCAGAGCTGGCTGTAACAGCAGTGTTGAACCAGAATGGAATATCCTTTAGGTCTGGACAATTCAGGAACACAGGAGATCAGTGAACAATACTCTTTTTGCTTGAATTTCAAATTGGAAGAAAATATGTTTTGGTGAGAAGATTTGGGATTAATTTGCCAGGAAAAACTTGTCTGAGGGATCAACCTCAGTTTTTCATAGAGGTGATGCAGAAAAATATTTGGATGGTGAGGTGGGATACAGAGGTAACTTTGGATAGTGTACATTGTAGTTTTCTTATAGGTGACTTTATCAAATTACACCATGTCATTTAGTATTTCGTAGCTCACTTTGTAGCTGTGACTTCGTGAAGTATTTCCCTACTTCAATATATATGTATTCTTTTTACTGTGTGATGACTTTTTAGTGATGAGTCACTGTCATATTTATAATGTAAAATCAGTGTTGGTAAATATTTTTCTCCAACAGTAGATAGGTCATTCAGTGGGACTGTACACTGAGTACACTATGAAGTAACTGACAGCGTACATTAAGGCAGCTGAAGTAGCTGTAAGGTTTCTGTGCTTTGTGAGAGTCCTCTGCACAGCCCTTCTCTAAGCTGTTCTGTGCTGGATCAGATCCTGGAAACTTGCAACTAGTGTGAGTTTTGTATTTACAACAAATAAAACAGTGTTTAACTTTAGAAATATAGAAGGGAAAAAACAACTGAGAACACTTTTTAAAGGAGGAATTCTAGTAAAAGGTATCTGTTTTTTATCCTGTCATCTTCTTGTTCCACTCCTTTGACTGTTACTTGATATGCTTCTTGGTCCACTTGATTTTCTGATTCCCATTTGTAGCATAGTGTTATGCCTGAGGAATGTTTTTCTTACAATTTAGTTGACAGACTCAATTTTAAGTAAATCACTATTTCGTTTTAACTGTTTGTGTTATTACAGAGTATTTGCTACTCTAGCATTTTCAGAAGAACAGCAAGATCCACTTTCTGTGCTATGCTCCCTCTTTGAACAAGAGAAAATAACCTGGAAAAATTTTTGTTCGTTATCAAATCAGCGTCCACACCAGGGATGCTGCTGTGATAGCTGGAATAGGGCAAGAAGTTCAGGTCTCATTATTAATATTTTGTTCAATTTTTTTGAAGCAGTCCTTATGGAAAAGGAGAGAAGACTTGCTTGATAGCACAGGAAAGGTTTTGATAGAAAATACACTTTATTTTCAAAACCTAGAGATAAAAGTGCATTTCACGATGGCTATAATGCAATGGCACTTCAAAGTATTGATTTTTAAAGAACTCTTTAGAATTAGGGTTATTTTAG
The DNA here is from genome assembly GCF_050655825.1 of Lonchura striata. Taxonomy (NCBI): domain Eukaryota; kingdom Metazoa; phylum Chordata; class Aves; order Passeriformes; family Estrildidae; genus Lonchura; species Lonchura striata. The sequence continues at coordinate 38,650,439 of NC_140741.1, read as the reverse complement.
AAGAAAGTAAAATAATCACCATAAAGTGATATGGTGGAATCAAAGTTGGAAGAAAGCTAAAGGTTTGTTCCCATTTTTAATAAATTATTCTATATCCTCTTTCCCATATTTGCCTTTTAAAATAAAAGAATAAAGAAAAGACTGACCCATCCCTATAATAATTCTGATGCCAAGCCATTTTTCTCTTCTCTGTTTGCATAATTTTCTCTAGTGCCCCTTTTTCCTATTTTTCTGTTTGTTTGTCTGCTTGCTTGAACAGTCCTTTGTTTCCCTGCTTCTTTCTTGACTACAATGACAAACCTGTAAGTAACGACAGTGAGGTTGTGTTTAGAGGTTGACTTGAAAGTATTTTAAAGTGCTTCAGTACAAAAGCCTGTTTCAGCATCTATGTGTTAACATCAACATTTAAGCTGGTTTTTAAGTAGCAATGAACCTTGTGTTCATTGTAGCAATGAGGCATCTGACTATTGGAGAACTAGCAGTCAATTTTATAAAGATACTGTGCAATTCAGGCAAGACCTCCAGCTGTTAAATTTTACAACATTCTACGAAACTCAGCTTCTAGAGCCATGTGTTATGTGAGATTTAAATTTTCATAAAATAAAAAAAATAACCTGGTCTTAGTTTGTAGCTACTGACAAAAGTAGAAAGTTAAAGACTGAAAATTGGGGAAGACAATATAAAGGATTCATTTAAAAATAAAATATTGGTGATTTTTGAGTAGGTTGGCTTCTCTGTACTTCACTGTACAGAAACAAGGAATTTTGGCTAAATTGTCATGATGCCAATTAAAAGGTAGTAGGGAAATACTCCATTGTGATTTGTTGGTTCTAGCGGCCTCAGAAAATATTATGGCATAGTAAAATGTAGCCAGTTATACTGAAGGAACATGAAAAAAAAGGGTGCTGGAATTAATTCCATATGGCAGATAAAATGACAGATTGCCAAGACTCTTCAGAGCAGTGGATATGGTGGTATTAAAAACAGTGTAGTTCTGTCCCCATAGCAGTTGTTTGAGTGGTTTCCTATGTATTTTTGTTTGGGGCCAAGAAATGCAAGAAGTGAGGCTGCAGTGTTTGCCAGGCAGGAAAAGCTGCTCAGCACGGGGGGATGGAGGAGCAGCTTGGCTCACCTGTCACCAGCCTGGTCAGGTGCTGCTGTTGGTGATGATGCTGGGAGTGCTTTTGTGTGACTGAAGGCTTGTGTAAGCAGCAAGGGAAGGTGGGTTGTGTTTGATGTAGTTGCTGTGCTGTGTGTTGGATCTTTGTGGGTAAGAGAAGCTTGCTGTCTCAGCTGTAACTTTTTAAAGCTCTTAAACTGTAAATGGACAAAAAAAAAAGTTGCTGAATTCTAATGCTTTCACTTAAAATGCTGTTTCTTTTCTTGGAATCCTTCAGTTTACTGTAAAAACTTGTAATAAAATGTTCTTAAAATGTAGAAATGGACATTTTCAGTATTGCAAATAATACTGACGCAGCACATATTTCATTGCTGTATCTGCACTCCACTAAAAAAAGTAATCGTGATTAGTGCAGAAGGATTTTTTTTTTTTGTGAATAAAGAGAAGTATGTCATATCTATCAAATAAGACAAAACAAAATGTTTAAAGAAAAAAAAAACAACAAGAAAACAACTGTGTTGCAAGAAGCACTGATTCCAAGCATGGAGCTCATTCAAATTTATATACTACTTAAAAATATTTTTAACCAAAAGATGAACCAAATAAACTTCAGTGGGTCAAATTGCATAGTTTGGTAAATTGAAAGAACTATTTTTAATAGAGAATGAAAATAATTCCATAGGTAATGTTGAATGCTTTTAAACATTCTGGAGTAATAATCCCTATCTGCATGTTAGAGATAAAAACTAGTATTTTACTGTTAATATTGTTTGGGTACAACAATTTCATAGGGAATTATATCTTGTTTCATGAACAGAGTAGAGAATCAGAATTTTAGCTCAGTTGTGGAAAGAAAAATGTTTTACAGGTAATTTCATCCCATTAAAACAATTTATCTATTTTTCAGCTAATCTGATGCTTTCCCATGGAGTTAATGCATTTGTTTCTCTGAATTTCTGCGCTTGTTACTGTTGGTCACTGATGTGACACTGTATTTTTCTAAGAGAACAGATTTGTAACTGTGTGGGTCAGATATCAGAGCTTTCTTATGTATTGTTTGAGCAGCTTATGCTTTGCTTCCTTTCAGGAAACGAAGTGCATCGTTTTTACAGGAAGTTTGGTCTTCACCAGGCCCGGTCAGCAGCCTGACTTTTGCTCTGCTCTGAGGGTTGGACCTGTGAGCAACTGGCAAAAGCTCATTTAGCTTTTCTTTTTATTACTATATTGAATTCATGTAATCGAGGTCATTATGAAAACTTGGTCAGGATGTGTGGGTTTTTCCAGCCAAGTAAGAAAGAGGTCTTGCTAGATCATTTGGATAGAATCTGATAAATAAGCAGTTAAGTAAAAAATCTTTACCTTTTTTCCTTAGCATTGTGACAATGATTGCATGTTGAGTGCATTCAGTTTTGAATTTAACACACAAAGCTCTCAGTTGAAAGAGGTTTATGTTCAGAAAGACTGCATTGCCTTTTCCCTTAGCATATGAAACAACCGTTTTTGAGTCAAAGTTAAACTGCTGGTGGGGTGGGGTGGGGAAGGGAAAGCCAGTGAGCTCTGAGAAAGAGATTCAGCCTTTGAGTTCATGGTTGCTTGTGGATTTGAATCTAGGGAACTAAAAAGAGAATGTAGGTTTTTCAAAGACTCTGATAAAAAGTCTCAAGACTCTGTTCTCAAGAATCTTACTTGTACATCTTGCATAAAAATATTTTGGGTTAGATGGTGCCTTATCACTTCAAGGTACACTAAAGAGTTAGTTCAAAGGTGGAAAAAGAGCTCTCATTTCTGGGTTATCCTGAGGCCAAGCTGGTGCATTAGTGGCATACAGGAGCCCATGAGACAACATTGGCAACAGTAGCTCTGCCTGGAATGTGTGTGTGATTCAAAATTCTGTGGTGACCTGGGGTCCCTTGAGTGCTTTGGGATGGGGAAGCCCCGCTCATCTAGCCCATGGGTGGATTGGTGAGGGGTATCCTGTATCCATCTGCTAGACCCTGCTGGCCATAAGGGAGTTCTTCCAGCTGAAGAACATCAATAAATGAGACTAAATCTTTTCAGTGTGTTGTGTGTGCAAATAGATGCGGCTTCTCTTTCTCCTCACACTTTGTTTTTCAGGATCAGGAAATAGATGGACATTTACTGTTCTCTCTACCATATTTACACATCTTTTTTCTCCTACCAGCAATTGCTCTGTTAACTATGAAGTCTGCAGTTATGAAAAGATGGGTCATGAAGAGTTGTTATTCTGGACCTCAAGTCCTCACCCTGCTTTCTGACACAGAATTTCCATTTTCTGTTATGTTGCTAATGCTGAGTATGGCTGATTTTTTGCCCGGGTTCCAGGATCCTCTCTGACCTCAAGCAGAAGGGGAGCTATTGCTTCAGCACCTGATCACTGTATAAGTATGAAGTGTTTATCTTTGTTATATTTCACTGCTTATCAACTAATGAGTTATCATTTAGTTCTTTTCTTTCTTGTAAAATCTGTAGCAAATACTTCAGATCTACTGGGATTTTACTTGTGAATTTTTTTTTGTTTCTTCTTCCATACTCCTTTCTGCCCTCACAGAAGTGAAGTGGCTCAACTCACTATGTATTTTTTCTCTTTGTCTCCTTCCCTTCCAGTGTTCTCTTCTGGGTGGTTCCTATCGGCTCTTTTTTCTTTTGATGTTTTTGCCCTACTATTGTTTTAATAATGTAAAATCCCAAGTTTTAGCCTGTTATTTAGAGTTACTGTCCATTTGCTTCCCCTGTTACATTTTTCTTGCAGCTGTGTTTTTTTTTCTTTCTTTCTTTCTTTCTTTCTTTGGTTTTCTGGTGTTTTGTACCAGCCAATGCCAAACTTAACATCAGCTGTAGGTTGCAAAAAAGAACTACAGAGAGAAAATAAGTGCAGCAATGTAATTAAAAACTCCGTTATAAATTTATATATTACTATATTTGTACTCATGTTCTGTGTTTTCCTGCCATGTATTTATATAGTCCGCTCTTTATTGTTTGTTACTATGTTTTCACTCCTGTTTTTCTTTCTGCAATTAGTTTTGTTAATAGTAGCATTGGGTATTAAAATTGTAGAGATTACAAAAGATGAGATCAGGTGATCACACTTGAGGTGGGACACTTTCTAGAATCTTCTGAAATTCTGTTACTTGCATGAGTTGAGGACTAGAAATCAAAGGAGCAGTAAATTTTTTTTTTTTTTTTTTTTACATGAGTTTAGCTGACCACTATAGTCTTGACATGTGGACATACAGTATATATGGTCAGTGGGAAATTAACTTGACCTCAGAATATCTTCTTACTCAGAGGTGGATGCTGAATGGGCTTGGCTGAGAAGCTGTTGCCTCACCATCCCACATTTTTTCCCTGGGTGAAACAGAGTCTAGTTTGTCAGTGGTTGCAGGAGTTTGGAGGAATGCAGCAGGAGGTGCTGGAGGCAAGAGGACCTGTTTGTGCACTTGCTCAGTTATGGCTGTTAATGACATTGAGGTTATCTCTCCTGTCTGGTGCATCCTGCTGTGCCGCTTACGAGGCAAAACCCAGCAAGAGATATCCTGTTGTTTGTAGCTTCTCTTTGATGTTTTTTACTTTATTTGGGAACAAGTTACACAATGGTGAAGGGCATCAAAACTATTTCAAATATTTGGGACTTAATATTTTTCAAATTCCATAGGACACCAGTATATTTTTATGCAGTGGTATTACTGTATGTTATAGCAGGTATGAATAGCAACTGCTATAATGTCACGCCAACAGCCTGGATTAAATGTAGTGGGTTACTTTTCTTTTAAAATTGGAGCTACAGAAGCAAAGCATTCTGTTTCTCAGTGAGATGGATTATATTGCACTCCTAGTGCTCTTTATCATTTCAGGGCCTGTCTTCACATTTAGGAAATTATCTTAAAGAAATAGGTCTATTTTATTACTTTAAGAATTAGCAAAAAAGCTAATTCTCTGATTCTTAATGCATTGATTATTCACTTCTCAGATCCAGTATTTTACAAGCCACTATGCTTTATAAAGGAAGATGTAACAACAACCAATCAAACAAAAAAAAAAAACACAAGGAGATGAACAAGCCTCTTAATAAATTACCTCTGTAGAAAACACAGGACAAAATAACTAAACAACTCACCTTAAATAAGAAAAATATCTTAAATTAAAAAAAAAAAAAACAGAAACCCAAAAAAACAACCCACAAACAAGCTGCCACAACAAACAACAAACTAGCTGCAGTAGTAACTAATGAATCTATTAAACTCCATAAATATGCCCTAGGAGCATTGGAATGGTGACCACGAGTAAACCTGCCATTCTGCATGTCTGTACAACTGTTACCACTGCAGTACATAGTTGTAATGCTATGAAACATAACAGCAAATACAATACAATTGTTTTCCAGTTCTAGCTGAATGAGTGATAAGAAAAATGGATACAGAAATGTTGCAAATGGAAAGTTTGCAGTAAAAATTCCTGCTTTTGAATGCGACATTATGTAGGGATTTATTCCCCAAGTGTATGGGTGTCTGTTACCTATAATGCCCCGGTTTGTGTTTGGCTTTTAGTATTCTGTGGTGAGTTCCTGTTTGTTTTCAAGAAGTGACAAACTATGCTACAGTAAGAACTATGTTCAGCTTTATGTAGGTGTAGTTTAACAATCAGGGCATTCTGTGAATTCTCTTTATTTCTAATTTATATTGCAATCTACCAAAAATTCCCAGATCATCTGCAAAGTTTATCATAGGTGACAATATTTGCAGTCTCAGAAAAAAACATCGCTAATGACAGCAAGATATTTTTGATAAAGAAGAATAATTTACTGACAATCTACTGGTAATTAGAAGCCAATGGGTATTTTAATTCTGAGATAATTGTTACAAGATAGGTAACTAAAAATGTTAGGGGATTTGCTCAGTTTAGCAAAGATTTAAAATTTGCTGTTGCAGTCATTAAAGAAAATCAGTGGCCATTTGTTCATTTTCCAAAATCACATCAGGGAGGACATAGTATTTGTAAATGGAGAAATTCACTCCATATTTTCAGTTGGAATGCTTATCAACTTTGTAAACTCTGTCTACCAGCCGTTTTCATGCTTCCCTGTGGTAACTGCATCTCTCTGGGTACGTCAAAGACATCTTTATACAATTCCTGCAACCCTTCAAAGAGTGTGTAAAGTCCTGCAGTGCTTCCAAAGGAAGGCACTGCAGGTGTCTTTGCACAGATATAAGAGTACTTTGGGCACTGTCTTGTGCACTTGTGTTGCTTCTCAACCATAGACACACATGCACACGTTTGCCATTCTTGTCCACCCTTCACCAAGTGAAAGCTGACAGGATAAAATGTCTTTTCCCTTTGTCCCCTGCCAGCCTTGTTTCTGTTATACCAGGTGTTCCCTGGGTGTGCTCTCAGATGTATTCTAACAAAGTGTTCTCAGTGTGGGTCCTGTAAAACTCGTACCAGCAATTTTACTACAGTATTTTCATTACAAAGGACATGCTGTTTCATAATAATATATTGTATTCATTTTGAAGATATCCTCACGTCTTACAAGAAGGAATTCTAAAAGGGTGGTTGATGCTGTTAGTTGATACTTTGTTTTCCTTGTAAAGTCAGCATGGTATAAAAAATTCAGTGTAAAAAAATGATTTTAAAAGATAGATGGTGCCTTGATGGTACCTTGTTATTTAGTTAATGTATGCCTTCTGTGATATGGTAGCTGCAGTATATGCTATTTATGTCCCAGAAAATATTCAAAAATAATTGCTGACAAAAGCCACTTCACAGGTTGACTCAGAGGTATGTCTTGTAATCTGAATGTTAATATTCTGGATAGCTAGACAGAGAAAACTATTGATGTATTTTAGAGACTATTCAGGATTTAGTTAGAAAGTGGAGATGGACAAGGATTGAGATACTTGAGTTCTTCCAGTTTCAGTAAAATTTAATGCCTATAACATATAGAATATATAATATTCTTGAAAAGTTAAGATTTTTTTGCTAGTCAGTGGGAAATGTTGCCTTTTAGATCTAAAGAATTCTTGTTTTCTCCAGAAGTAATTTAGAATCACTTTAATTTTACTCTAGAATTCAGACAGCCCCTAGTTTTACTGTGCAATTCTTGACTGTCATCTGCTTTATCTTCCCCCTTAAGCTTAAATTGGTATTATGAAGAAGCACTAATAAAAACCAGAGGCCTGATTCCTACCTCCCTTACATAGTCTGTTCCATATGATCCATGCAGAGGGGGTAGGAGTAGTGTCTATTGAACTCAAACAGTCCTTCCAGCTGAAATTAATGTGTAGATCTTGACTTTCAGTGTTAGTGGAACCAATCAGGACTCTGTATTTCCAGAAAAGCTCATCTTCTTATTGTAGTTGTGAAGGTTTTGGGAAGAGAGAAGTGTTAAGAATACTGTCAAGTGAAACAATATGTTGTATTTTCTCAATATTTGAAAGTACCATTACAGTTTTTACAACTAAGAGCTGTGCATTTTATTCTTCCCACATCCACCTGCAAAAATACTGTTACTGTGGCCTGATTTGTCATCCTAAACTATTGTGTCATACATACATAAAGAAAAAAATTGTTCTTCCCTCTCTGGGTGTGTAGTCATATAACTCAGGCTGTAAACTGGAAAGTTTTTTCAATCACTTTCAATGGTCAGACTAGCAATACTCCATGGGTATCTGTATCAGCTGGCTTAGAATTGTGTTTGATGTGATTAGACTACTAATTAACTGTGTCAATTCTTCTCTCCTGCCTGATGTTTTGTTTTGATTCACTTTGACTCAGAGGAGTCTGCATTTGGTGTATGTTGGTTTTTGTTGTTTGTCTAAAATCCCTAATGATAGGTTAGACTGTTTCCTTTTGGTCCTCTTTTGGTTGAGAGTTTCTCTCTGTTGACATACATTTTTCTGTTAAATGCATGCATCAGAATGTTTCTTTTAAGAACAGCTGGGACTTTTCAATGTGTGAAAACCGTGTGTGGTCAGGGTGCATATATATGTGTATATTTGTTTAAAGTGTGCCAAAGGTTTTACAGTCTGAAAGAGAATGTGCATAGTTACTTCAAAACCATCAAAAACCATAATAAATGTTTACTACTTGAATTCACCAGGTAGTAACCTTACAATTAAACTATTGTGCAATGTCAGGTAAATAACAGCAGAAGTTACTGTATTAAGGCTCACTTTGCAAAGAAACACACTAATAGATAATATGCTATAGCAATATATTGCCTTTTTATTGCTTTTCCAAGCAGGTTCATGTGAAGTTATTACTACCTGTATTATCTGCTAGTTTTCTATCAAAAATACTCAGTCTATTGCATTATTAATCTAATATTTATCATTCTTATTGAAAATCCACTAGTGTTAGCACTGTATAAAATACTGACTTAAATCTACTGGTTTTGCTAAAGATTAAAAAATTAAAATATTAACCTGAAAAGCATGATATTTCTTAGGACATTTTGAAACTACTTATTGTAGAAGTTTGAAATGACAATTTTTCTCTGTTGTCTGAGGAATTATTTTTTTCTTAATCTTTAACATATAGTAAGTGACCGGTACTATCCTGATTTGACGATGCTTGAATGTTCATCCAACACACATTTGAAATTTTGATGTGTATTGCATTAGTTAGTGAATATCAAGAATAACATTTTTGCTCATACATAGAGTGTAAAATGGGATCTTTTGTAGCAGCACACGGCCTGTTTAGAATGATATAACAGGCGCTGAATGTTCACATATCAAACAAAATGCCATCTTTCTGTAGAAAAGAGGTGTCAAAAAGTTTCTTTGTACCTTTAACGCATGTGATTATGTAGTACAAAATGCAGAGTTTGTAAAATTTCTTGAATATACAGGCAAAAAATGAATAATTCAAAACAACTCATAAGTTCCACATTCTATTGTATCTTTTATAACGCAGGCAGAAGATAGCATTGTGTTCCCAGTAGAGCTGAATTTGCACAAGTTACACCTCAGAAAATGCCAGATGGTCTATGGTCTACTTTTGAGAGCTGTCACATATGTAAAGATTTGAAAAAAGAAAGACAGCTGAATGAGAGCAGTGGATCATTAAAGAGAGAGTGAGAGTCCCTGGGTATCACTGTGTTTTAAGAAGCATTGTGTCGTTCTCCATATTACACCTTTTTTTTTTAAGATACACACAACCTTTAAAAAATAAGGTAAAAATATTTCTATTCTAAACTGAGTGGTTGTGGTTTAATCTCAGAACTGTCAGTTGCTTTTGTTCTTTATGCTAGAATGCGGTCATATGGTTCCTAATTGGTTTCAAGTGTGTTTTAACCATAAGATTCAAGTCTCCCTAGTGCAAAATTATCAATAAAGTTAAAATAAATTTAAATTGAGATAACTAATCCATTTGGGGTTTTATTCCATTTTGATTTGACCTGCGTATCACACGTGAATACTGTAAAGCCAGTCAGCTAAAAAGTTGTATGTTAATGCTAAAAGGCACAAGTAAGAGTACTCTGGGAACAGGATTACGTAATAAAAAATTAAAATTGAAAAAATCATAGAAAAGTCCCTAAATGATTAGTAAAAATAATAATAAAAGAAAGAATCTATAACTGTTCAGATTTCCAAGACTTTCCATTTATCCACAATTTGACAGAAACACACCTAATTTTAAAGACTGTATTTTAGATATTTTGTCAAGTTGCTGTATTGTAGCAAAGTCCCAAAAAATATACAAACAATTTGTAAGCTGCCACCACCAATTTAACTGGTGTAGAAAAGGTCATAGATGTCAGTTTTATAAACTGACATTCAGACATAGAGAATTTTTATAAAAGTCTATTCCTTGTGTTTATTGAGGAAGGTTAACTGCTCCCCAGCAATTCCAGTTCATTGGTACAACTGCAGTACTCCACAGCAGGGAATCATAGGCAATGCAAGGTGAGGAAACATTACATGAAATGTGAAAAACACTGTTCCTTAATTAGAAAATTTGCATTTAAGTGGAATAATGAAGATAAAAATATGGGGTTCTCTGGACATAAACACTGAACTTTAGAGAGTAAATTTTCATTCCTGATATTTGCAAAGATTTTTGACTGTTTTTCACATACATGGAAAGTGAATCTACACAAAGGGTTCTTGGTAGTAGACTGTTAATAATACTTATTCAAATAGGAAAAAATTCCCTAAAAGTTTGTTTTGGAATCTTTATGAGAGTTTGGAAATGTTAACCAAATATATAGTGTTGCCTTAAGTTTCAGCTTTCATGTTTTCCAGATTCTATACTGCATTAGTATATAACTCCGAACTTCATATAAAGTGTCAGCAATTGCTCCTCACAGTTTAGTTAGACAAAACAATCCTTTTCCAGCTTGAGAACCGAGGCCAGCTTTGCAGCTTCAGACCCAAAAAGTATAAACAACAGCAAATTGAGGAGAGCAATCTGAGAGGATGGGACTTAATAACCTGAAGCTGTAATTGGGCAATTAACCCCAATATGTAAAATGGACCAAAACTTGTAAAAGTGTGAAAAGGTGTGACCTGTTGTGCATCTTGGGTGGAGCCACAGCCAGGCTGTGGTACTGCCCAAGGTGTATCCTTTGAATGCTTTTCAATAAACACCTACTGTATTCCTTTAACACTGTCTAACCTATGTTCTAAGTAGCCTCTCAAGACATCAATAGCACAAATTGAATTCCAAAGTGAAGTGCCTTGCTTATGTTTCTATTCATGGATTTTACAAACACTAATGCAAAATTGAAGGATAAACAGTTTCAGTATTGTCAATAAAAAAAGCCTTTGGGTAACAGTTACTTCTCTAGGTCTCAGGTAGTATGCTCCTGTTCTGTTGGCTTGAAGGTTTCTGAGCATTTACTACTGGTTAGGGAATGGTCTTTGATCTTTGTAGTCCCTGTACCAGCTTCAGGGAGTCTAAAACATGAATGTTTCCTCCAGCCCTCTCTTTCTTTCCTGCAGCAGAAGATTATCTCTTTGGTCAAGCAGGGTCAAGCAGGGTTATTCTGATCTAGATAAATGATGGCAGTCAAGGCTATCTTCTGAAAACATTAGTGGCAGTGACTAAAATATCAAGTGTCAAGAAAAGCATGAACCAGTTCATATTTAAACTATCATGAAAAAGAATCCTTTGTTGTCTGTGAGCGTGACCAGAACATAAAGTTTAAGATTTGTGTGAATTTTAATCTGGAAAAGTTTATGATCTTGGAGAAAACAATCTGAGAATGGTGTTAGTGTTCTAGATAAAAGGAAAGCATTGGGGGTTAGGAAAATTTAGAACTGAGTCCATGTTGGTCTGTTTGTCCTAGTAGTATTTGTTGGAAAATTTATTAACTTGTACCTGAAGTGATCAGTGGAGTAGTTTCTTTTAGAAGAAGCTACCTATAATTATCTATATGTATTTTTACCTTGATACTGTGAAATCATCAGAAAATTGATATGAATCATCTGAAAAGAGAATGAACTACAGCACTGTTTTTCCTTACTTCTGGCCTTAATTCCTTGTCCGTTTGGTATTTAATAGAATATAAATTTCTTCTTTGACATAACATTTTTGAATAGGTGAAGATTGTACTGTCTGGAAACCTCTTTATTTCCTAGCATGATGCAGTAGTGTTTTGATTAGGAGAGATGATTGGGCTGATGCTTTTTGATTGTCAAACCTTGTTGTGTTACTGTGTTTAGAGTTTAATTAGTTTTCTCCCACAAAACCTGCATTTTTTTTCTAAATAAGAATTGTTACATTGAAACCACTTTTTTTATTATTACAAAGCTTTACATTAAAAAAATATGCATATTTTCTTTAGTTACAGATTAAAGAATACATAGGAAATCCCTTTTCCATGTTGTTAAAATTTTCTCCTTTATGATACATTAGCTCAACACAAAAGTTTCATGCTTGCTCATTGGGATGAGTTTATAGCATGTACTTTTGGAGACTTAGCCAGGTCACTGCAGATTCTTGCCTGGGCAGGGTTTTTTTTTCCCCTTTGAGCATTTTAATGTCTCCATTAAATCCCTTACTGGCCTGTTACAGCCATTTCTAAAATTGTGATTCTGAGTTGAAGAATACAGAGGGGAGGGGGACTCTGGCTTGCCCCAGCTCTGTGGTATTTGAATGCATGTTCCTTCTGTTACCTCTTCCACAAAACTGGATTTCCATTGGTTTTGTACTTCTCAGTAATCCATGATCTTTATAAATCTAAGCTCAAACTTCTTAGTTACCTGGATGTTCCTGTTCTTCTGTAATATACTGGGTGGCTGAGTGTCAGGGGACCCCTACCATGTCAGGTTATTTTCTAAAGGCTAGCAGGTTGGCCAGCCTGCATCTTAGCCCATTAATGAGGTTTGCCTGTTTACTCCTACACTTTTTCTCTCATTTGGGTGTATTTCACACATTATTCAATTTCTTCAATACAAGTTTATCTCAGTTTTGCTATATTCCTTCCCAATCTTGACTTTTTCCCTTGCTTCAAATTACTTACATTATTCTCTGTGTAGTTCATAGAGCATTGCAAGCCTTTCCTTGCATTGTCAAATGAACAATCTAGGCCTCATGCAGATGTGAGGTGCTTTTTAAATACCTAATAATTATTTTTAATCTAGAGATATTTTTTGCTTTATTGTCTTAATGGGGGATTGTTAACTTGTCAGTCTGTCTTTAGATCAATACGAGCAAGGAAAGTTGCATTCCCAGTCTAGTCTAAAGTGTTCAGTTATCAATTTGCAATTTAAATTAACCCTTTCTTTCTTGTACTTTAAGCACAGCCTCAACGTTTGCCTCAGCCAAATGCTTCAGCACTGGAAAGGAGTGAGGAAGAAAGTGGCAAAATCCAAAATGGCCATGTGGGTCTGAGTAATGGAAGTGGAATTCACAACGGGGTCAAGCATGTGCCTGCAGACAACAGAAAGCTTTCATCTCCTGTTTCAGAAAAAATGCACAAAAAAATTCAGTCCACCTTGTCTGTCAACAGCAACAGCAGCAAGAAGAGTAAAATAAGCTCTGTGTTTTCTCAAAAGCCAGGTACTTCACCAGAAGGTAAGCTGATATTCTTATTTAAAAACCCAAACTGAATAAAGACCAACCAAACCACAATAAAAATTATACAATCAACTGAAAATAATTGAAGAGTGTGACTCATGCTCCAGAAGCAAACAGAACGTATTAAGATAAAAGACAATCTTCTTTCCCAAAGGAAAATTTTAAGTATTTGAAGGAAAGGGAAGGAATAGGAGAGTTCTTGCTTTCAAATGTTTGGTCAGCATGATCTGATGTTTTAGTCCCTGTACTTAGTATCCTGAACTGATAGAAACTCCTGTCAACATTGTCACACATGCACCAGAAAAAAAAAAAAAACAACATTAAAGTGCTACTAGTTCAAAGCATAGTAAATATTTAAATCCAGTAATGGCAATCTCCGTGAGGGTAGACTTTGCTTATGAAATTATCTGTTAGCCAATCTCCTGACTAGCTGTGTGGTCAAAACATTAGATAATACAACAATAACCTGTGCTTCAGACCTGTGTGTCATAAGCTATATTTGGGATGTAGATAATGTGCATGAAAAAGCTTCATACTTCTGCATAGCTTAAATAAGCAAAAGTAAATAATTTCTCTTCTGGTTTAGCTGTGTCTCTGTGCTCTCACTGCTTGCATTTACACTTATTGTTCCAGAGTTCCTGAGCTTCTCAGTCCACTGCCTTCCGATTAGCACTAATATATATATATACTCAATGGACTTTGTTACTGTCCTTAACAAGAAGAGTGTAGAGATGCTAGAAATCTTACTGGTTTGAGGCAGGCATAGATGTGACTGGTTAAAAAAACACATCTAGAGGGAGGGGACAGAAACAGATTCTTAGAGAAATGGGAGATGGTAGTGTTCAGTGAAATGGGGAAGATTCTCAGCCTAGATGAAAGGATCAGAAGGACCGCATGTAGCAGCCTGAAGGAAGCTGACTGATATCAGTGGAGTGACTCCTTTTGGCTTCAACTATTTTAGTCAAACTTAGTGAATCTGTGTAGTAATACCAAGAACACCTTCAGTCAGACTCTTCCATGGGCTGGTTCCCCTTGCTATTGTTTATTTTCATGTTTATCTTCAAGAATCTACTGTTACTTTTCTGTTGCACTCTAACATTTCTTTACAAAATCACAACTTCATACTTCCTGTGTTCCCTTTTCTGTTACATGAAATATCTTTATATGGTTCTCCTTAGTGCACTTTGAAAAGACTGTATCTTAAGAATCCTAGATCTGTTCATGTGACTGAAACAAAGTGCAGGCCTCTAGATTTTAAATAATTCAATCTCTGAAGATAAAAAACCCCAAACTGTTGTTTTGAAGGCAGTGCCTGCCCTGTTCATTCCTCTATACAATTAATTATGGCAAACATTTCCTTTTTTCTTCTAAAATTATCCTGTAATAAAAACAGTTGTTGGGGATTTTTTCTGTTTAATGACTGAATATAATTATGTCAAATTACTAAGTGATTGAAGAGAAAATTATTAATATCTTTAGATTTAGCTTTAAATTCTAATGTCTAATTTTAGTATCCAACCGAATTGTGTTAGTTGCCTGAAACTGCCATCATACAGTATTTTTATGTGCAGTAGAAATGTCATTATCCTTAAAGGCATATCTGATTAGAATATAGATAATTAAATAGTGTTGTCACATAGTATAACTTGCATTCTTTCAAAGCACAGAAATACAGGATAGCTCTTATTGTCACATGCAATTTCACAAGTCACGTAAAAGCTAAGGTTAAATACATATATAGGTTAAGCTAAGGTCAAATACATATATAAATACTGTACATCTGGCATTGTAATGTTCTCCTTTTGAATGTAAGAACGTGGATATATGCTCTTGCCCCATTCTGCAAATGTCTGCAGCTGTAAGTTTTGTGTTACTCAGTCTGAGCAAAGCACAGGTTTTGTCATGCAATGATTAAAGTATGTCTGGTGTATTGGAATATACCCATAAGGGAATATTTGTTTTTAAAAGTGATTTTCTGGTTTTGAAATTTATTTTTCTTTACAGTTCTCTGACAGGCATGTTTTGTATTTGTGTAAACACGTCTGCATGCACACATGTACAAGCTTTCTGACAGCTTCTTCAGCTTTTCAGTAAGGTACCCTATGGGCCTACATGACAGAACTATACATTATAAGTAGTGTTCTTATCAAGCTGTTGCCTCTCAGGAAGTATCAGTATATACTTCATTTATTCTATCATCCCAATGTTTTAGAAGATGAAAAATCAGAAAATTTGGCAACAATCAACTGTAATATCTAAATTAACACAAAGAGGAGTTCATTATTTAAAGGAAAAATGATTTATTGACAGCTTAAAAATAATTGTGTTATTACTACAAGTCATGTTAACCCTTTATGACTACTTCTGGAAGACTGCATTACAAAAACCTGATATATAATTTTCCCAGTTACTTGTTTAAAGGACTGCAATTGCATTTAAATCAGGAATATGTGCATATTTATACTGAGCCAGAAGAGTATATTATTAAGTTCAGTGACTGAGGATTGCATAGACTTTCTTTCAAAATAGTATACACAATTTAATTTGAACCTAACGTCTGGAGCTTCTTTGTATAATTTTTGGGCAAAGAGGTGTTTTTCTGAGCAGTTGCCTCTTCTGATTCAATGAATTTCTGTAGAGGCTATTGACACAGCTTCCAGGAAGATGGCAAAGATACAAAGCTGTTGAAAATTATTTATGACATTGCTGAACTACTTGGCCTTGGTTTAACTTGTACCATGTTAACCTCATAAGCCACTGGTTACTGGTGAAGAGCTGCTGAGTTTGAAATTACTTTAAGGTGTGTATTTGTATTCAGGCACATATATGTATAGTGTAATAATGTGACTTCCAGGCAGTTTTTCAATTAGTCTTATGGAGAAAGAGACAAACTATATTTATTTTGTACTGTGAGTAATAAATCACCTGAATTAACTTATCTGCTTAGTTTACTATAGCATTCTGAAAGTTTTAGTAGAAAGAAATAAGGTACACTTTCAGATATTTCAATTCACTTTAATTTTGCTATTCCTTATGTAGTGCCTTGGATTTTATACTCTAATTGCTAGCATTGTTTGTTTATTTAAACCTGAAAATACACATCCTGTATTTTTACTTCATCTGCCTTTTCTTCCTCCTTGAGTGTTTTGATCTGTTGTCAGTCAGGAGACTAATGGAAATAAGTGAAGGAAAGTGGCCAGAGAAAAAAAACAGATTATGTCCTCAGAAGAAAGAGAAGTGAAAATTCTATCTGTCAAGCTGAGTTTAAATTATAGGAAAGAGACAATATTTTTCATTCTTATCCTTCCCAAAGGCCACATTCTTCTTGATTCTTCTTAAAAGACAAGATGTGAGTATTTCTAGAGCACTACACTTCATTGTAACGCAAAATTTGTTCAGACCTGGTAGTTTGCTCTAGAATATTTTATCTGTTGACAGAACAGAAATCCTGGAAGGGCTTGAAGCAGGATAGAATCAGAAAACTTCATGGGCTTGCTCCCCATCCTTCATGGGAGCATATTCAGGCTCATGCTTATTTGAAATGTAGCATGCTGCTTCATATACTGCAGATTTCAGTATATATACTAGAAAGATCAATGAAGTTCAGTATTACTTTACCCTGGCTTGCACATTTGCCTGTGATGGTTGGTGCTGCTCGTGTTGGTCTCCAAAGTACTAGGCAGTCTTAACACAAGCTATGAAACCTCCCAGTCTGCCACCCCTCAAAGAATTCACCCACTGCAATTAAGAACTCTTTTATTAATTGTTCCAGCTGAAAACTCCACTTATGCTGTGGGTCACATCTTGTAAACTTTTGGAGCTGAATTTGTGTAGGGAATGCTTAAAATGTAACTGATATTTTGGCAGCAGTAGTATAAAAGCTTTAAAAACTACTTTTTCTAAAATGAGTTTCTAGTATATGTGGCCATATCTGCATTCCAGAATATGCTGGTTAGAAACACTTTCACATCCAGTGAGACTTAGGAGGTTGTGAGTGCACTCACCAGTTCTGCTTTTCCTCCACATCTATTATTAATCTATATTATCCCTGAAGAAATCATACTCAGCTCCATAACTTACACTACAAAAAACCAAAGGAATTATGAAATAGTTGGAGTGTCACTCTTAAAAAGCAGTTTTTAAACACTGTTTCAGTTCTAAAGATTTTTCAAAGGGACTGGATAGGTTTCAGTGAATACTGGGAATAAAAAAATTTTTAGCTCAAAGAAATTTTAATTATATTTTGAATTATTGATGCCAGAAGTGTCACAGTGCTGCCAAAATTCTGGTTGGTAGGCCACTAGCAAAGAGAATTTTAACTGTTTTGCACCCATTTGTTATGAGCAGTGGAGAAAAACACCTCAGAAACATGAAAAAGCAAGTGTAAATGAGTAAAAAGGAATACAGTCTAGTTGCTGTGTTCAGATGCAGAACATCCAGAGCTCTGATGCAGATTCCGATGCAGACCTGTCCAGAGAAAGTTAAAGAGAGGAGGTCTAAAGGAGACAGCAATGAGGCAGCAGAACAGTAGATCTAGATGTCAGGAAATGAAGACAGATGAGTAACTGAATACATAAATATGTGTATCAGAGCAGTGGAAGGGAAGTAATAATGACATGCAGAGTTGGAAGAGGAAAGGAAAGAAGTTGGGCAGGGGAAGGGTGGAAGGGGAATCTAATTAAGGGAGTGAGGGACTAAGGTAGGTGCTTATTATTTTCTAAAAAACAAACTAAGTTTTCCTACCAAGTCTTTATGAAGCTTGCTGTTATGCATTTTTTGAATCAAAACAATCATTTATGAAAAGTTAAGGATGGAGAGAGGGAATACAGGTTTTAATTTGTTTTTGACATGAAGCTCTTGCTTCTGGTCAAGTTATTGTGATCTCCGAAGTTACTGTGTTTAGCAGGGAAATTCCCACAACTCGAAATTCCCAGTGACTCGATAATTTTAGTTTAATGTGGTACTTCACTCAAAAGGCTTTGAGCATACACAATTGCTGTATTCATTTGGAAACAGTAGATTGTTAAACAATGCTGAACAGATCATGAGCTTGCCTCCTGTATGGACAGTGAGATCTCTATTCTTTCCTCCCCAGGCTCTCTAAATCAGAAAGGGACTAAAGGCATCTTCTTGGCAATGAGGTTCTTTCAGGAGAGGTCTTTAGGAAGTGTAATAAGGCTAGACGGAGCAGTGAGCTAGACAAGAAAAGCCTGCAGCACGGGGGTGACACTCTGGGGAAGGACAGCCAGTGCAAACTTGCCACCACATTGGAGTTAGCATTTCTGCTTTCCCAGAAGCAAAGCCTGAAGCAACCTTCCTCAACTTTCTAGACTCTGCTTCTTGGGGTGCTGAGCTTAGAGATGCGATGAACTATTTCACTGAAAGAAAGTGTGGATGTTTTTTTATAGATCTAGTGTTTAAAATTCAACATTTCAGGGTACATTTGAATGAGACATCCCTCTCCCTCTCCCCCTTCCTGTACTAGATTTTGAATCAAAGCATGGGGCTGGTGGACACTATTTAACTCCCTTATCTCATGCTGCTGACCACATTAACTTATTGGAAAATCCTAAGTGATACTGGTGGCTTAACTGTCTTGCTAAGATGAAGCAAGTCCAACAAGTAGCCTTTGTGTTAAGCCAGGGTCTTAAGAGCCACTAGGTGCATATACATGGAAAGTAGTGAGTAGTTGTCTTAGCATGCTACCAGACTTCTATTTGAAGTAGGAGTATTTTACTTTGGTTTATATAACTTTATATAGGAAAAATTATTTCCAGGAAGCTTTCCTTTAGTGCCTATGATTTGCTATAGGATTGTGTTTTTTCCTCTTGAGGGACACCAGAGCAGCAGTAAGTTTTCTTTTATATACTGTTCGGTCATTTGACTGGTATTATTTACTGAATTTCAGTAAGAGTGTGTATCAATAGCCTAACGTTGCCGTCTCTCAACCTGACGTTTTGTTTAAACATACATACACTTCTGAAATCCATTGCGTAGCATTAAGTAGTATTTAGGCAGCTACTTTTTAGTATCCTGCAATCTCTCTACTTTAGCTGAAATTTTATTTGTTATGTTTTAGAAATTGGTTCAAAGTGGATTTGTGGCTGAGCATGAAGTGCTAAACAGGGGTTTTTGTTAGACAAGATTGTATCAGAATGCAGTTGTCAATCAGGCAGTGGGCAAATAACATTATCATATTGTCAAATGTGTGCTTTTTAAGAATGCAGTTTGAAGAGTGATGTGTTTTAAGTATAGTTTACTTTTTTTTTTTTTTCTCAGAAGTCTTGAAAAGTAATTTACATGTTTTTTAACAGGACTGAGTGGAAAACAGGGTCTGTAACAGAAAAAGGGTATTTCAACAGTATCTATTCAACAGCATAAGGACATAGTCTAGCTAGACCTAACTTGTCTCAGTATTAGCAGTTGGTGAGCAGTGGCAATAAAGGCTTCATATTCTAGGGAAGTCTTAGGTATTGGAAATTAGCAGATTTCTTAGTATATCTATATGTTTGAAATGGAGCATTTTACTCCTGAGGTTATGTCTTTATTGAGGGCTTAGAATACAAGCTTTGATGAAAATTTCCATGTGTTCAGCGAGATTTGCCTGTTCAGACAACATTTTAATTTTCTTGTTCAACAGAGATGATAATTTTTATTTTAAATGGTGAAATATCACATATACTAGGCTTTTTAACTATGTTTTCTCCTGTCTTAATAAATGTCACTCTTCCACATATAAATAACCACACTCCTTACGACATGCCAGTTTGTTCTTTCAGCCTTTTCTTATTTTCCTGTGAACATTTTCCTGGGTGCAGTGATTTTTCTCTAAAGATAAATGGTGGGTTGCAGAGGCTGCCCATGAGCCCCGTGCAGGAGCCGTTGCAGGAGCAGCGGGAGGTGTGACAGCGCGTTGCCGCTGCTCAGGAATTGTGCTCCCCTCCTCTGCAGCCCTTGAGGAGCCTGTGCTGGGCTGGATTCTGGCTGGTGCTGTGCCGCTCCAGCTGTGGGCTCTCAGCCGCTGGCGCTGTGTGTTCATCCCAGCCGCTGCCAGCCCGCGCTGCCCGGCTGCGGGACGCCTGTAGCACCTGCTGGGGCTTCTGTTCAGGGCTCTGCGGGGGCCCTCTGCAGTAAACCCCTGCTGAAGACCTCAGCTGTCACTTTGATTGTGGCTTTGCCCTTTTTGATTCTCTCTGTGAGACAGTAGAGTGCCTGGAGATGTGTTTTGAGTGTTCTCAGCTTGGTAAATATAGTCAGTAAGAAGCTGACCAAGGTCACCATCCTGTGAGTGAGCTTATTTACCACTATAGACATGAAAAACTTTTATCGTATGTGACCAGCCTGCTTGGTATGAAAGCTTTTTGAGTGAGTTTGTGGCAGGTTAGTGTCAAACATTACAAAAGCAACACATAGCAGCCTGCACATGCATTTCTCTGTGCATTTTTCAGTTCACCTTCTGCATTTCCTATTACTATCAACCTATATGGTTGATAGTTGGTTGATAGTTCTCTTCTAATTGATGGTTGATACTGCTCTCAAAATCTGTTTTTTAAGTAGAGCTGCACCTTTTCATAAAAATGAAAAGGAGATGATACAAGGTAAATTGAAATAAAATAAATGTATATTTCAGTATCTGAAAGAAATTAGATACCATGGTAATATCTGTATGCAGAAGTTTAAGGAGTAAAAAGAGGTGTGCACATGCAAATGTTTAAAGGCATGGACAAACAAAATAGTTTAATTTTGATATTGTTTCTTTTCATTAAATGAGTGTAGCTGCTATAACTGGGCTAAGTTAGAAATGTAGACTTCTGGGCTTTTATAACTGTGTAAACAATTTGAAGGGATCTTAGGCCTATTTCTTGTCTGGATCTTGTCTGTGCTAACACTGAAAACCCAGCTAAAGTACATGTTACATGTACTGTATCCAGTTTTTGGTTAAATCAGCACATGGTTGGGTGTGTGTGTATGATATAAAGCAGCAAAAACTTGAAACATATTGGTTTGGTTCTATTTGCCTTGGCATTGTTTAACAGTTTTGATAAAGTTCCCTAACAAATCTGTGCCTTTTGTGGATGTGCCAAAGGACTAAAGAAACACATTCACTTATGCTGATTTTTAAAAATGTCAGATGGGATGACTGTTTTAACTTCAGATCTAACTTTCATCCCAGACAAAATGAAGGAATAATTTAAGATAAACTTGGGTATCTGAAAGCTCACCTTTTTTCCCCAAACATGAGTTGGTGTAATAAAATGTACTAGCACTGCCTACAAATCAAGACTGTTGTAATTTATACCATTTAGCATAGCTTATGGGAGCTTGGATCTAGTCAACAAATGTGATAGTGTGTTTTGATGAAGTCAGAAGCATTTCGTAAAAGAACTAAGGTAGATGTACTGGTTTGGATTTTTTTTTTTAAGTATGCCTCTTGGCAGTGTTCACTTTTATGTAGTGAGAGTCTCTAGTGCAGCATTTCTCAATTAAAGAAAAGTGTAATATAAGAATTGAAAAACAATGGAAATTTGAGGCTGGTGTGGGTGTTGTGTGGAAGTCCTAAGAAAAAGTTTATCTTTGTTAATGATTTGTCTGTATGATGTGATGAAACTTAAATCTTCAGCGGAGAGTGAAATTGTTTTAATGGAAACTTAAACCTCAGACTTAACTTACTATCAACAGTAGTGCATCATGAATGTCAAGACTAATGGAGTTCTGTCCACAATAAAGATGTGCCCTAACTCTTGATTATGTTACTATATCTAATTGGAAAAGAAGAATGAGACCCTCTAATTCTCAAACAAACAAAGCAGCTTAAAGAAATAGATAATTTTAAGCTGGCACCAGTGTTATAACTGGTATTACTGTATCATTTCCTTATTAGAAAAGACTAGAATATTCTCAAAGTTTCTAGAAAACACATTGTCAGACATTAAAATCACCAAATTTACAAATACATAAAATATGTTTAGTTCTAGTTGGATTAAAGTGATCCATTCCTCAATCCCCTGCAAAAAAAAAAAAAATCAGATTTTGATGGGGTAAGATTAAAGAGTGAGAGTTAAATATAGTCTTAATTCTTAATGTTAATCTTAACATCTAATTAATGTTAATCTAATGTTATTCTTAATTCTTAATAAGTTTTGAAATTTAGAATAATATGTAATTTTAAATAGTCTCCTTGGTCTAATAAGCAGGAAAAAATAACTGGAGTGTCTTGTGCAAGCAACAAAATATATTGCGGTGGTCTCTAACATGGTAATGAAAAACCTGTGGTCATCTCTTTTGAAGTGAACTTTGTATAGCACCTTCATAGCTGTATTTACTTATCATAACAGCAGTTGGTTTTAGCTGTATAATGTTTTCTGTGGAACTGACAGGTTGCTCTAGGAATGTAGATACTAGAGAAGGATGCGTTTTGTGTGGCAGGGCAATTTGTTATTACTACAAAAATACAGTGCAACTGTATCTTTTTCCTATAATTGCATCTGTAGATCAGAAGCCAAGAAATAGGGGTCACACATGGAAGAAATTATTCCGCCACCCATTTTATCCAACTGTACTACAATCCTTTAGAGTCATGATTCTGAATTCAACAAGTCAGGTAGGACTAGGTAACAGCATGCTTTGACATGTGTTAAATAATAGCTACCTGGATAGCTATTAAAAGTCAATAACATGAAGAACATAAAAGCATGATTATTTCAGGTTTGTCCTTGAAATGTAGATCAAAGTTTATGTTTGTTTTACAAACGAGTCATTGCAAGAATGAAGAGCGCACTAAAGGGTGTCTCTACTTTCTGTTAATTGTTTGTGGAGGTTAAGTTAAATTTTTATATAAAGACTTTTTGAATCGAATATTAGGATTGCCATCTGGGGAGAAGGAAATAAATGTAAAGAGGAGGTAAATCCTTTTAGTGTTTCAGTCATTGAAGAAGAAATGGAAAAGAGGTCCCTCTGCAGAGTTTCCATAATAATACTAATGGCCAAAATTTCTTACTGTGTCTTGGACCATTTTTCATAGCTTTTACTTTTGAAATACGTTCATTTAAATCAATGTGGCCTCTTGTTGTAAGTCTTGGTTAGGTGGGTTTTTTAGATTAGGAGGGAAATGTCCTTTTATGGGTACAGAAAATGCTTTCTGGGTGCAGTCTCTGTTTCTTAACCTACAAATTCTGTTCCTTGCCTATGGGTATTTTCAGTTCAGTCAGAGATAAAGGAGAGTTTCTAACCAGGCTAGAGCCTGGGAAAGAGTTGCAAAGGAATGTAAATAATTCTCTATCTCTCTTGTTGTTCACATTGTTTATAGATATGTTCTGCCACCGTGCATCATTCACTGCACACCGATGGGGTGAGGTGTTTTTACTTTTAAGACCAATGAAATTAGTCTGCACGATGCTCTCTATAAAAGAGTGATGTATTTGAAATAACGTAGCTAGTGTTCACATCATCTAGCCTTCTGAAATGGAGTTCTTTAGCTCCTGTCCTGCCTCAACAGCAACACTTGCCCATCATAGAAACATATTATAATGTCTGTGAATGTGTATTCCTCTTCCTGCAATTTTACATATCCGTGCCTGAAGCAGGCAAGATTTTTTTGGACATCTCATTTACAGTGTGTATACACATGAAGTTTAATTATGGTGTATATAAAAAAAAAAAATTGTAGAACAATATTTGTTGTTTTATTAGCTTCTTTAAGCTCTATTTTAAAGATGTGATATACTAAAACCTTAGTCCCTCAAATGTGAAGGTTTCTTAGATAGAACTCTTGGCTTCTTTATCTTTTTCCTTCATATTAAAAAAAAAAATCTGAAAGGAGATTTTACCTGAGCATATTTAACACCATCTCCATGACAACCAGCTAATTAATCGCTATCAGTCTGGCTTTGGTCCTCTTCAGTGAACTGATATTCTCCACCTTTTTTTAACATATCTTCTGTGTTTCCTATGAAGGTCATTTATTTAGTGACATTATGTCTTTGGGAATAGAAGCTTTTTAATACAAGAAACATTTTCCCAATCTTAAACTGTCTGTGGCTAAGGAGTTCAAAGTTTGCAGGCAGTAAAAAGAATGAAAGCTGATGCTATGACAGGAAAGTATTTCTCTATCCTGAACACAATGTATATTTTTAAGTTTTTGTTTTGTTTCTGAATGGCTATTCACTGCCTCTTACAAATTAAATATGTTTATATGTATTAATTTATACATATTATGTAAAATACAGTATATCCCTCAATCCTGCAGTCTCCTTTTCACTGGCACATATTTAGTTCCAATCCTTGTTTTTCTGTCATGTCTCATGGATTAATTATTTTTTGAAGTTATTCCATATATTTACTCTTTGGGTGCTGTATTTTTTGCAGATAATTTGTGGGACACTTTAATTATCTATATAACTTAGTAGTACTTCTAAAAGCTGATATTGATGTTCAGGTGTAGTTAAGAACTCTTGAAGATTGAAGCAGTACATTAAAAGAATGGCAATTCTTTAGTAGATTTGTGTAGAAATGAAAGAGAAAATTCTCTATTTTTACTGAATATTATACATATTGTTCAAAGTAAGAAATGCATTTAACATGCTGTTAAGCTGGTTTTAATGCGTGCAAAAAAACCAATAAAGAAAGCAACAATGTTTAGACAACTCCTTTATTTTTCTTCACATGTATTGAGTAAACAAAACCATTTCAGAAGGGCAAGATTAACTGGGAAGGGCTGGAATTAATTTTAGGAAGTTTCCCTCATTAGTTGGGTTTATTATTATTTCTTTATCAGTTTGTGTAAGAATGTATAAGTGAAGATAATAGATATGGATATTTTACATAATAAATGACTAAGGAGATTGATCTAAGCAGCTCTGAGCAGTCTAGTATTTGGGATTTGTATGAAGTGAAGTGGTGACAGGAAACTTGCATGGAGTTGGAGACGAGCTGAGCTGCAAAAGTGCCCATGAAGATAGGAAGCTTTTTTTTTTTTTTTTGGTGGTATATTATGTCTACTCTGGACTGTTTTAATTCAGCTCCTTATTTGACATTGTGATGTATCTGGATTTAGAATGATATATTAATGTTTTTCTTTTATCTTCTTTGCCTTTTTTTTTTTTTATTGTTTTGTTTGTTTCTGACATGCTACTGAACTTGCATATGAAGATTGCTGTGTTCACTGTATCCTGGCTTGCTTGTTCTGTGAATTTCTCACCCTCTGTAACATTGTTCTGGGACAAGCATCCTGTGGCATCTGCACATCGGAAGCCTGCTGCTGTTGCTGCGGGGACGAGATGGGGGATGACTGTAACTGCCCGTGTGATATGGACTGTGGCATAATGGATGCGTGTTGTGAATCTTCAGATTGCTTGGAGATCTGCATGGAATGCTGTGGGATCTGCTTCCCATCATGAAATATTTATCCCTTTCTTTTTTATTCTCTATAAAACTGGAGAGCTTTTCTTTAAATACATTTGAAGAAAGACAAGGTAAGATTTTCACACTTGCACTGTTAATTCCCTTTATATAAATATTTTTTTAAAAAAAGCAATCCTCAAATCTGTATTCTAACACAAATTGTATAGTTTTGTATGTGAAACTAAAGCTACATTCCAGCTTCCTTTGGCTTTGCAAGTGGAAGACTTTATTGAAAGTGAGTTATAGGCCTGATGCTGTAGGCCTTATGAAGGCAAAATTCCCATTTGAATCGAGTGATAGTTTTTGGTCAGAGAACAGACTGCAAGGCAAACCTTAAGTATTTGCCTTTACCTACTTTAATGTTTAAACACTCAAATGCCTCCATGCATAACATGCATTTACAGGCATTCTGAAAATCAAGATATCTCTTTCTCTCTATTTGGGTTGAAAGCAACTTTGCTCTTAATTCAAAGCCAGCAACAGAAATCTTCCATTGGTTTTGCTACAATGGTCATGTTGGCAATATGTCTTTTGTTTTGAATATCTCATTGATTAGAGAGCAATTCCTGGTATTTTCCATTGTTGAGATTATCTGACAATCTTGTCAAATATAAGTTTTGCCCTAGGCTAGAAGAGTACTAGGATTTCTTTGTCATCAATCAAGTCAGAATAGACACCTTATCATTTTAGTTCAGTACTACTATTACTTGAAATGCTTTGTCTTAGAAAGAGACTTTGGAAATCTGTGTAGACGTGAAATATATCCTTAGAGTAACAAACTAATAGATTAATGATACTTCAAAAATTTACTATAAGAGGAAAATTGTTAGAAGTTAACTCAAGAATCTAAACCAGTACATGAAGTGGCCTGGTCAGTGTTTGTGGCTTTGGAGCCAATGTCACATAACTTAGTATTTATTTCTTTATGGTATAAGAAAGTTCTACAGAGGGTAGCAGAATTTAAACAGGGTATAGAAACAAAATTAAACTGATTTGATCAAAGAATTCTATCATTAAATGCAAAAAGCAAGTGGAAAAAGTGTTTATTCTCAGATACATTTTAAATGTTATTTTTAAATAACTGTGAAAGAAAAGATAATTTAAAAAACATGTGCTTTAAAAATAAAAGGATTGGTATTTAAAATGTTTGAAAAATACAGTTAGGATCTGTTGGACCTAACTGTATATTCCCTACACCATTAAAGATTTCCAAGAAATATCTCTCTTTTGTAATTATAATTATGGAACACATAAAGAGGTTTGTGGCATTCTCAGACTTAGGGAATCAGACTACTCATTTTCTTTACCATCTGCTAATTTCTACCCTGAATGTCTGTAGCACACAAACTGTTCTGTGTAAACCACCCATACATCTTGATCTCACATACTTAAACTTTCCTGTTTGCACTCCAGGTACTCCACTTGTAGAGTGTAGATTTGCAGATCTCCTAAATTCAGTCCTTGTTACAAGTCATCAATAGTCAATAACAATAAATGTCTCTTTCTACTATAGTGAATTCAGTTTATGCAAATGTGACAAGTTAAAGATCACAGGAGTGTGAAGCTAAGTCAACAAATGGTCTGATATTAACCAAAGCTTCTTCTTGTGAACACTGACGAGTAGTGCCTACTACTGCAAGTAATCACTGAAGCCGAATCCTTAACTGTGCTAGGGAACTGGGAAGTGTTACATTTTGCCTTAGTGTATGCAATATTGTGGTGTATTCTGATGCAATGCAGATTCAACCTCAGAGGGTTTCCTAATCTGTTTTTTTGATAGTTGCTACAAGTATTATTCTTATTATGTTTGGGGTTTATTTTTTCCACATATTGGGCCAAATTCTGATCTGTATTGCATGAACTAAGTGCATTTCCGTTCATGTCAGAATTTATATTGGTTAAATTCCTGTTAGAGAGCACAAAAATATTATGGTAATAGGCAGGCTAATAAGGAATAATATAGTTAAATAGATAAATTCCCAGTGCTCAGAATCAGGCTCATGGGGCTCAATTATGACTCCTAAAAGGCTGAACCACATTGGGAAGGGGGAAGAGGTGCCTTGGTTGAGTGGCATTGCCTGGAGGCATTTTGTCTTTGTAAGGCATAATGCCTCTGGGGAAATTGGGGGCATCACACTGGGACTCAATGCACCTTGGAAAAAGTCTAGACAGTACTTTGTCCATTGTAGGTCTGTGGTTGACACCGTGGTTGTGGGAACATGTCCTCTGGGGATAGACAGCACCATGAACTGTCTTTCCTCATGTCCTTCTGGTCATAAAGAGGTGAATTATGGCTTTTCCTTGTCTGATTGTGCTTTTGGGACAGGGAAGATGAGTCCCAGTCTCTTGTTCTGCCCCAGTATCCATGCCCTGTTGGAGCAGGTCCAGTTCTGTGCTTGGAAAATGCACATTTGTGTATCATGCTTTTCGTGAATGCTAGATCTTACTAAAAATTACTTTTACCACAGGTTGATATGGTTTAAAAAATAAAAAAATTACCAATCTAGGGAGTTATTCTCCTGTGTAAAAGTTATATATGGAGTTTGTCCTGCACAAGCCCTTGTTTCTACTTACTGGAATTTAGTGGATTTTTGATTTATTGAAATTATAAAAACAATAATTACTAGGACTTTGTTCATGAATACATGTATATACTTTTTCTCACACACATGGACATACACACACAGATATGTCTTTTCCCACTTTATTTGTGAAATACTAGGAAGTGAAAATAGTGTTATTAAACCTCATAATGATTAGAAGTATCAAAGTATTACAGACAATTGAAAAAAAATTGTGTTATTTTGTTTGACATTTAAATGTAATCTGCTACTGTTTGTCATAGAGGTATTAGCACTTTTGAAAAATGTATCTTTGTAGCAGAGAATATTAGCATGTAGTTTAAGGAATTCCTTTCTATATTTATATCCTTAAATTCTGTTTTGTAATTTTCACTCTATAATCAGTCTTGTAAACACCTTTTGTAATAAAAAAAGCAGAATCAGAAGTCAAATGTGAAAAGATAGAGTTTAAATAAAATGAAAACATTAGAACTTAATTTCTATTTTATCATAGTTCTTGTGAACTTGTACAGTGTTTCAGTTTATAGTTCTGCAAACTAGCCCATTTGAAACACATGCTGTTTGTATTTTATATCAATTGGATGTGCTACTTGCAAACACTATTTTGAAATAAAGATCTTTATTTTGAAGCTTTTGGATATCACCTTCTAGTCTTGCCTTGTTACTCCTTTGAAGAATAGTTTAATGTCTTTTTGTGTTTTTTCTTCTGCTTTAACTCTTCCTAAAGGTGTTGGTCTTTGGGTGCCAGAGGGTGAGCCGGTGTACAAGTTGTGTTACAAGTGGAGCTCAGCCAACTCAGGCACTAGAAGCTGTGCTAACATGAACCTCCAGCAGTAAAAAAGTTTGTCATTAAGAGGGAAAATTCATTACTTGGTGGAATTTGATTAATTAAGTGAAATTACAGTAATGATTACATTTTATCAAAATGAGAGTTATTTTAATACACCCACAACAAGTCTTCAGTTTACTAAAAACAAGCTGAACGAAGAGTGTAATCAGCTCTTAGTATTCATATGATTTTTTTTTTCCCTGTTGGCTTAAGCTAAGTGTGAATATCCTTATACTACTTTAAAACTACAGAAACTGCATGTCTACAGTCTTTTGCATTAATTTTCCTACATCTGTGCCCCCACAGACGGTAAAAAAAATTGCTTCTATGGACATTACAGAGGAAAGATGATAAACTGTCAGAAATTGTGTTTGAATGTGTATCATGAAGTCTTGCATAAAGACTGTGCACCAAAATAATTGTTTCAGTAAAAGAACTGATCGACACATAGAACAATAGCATAGTTTGACACCTATTTTATTTGATTTAGCCAGTAACCATAATACATAAGATTTCTAGAAAAAAATTGGCTCCTGTGAAGAAGCATCGGGAACTTTCAGGAGCTTTCGTATTGAGTAATGGCTCTATTTCAGTTGTAGTTCTCATGTTAAGAACTGTGTTTTGACTTAGATGAATCACTGATTTTATAATATTCTAAATGAGAAATTTTTCTGACCTCTTCACACACTTAGTCTTTTTTTCACATTATCTTAATGGTTGCAATATTTTATGTATATTGGAGAGCAGTGCTAGTTGTATTGATGTATCTCCATGTTAAAGCTTTTATTGTCTCCAGTCTTGTAACTTTCTAAAGGTAACAGATCATAGAATGAATGATGTATCTGAAATCCTACTCTTGGCACTAAAATTAAGTTAAACATTAGACAAATATCTCCCTAGTGTCTTGTCTTAGTCTTTGCATACATCACATACTGGAAAACTCCATATTTTGTTGATGGCAACAGTAGTAGCTCTAGAATCCTACAGATGTTAATCTTGTGTTTTCCCTTACTTTCCAAACCTTTTGCCAGCTCTTAGCACTTCTAAAGAGAGCAGGGAAACCTTAATTCATTTTTAACAATGAAGTTCAATAAAAATAATACACTGCACTCACTTCCAAGATGTACTTCTTGAGTGTGCTCAGTGCACTTTAATGTGCAGTTGTTTGCTTGTACA
Source organism: Lonchura striata (assembly GCF_050655825.1). NCBI lineage: Eukaryota > Metazoa > Chordata > Aves > Passeriformes > Estrildidae > Lonchura > Lonchura striata. The sequence goes on along the minus strand of NC_140741.1, from coordinate 38,620,288 downwards.
AAGTTTAATCTACTTTTAAACACTTGCTTATGCTGTTTACCAGTGCTTTGGTGCTAGTGTCATAAAAGGATGGGTTTTCTCTCCTTTAGAAATCTTTAATATGATGGGCTATTTCTACTATAGTTGGAAAGAATGTTCTCTGAGTTATTATGCAAAACAGGCAGATGTTTAATTAGATTAGATGCTCTTAATGACTTTATGGTTTTTAATCATAGGTTCATAGAATAGCTTGGGTAGGTAGGGGCCTTAAGCATCATACAGTTCCAGCTCACTTGCCATGGGCAGGGACAACTTCAACTAGATCAGGTTGCTCAGAACCCCATCCAACCAGGCTTTGAGCCCTTCCAGGGGTGGGGCATCTGCAGCTGGACAACCTGTTCTTGTGCCTCATCACCCTTACATTAGGAGTTGCTTCCTAATACCTAATCTAAATATCCCCTCTTTAAGCTTAAAGCCCATTCATCACTGCATGACCTTGTAAATAGTCTTGCTCCATTTTCCTTTTAGGCTTCCTTCAGGTAACTGGAAGGCTGCAGTTAGGCCACCCAAAAGCTCTTTTTTTCCAGGTCGAACAATTCCAATTCTCCTATCAGTTCAAAACACTTCATAAAACACTGTGTACAATCCTGTTTTCTTATTTTATATATGCATATTATAGCAATTGTTAATACATTACCATTCAGTACTCATAAAAATGGAATGTAAGATGAAAGACTGTATAAAACCTTTTATACATTTAATAGTGCCTTACTGATTTTTATTCTGGTATGCGTATGCTATTTTAACTGACAAAGTACTCCACTATAATTGGGGCTTTTTATGTCATCTCAGTAGGGTATGTAATTGGTGCCCAAGCACTGCACAATTCCTCTTCAATCACTGATGTAGGATTCAGAAATTTGTCTCATCTCCAAGTTGCACAAAGTGACCACACTGTGAATATGCTGTAGTCCAATATATTTCATGTTACAATCCTACTTTTTGAGGCACCAGATCCACAGTGCCCACCTTTGTTTCCTTAGCTTTTTTGCAAGGTAGTATGTTTGGTTTTGTTTTGCTTTTAAATTGTGGTTCAAAGAGAATTGGAAGTGTCTTCATTATGGAAGTCTGGGACAATACCAAGATACATGTTGCATTGTAAGTTGTTTCTTCATATTTTCTGTGTTCTCTGCTATATGCAACTTCTAGTCAAAGAGACTTGTAAAAGTGATGTCTTTGGAACTTTAGACTTAGCTTCTAAATAACTGAAGCTCAATAGTATTGAAATATTTGAAAATTAATTGATTTTTTTTTTCTCACTCAAAGCACCAGAAGTTCTATCAAGATGAATTCTGCAGAGTTTTGCAAACTGACAATATTCAAAATAGCTCTGCTTGCAAGGATAAAACTAGCATGTTAGTTGCAAACTAACACATTTGAGAGAGTGGCAATATATGTCTCTGGTTGCATGTGTATGTTTGTGTGTGTGTGTGTGTATGTATATATATATGCTAGTTTTTTGATTCTGAGCTACCTTCAGTTACTGAGGACTAATTAAGAGAAGCTGGGAAGAATAAATATATTAAACAAGGCAGTATTTCTTTCCTCCCTAGGAAATGCAACTCCATTTGTCTGTTTCTTCACGTGAGGAGGACACCTTGATTACATATTTAATGTAGACTAACAGCAGTGGTTTAGAATCCACAATAACTTCAAGGTCATTAGAAGAAGTGTGTGAAGGATAAAGGGAAATGTGTTACAAGGATCCCACTACTCTTGACAACTGCTGTCTCTGCCTCAGTAATATGCTTTGCAACTACCAAGCTTTCATGGGGTTAAGTCTAAGAAAATTAAGGTATCCATGACTGAAATTTTATATTCACTCTTGTTTCTTCAGAAGGAGTAATTAGACATATTTACACAATTACATTTTGGTAAACTATTATGTCAGCTTAACTGTAACACATATTCTGGTTAAAGTACATTAAGCAGCAATCCAGAAGCAATTTAGCTGCAGAAGGCATTATTTTCTATCTAATTATTTGCAAATTAATGAATAAAATTAAATTCCAATCACTGAAAAAATGAAGCAATGGTGAGAATCAGAACTACATATTAGTTAAAGCTATGCAATGCATAACAGAATTAAAGCCGCCTTTTATTCAAATTCAATGCTTAAAAAAGAACAAATCCATCATCTTGAAATTTGACTTGTAGCTTGACATTAAAAATAATATGAGTAGAATTTTCAGTGGGGTAAGCACAAAACTAGTTCAAGTAGTGTCACTCTCAATTAATGTACTCAGGTGCTGTGCCCATTAAAATTCCCACTTGTGGGTTCAGCTCTCTATGCAAATGGGGTCATTACCTGGAGAATTTAATTGGGTATGACACTGGGAGTAGGAATTTTCCTTTCAAAATAAACCTTCTTGCACACATTTTCACTAGAAATTTGATTGTTACATATACTTCATATTGTTTGGCTCTATAAATATTTACCAAAATTGAGAATGTCCTCACTTACTTATTCTTTTACAGGTAATTCATAATGCATCAAAATGATTTTTAAATTGTTCAATGTATTGCATATGCAAGTCTTGTTACAAAATCTGTGGCGAAATTTTTTTTTTTGTGTTAAAATGGTACTTTTACATGTATCACATCTTTTTAAAGCTGATACTAATTTCTATAATGTCTTAAAGCAGAACCACAATTTTTTTTTTGTAGTACATTTAGATGTAAATTAAAAAAGGTTAATTCATACTGAACTCCTACCTTACACATTGTTTGGAAAGGAAAAAAATTATTGTGTTTCTTTAGTAATATTAACTTCTAACTTTTCTGGACATTACTTTGCATAATCACTTGTATAAATAAGGCTAACACTGAAAGATATTATCCCAAAATGCACATACAAATCTTGTGAAAACACATAATTACATGATTGGATGAAACTTCTAGAGAACTTCCAGTTCAGCAGTCTGAGCTTTAACAGTGTCTAAAAACATTTCTTGGAAGCCTCTGATGAAGGGAGTTTAGGACACTAGAGGTATTTGTCACTTGTGCTACACTAAAGTCTTAACAGCTTTTTTCCTTACATCCCATTTAAACTTTTTTTTCATTTCTGCAAATAAAACTGATGCATCCGTATTCTATTCCCAGTGGATGTGTAGAACAATCACCATTCTCTTGTAATAAGCTTTCATATAGTTTGTATACTCCTGCCTAGTTTCTCTTGCCTAATCCAAAGAAATCTAGTCCCAACCTGTTGTTTTTCAGCGCAACATTCATTTCAGACATTATAAAAGTGTAAGAGCTGTGCTTCTCTTTCAAAGTATGACAAGACTGAGGGAGCAACACATGAAGGAATTTTTTTCTGCTAATAAGAAATACAGATGTTGGATAGTGTATTGAGGTAAGAAATACATTCTTGTCAATAATGTTCATGGATTTCTGTGGCATGAAAGTTGACAATATTTCACGTGCAGCTTAACTTCTGTACAGGAAACAGTCCAAAGAGCCAGCATTATGATCATCTACATAATCCCTTGAATGATTTTTGTGGGATTTGCAAAACCCTTTTAAAAAATTCCAGGATGGAGACCTGTAAATGTTTTATTAGCAAACAAACTGAGAAAATGAATCAACCATGTCATTAAAGCTTATCTACATTTGTTACTTCTGCATTTTAACTTCGTCTCAGCTTTCAGCTTTTTGCCACTCCTTTGGGCACTTGGTTTACTAATCCAGCATCCTCTGTGTTTCCACTGAAACTTCTTGTCCAGTTCTGTTGGGTCTCATTGCTTCTTTGATGCTTAATACATATTTATTAAGGGAAAAGAAGCTACTGAAGAGTGATGTTTTTTCTTATTAAACTTACCTGTAACCTTGTAGTTGCCTTGCAATATGGTTTTAAGATCATAGGTGAGAATGAATTTTAGCATAAACAAACTGTGTTTCAAAAGGTTAGTGCTCCCTTACTACTCTTCATGTTCAAAAATGGTAATTAGAATAATTTTATTCACAGAGAAGATCTAATGTATGTCAGTGTAGTTTTATGGAAAATACTTCTCAATTATTATTCACTAATGACAATTAAAGTTTTATAAAATCATTTTACAGCTATAATATACCTGAGTTCTTAACACTTTTGATTTAGGAATGATATGACTTCCTGACTTACAATATTATTCTTTAATATGTACAGGTGATGTAGACTGAAACTAAATAACTGATAGGTCTCAAAACCATAGTTGTCAAATGAAAACATGTTAAAAGGGTGATTTTAGAGAGGCTCTGAGGAAATTGGTACTGTGTCTGCAACTCTTTAACATTTTAATCAATGATCTGGAAACATTTCTAGCAAAATTTGTAGATGAATCAATAGTTGATCGAACAATGAATTTAATACATGTCATTACAAGGTGCTTATTTAGAGCAATCTGAACCTGGTAGGATGGATCTCTTCTCAGTAAATGTTTGTCCATTCTATAAAAGTAAAAGGAAATATTCAGAATTTACTTCATATAAAAAAGAGTAAGTTCAAATACTTTGAAAGTATTTGAAGATCATGGTGAAAAAGGTACTGAACAATGAGTTTCAGCTTAAATCCTGCAGCCTTTCATGGTGACCTTTTAATATTTCAAATTCAATATTTCAATATTTAGTGAGCAAGGAAGAGTGAGTGTGCTAAGAAAATCAGTTTCAGAACATGCTTTCAGTCCTTCATGTTTTTTTTGAAAAACAGAAAGCACAAAACAGAACATCGGAAATTACTTAGAGATATAGAATCCCTTTAGCAAGAGAGAATTTCAGAGTTTATTTCACTCAAGTTTATCCAGCAGAAGTCTGAGCTGTGGCTCCATCACACTGTACTGGTATCTTCACTGGCACAAATCACAGTGCTTTGAAGCTTTTCGTATTCTGCCAGAGAGATACAGAAAAAAACAAGCTCTAAATACAAACAAAAATGGATGTCCAATTTCTTACCCAAATGTACCTCTGAAGATAATAATAAGTTGAGCAAACCATCAAACCCAGCATTTGGTTACTCACCTCTTGGCAGTCTTGGTCCACACTGATGCTTTTCTCAGAGTTACACTTACCTTTAAAATGCTGTATGCGTATATGAATACATATGTATAGCACATACAGAGAAAAAATGTAGTCAAAAATGCTGAACTGGACAGAATTTTATTTATTTTCATCTTAGAGAACTTAAATGAGATGGGACAGTACTACCTCACATATTTTTCTGATGGCAGGAAGAGATTACCCTGTGTGAATGTGTTTGTAGAATTCTTACTTTTGCCAAATATGAAAATAAAATAAATACTTTTTTTACCAGTGCAGGATCCCCACAACACAAATATGTATGTCCTCTATCACAGTAGTTATCCAGTATAATATGTGGTCACAGATGATTCCCATAGTAACATTCAAATATGGTGAATATAGGTTATAGTTCTGGACTAATAATTCAAATAAAGATTAATTTCTATTTCAAAAATGCAAACCACATTAGATGTTAATTTCAAGGGCAAGATGAAATTGAAGTCCCTAAAAAAATACCTTAAATTGGATGAATTACCTGTAAAACAAACATCATAGATAAAAAGTTAATTTACTTAATATAAAAAAGGTATGAAAATAGGCTGTGAAAGGAAGATAGACAGTAGTGTTAAGATAAATAGTGCACTCATAGTGAAATAAAACATGAAAGTTCATCTATGGTATAGAAGTTTATGGAAAATTCACAAGACAAAATGCATTCCAGTGTATTAAGCACAAGACCAATGGGATTTGTGTGTTGTGATCTGCCAGTAGGCTCATCATAACCATTACAAATCTACTCTGAAATGTTTAAAAATCAAAAATATAGAGCTAGAAGGTCCAATTCCTCTGAGCTGAGAAAAGGAATTGGATACTGACTGTTCTTTGTACACTATCCTTCCACACCTTGCAATGCAGGAAATTATAGAGCAGGTGGAGAGGTCAGATGTGTGTGGAGACCTGACTGCATATTTCACTTCCCTGCTCCTTAGTTAGAGGTTAATAAAATGCTGTGTTACATTGATTCAGTTGTAATTTTGTATTCCACGACTTCAGGAGAAATTTAGCTCACGAACTATACCATTTGGTTTGTTTATTTTTTTATTTCTCTTAGGCTTCCTTGGTCCTGTGTTATTCTTATGGGAGTCAAATGACAAAATGAAAATTGACCCCTATGGAAATCATTAGTAGTTTCTAAGACTGTGACATGGGGATTTCTCCAATAACCAAATGAATTTTATCATTTTTTCCCCCTGGTTTCCAGAGAGAAAAGGGTTTAATAAGCCACTGTGATGTATATTACTTGCATGTGTGCTTATCCATTTTCTTACTCCCTACTAAGGACTTTTAAGCCTTGTGGTCTTGTTTAAATGAAATGAAAAGTGAGAGCAATTTTTAAAAGCCAAAGAAAATCACAGGAGACTGATCTTAGTCTTAGCCCAGTGAGAGGACACTGGCAGAATTTGGTCAGCTTCTGTAAGCTGTCAGGGAATCCACAGAAGGGAGACTTACTAAAAATATTTAATAGTCGCAAACCTTCACTTGAAGTTCACATTTTATTAAATGCATGGAAATAAAGCTGAGCAACTGAAATCACACAAATAGAAATCAGTTCTTGTACTCCTAGAACTAGCTCATCTGTGTGGTTTAAGCTTGGCTCTCATATATATATAAGTAGTTTAAATTACTTTCAAAATAAATCCTATTTCTTTGTCTCCTGTTTTGTAACATTTACTTTTGGAAAAGTGTGCTGTGTGGAAAATTCCCCTTTAATGATTCAAGGTTTCCTCCTCTCCCCCCTAAACAGCTTTCTAAATCCGTTGTTCCAATGAAGTCTTGACGAAGAAAAGTAGAAATTACTGAAAAAATAATTTGCTAGTAGTCAAGAAAGAAAAGACTAAAGTATTGAAAAAGAAACTCTGTTGATATTAAAATATTTGCTTATTTCCTTTTTATCAATAATACTTTTTGACTCAAGACAAAATTAAAATAAAATTATCCATATAACAAGTTAAAGGAAGGTTCTGTAGTAAATAGTTTCTAATTAAAGCAATAAATAATATACCACATAACTGTGCTCCAAGTTAGCATTAATAAAGTATTATATGTGTAATTTTTACAACTAGAAGTATCTCTGTGGCTGTCATATTTTACTGTACACACAGCTTGATTGCTGCAGAGTAGACATCTGCCAGAAACACTTCAGTTTAGCATGATGAATTTACTATAACCCTGTCAAAAATTACATAGCAATGCCAAAGTATCGCTTTGAATATAGGTTGAAAAACAGAAATAAGTGTGTTGAGGAAGGTTTTCAAATTCTCTCAAAATCCAGTCATTACTGCTGTTACGGCCAGGCTCATAGGAATGCTGCTGCTCCATGGGGGATTCCTGGGAAGTGAACATTACTTACTTAATCAGGGTAGTGAAAGGCAAAGTTGTGTTGACTGTGGGTGCTCTGCGTAGGTTATCAGCATCCCAGCGAGGACACTGCTGCAAAAAGGGCAGGCAATTTGCACAGAAGTGTAAAGGCTTTCTGAGGCTTTCTGTTAAAACTAAAATGGGAGGGCCACACTTGTTTGCGATATCCCCTGTGGTGACTGTATTTCAGATACTTGATTTTTTAATTATGTATGAAACACTCTATCCAGCACTGCTTGGGTTAATATGCTTGTTGAAATCTTGTGTGTGAATAGTTTGGGCCAAATTTGAACTTAGATAAACAACGGAAGCAGCAATAAGGAAAAGTACATGCTCTCTGGAGGCTTAATGGTAATTCTCTAGGATCCTGACATTTCAAGAAATAGTCTATCAGGAAAGGGAAGTACACCTGCATCTTTGATGAAAGATTCTTCAGTGTCTTACGTGGTTTAAATAATTGTAGGCAGTATTTTCTCAGGTTACATCTTTTTGTATTTTCAATAGAGGCCAAAGATATTGTGGCATATCTCAAACACCGTATTTCTGTATTTTATAAAACTATTGTTTATGGAAGGGAATTATAAATCTGCATCTGCATAGACCTATTGTCTGCCTACCTGTATGAATATTACTATAACCTTCAGGTAAATCCTGGAATTAAGGGTATCATATCAATACATTGTCTTCTTTAATGGGCTTTTAAAGCCTAGACAGCAGAACTGATTGTTTATATGTAGATACAATTAGTGTAAATCATTATTTCCTGAGATTAATATAATAAACAGATATGCATTGTTTGCTTTGTTGTAATTTTCTGTTGTTATGTGATTTCAAACACTGTGTATAAAGGTCTGGCAGAAGTGTAGCAAGGGGTCCTTCTATCTTTGCTGATATATATGGAAAAAACATCACCATTGAAACCCATATTAAATGGAGGAACCTGCATTTCCCTCTTACCTTTTCCTTCTCAGAATTGTTCTTCAGAGTTCTGGGACAGATGAAGCCAAGTTGCTCATAAACAGCCAAAGGGAGAATTTTGTTGCATCAACAAGCTTCGGTGAGGTATGTGGAAAAGCACCTGTCTGTGAACTTTCCTTTCAATAGCTACAAACAGTGTATTTATGTCTGTAAATGTATTGCTATGTGACTATAAATGTTAATATTTGTTCATGCACATGAGTTCCTCTCTAACTAAATATTCTTGCTTAGATTGCTTATGGCTCACATCCTACTCTGCCTTGCTCCTGTGAATTACCAGCCCAATATGCTGACAGACTGACAAGACACCCTCTTCTGCTACAGCTGAATTAAGGCCGATGCACATTACCCACAGTGCTGCCTGACAAATTGAATCATCTGCTCTAAGTGATTTTGCCTGTTTCAGAGTACTGGGAAACTCAGAGGGCATCAAGTCAAATTACACATTGATTGCTGTTTGCCCTGTAGCTTTTGCACACAGAAGGAATCACATACAACACTTAGAAGATTAGTGGAGACTGCATCAAGGGAATATCACATGCAGGAATGTGCAAGTTGGACTTCTCTGGTTGGAAATAGCGTCACAAGTCTAGCCATCCAGGAGAGAACAAAACTGATGTTAATGTGCACTTCCCGGTTGACACAGATGTAGACTACATCATCCTTCCGTTAGAACTTCTAATTCCCAACTTAACCACAGTGTAATTAATGTTTGGTTTGGGGTTATTTTTCCTTCATCAAATAAACAAAATGTCAGAATATCACCATTAGAATTAGATCTAGATTGTTTTATGTAGAAACAAATCCATATGTATTAATGTTTATGATTTACTCTATATTAGAATGTCTTTAACAATAGAGATCACTGATCTGTGGCTGTATGATCTACACCTGTCCAGGTTTGGGGTGACAGACAATTAGTTGGATGCCTGAGAACACAACTTCTATTTTCAATCTTTGGAACCTGGAGATTAATACTTCCTTTAAAAGCTGTAGCAAAAGTAATTTTAAAGAAAAAGTCAGGAAAATAAAGATTCTCGTATGAAGGGAGGTTGTCTCCATGTGGGGATTGGCCTTTTCTGCCAGACAACAAGCAATAAGACAAAAGGACTTGGTCTTAAGTTCTGCCAGGGGAGGTTTAGGTTGGACATTAGAAAGAAATTGTTCACAGAAATGGTGATGGAGCATTGGAATGGGCTGCCCACCATCCCTAGAGGTGTTTAGGGAAAGATGGGTTATGACACTTAGTACCATGGTCTAGTTGACATGGTGTTCAGTCATAGGTTGGACCTGATGATCTCAAAGTCTTTTTCAATCTAAAATAAGTCTGTGATTCTGTGAACTGCTTATTGCAATAGCTGACATTTAAAAGACAATGTAAGATACTATACAAACTGCAGTGATATACCAGGCATCAGCACAAAGATTTATCATTATTTCATTACCAATGTTGGCACTTGCTGAGGTCTCTTCTCTCCTTCTTATGCTGACAAACAAACTTTGCACAAACTCATAGGAATCATAAAGGCTGAAAGAGACCTCTAGGATCATCCAGTCTAACTGTCCACCCCTAAACCACTGATCAGCATCACCCAGTGCCAGATCCAGATTCCTCTTGAACATGATAAACTCACAGCATGCTTCTCAGAGAAGCATTGTAAATATTATGAATTAATAAGCCTCTGTGTATCTTAGTTTATTGATCTATAATTCATGTAAAGTAGCATAAGGTTCAGCATGGATCTCTGTGTCTCATCTTTTCTGAAAGGTCTTCCAAGTCTTTTAGTTCCTGTTAGGAAGAATATGCTGCGCAGAGCTCTTCCTAACACAATTTCTGTTTGTTTGCTTGGACTGAAAGCATTTTTGTTTGGTTTGTTCATTCAGTGAATTCCTTCCAAAAAAGCAAAGAAAACTTTCATTTTTAATAGTTTTCTACACCAGATATGAAAACGGTTTGGATGCACAGAGAGATAATCCTTTGACTTACCTCAAAAATCTACTGCATCTGTTATTTAAGGTCAAATGTCTCAGTAAAGCCTCCCAAGAAAGTGACTCATTAACTTGTACTTTCATCAAGTCCCTCCTGCAATTTTTTAACTCCAGCTTTCTTGATTTCAGAAATGACAATGATGGTATTTGAGATATCTGAGAATTTCTGCATTGTGGTGAAAGTTCTGAACAGAGTTTTTCTTTTTTTTTTTTTCTAATTCTGCTTCTGGGCTGCCTCAGATCTTTGTAATACACAGTGTAGTGCTGTCTTCCCTAGGCAGTTCTCTTATTATTTTCTTAACGTGCTCTTCTGTTCCTTGTATGGGAGTAGCTTGTGGAGCTATGTAAAGGAATAGTTCATAATAGCAGCTAAACTGCAGAAAAACATTCCAAAGGATTCAGCAGAAATGAAGAATTATTAACATTTGTCTTTCTTTTAAGCTCAAAATGAGGAAAAGTGAAGGTCCCACAAGCATGCAAACAGCCCTCCACCCTGACGTGTCAGAGCAACAAAACTTGTACCCCTTCAAATGCAGCATTCTCCTAGTTCTGTAGAAACTACTTTGCTTAGGACTGTATTAAGGTCAGAATGAGTAAACAAAAAGACTTGACACAAAGCCACATACTTGTTCATAAACATGTATTTTAAAAATTGGAACACCTTTTCTTTCCTCCCCCTCCCTGCACACACTGGCAAATCACCACCCTTAGTAGAAAGCAATTCATAACAGGAGTAAATTACTTCTCTTTCTGGAAAAATAAAAAAAGAGATTTAATTTTTGATTAAGCATCCAGTTGTGGGGAGTTTGATCTGTTTTGGTTGTTGGTACTATGAATTGTTGAATTTGTTCCTCTTGATTTCGGTTTTTTAGAGTTTACTCCCTGTCTCAAATCACAGTTGTGGGTACTGGAGTTCCTGTGGGCCAGAAAACCTGCCTCCTCATGAGACTAGCAGCGTGCATCCTACCACCTGGCATGAGAGAAAGTCTACTGCTCTTATCTTCCTCCCATTGTCACTTCCCTGGTATGCAAGCTTGCAAATATTTACTTTTAATGTTGTTTTGATTTCTTGTTGTAGCTATTCCGGGCTTGAGCCAGTGTTCACTAGAAAAGAAAGAAAGAGATATTCAAAGAGGCTATCACAATATTCCATATTGAAAAGTAACCAATGCTCATCCTGAAGTATTTGAATGCTGTGCTTGAGGCCACACATGACCTTGCAGAAGCAAGGTCTTATGCTCCTACATCTTTGTGCAGGTCTGTCCCTATAAGCTTGGTCACTAATTGTTTAGCTTTGTTTTCTGGTTAATAGCAAGTGTTTCTTAATTATCATGAAATCATTAGAACTTTAATTTGAATGTACAACTTAATTTTGCTGTTTCTTTTTCTATAGTGTTGTGTTTATATGTAAGACTGTCTCAATTTGGTAGGACCAAATTGACTGCTACTTCAAGAAGCATTTTTGTCCTGCTGCCTGGTGTTTTGTTATGCCTCAAGATGCAGATTTATGTTACGGAAAAACTACAGGAGGCATCCAAACTAAGAATCCACCAAAAACTGTCAAATTGTCCCAGTTATCCTTTTATTTTACTGGTGATTTTAACAGAAATATGTGTGCTAATTTGAAACCAGACAGTTATAACACTTGTACTTGGGCAGCCAAGTACACCTTTCCCTATAGTTTGAAATGCATGTTTTCCCACAGGTGATATAACAATGATTTGGGGTTTGCTTTTTCCAGTGTAACTTTGCTGTGTCTTCTATCTTAATGATCTTTATTTATTTACTGTTCTTTTGCCTTTATTGCACTGTGTTTAGACCTGTCTTTTTCATGGCTTCTTATGAGAGTCTCTTGTCTTTGTACAGATCTTCTGTCCTTATTCTTTTCATCACAGTGTGGCCGGTCAGCCAGTATTTCAGAGTGAAGCTAACTGGAACTTGGGTACTTTTACAGTTGAAGGACAAACCTGTTCTTCTGGAAACCTGTATTTCAACAATGAGTAAATTGAAGTATTGTAGTCAACAGTAAATAAAAACACATGGTTTCCTGCAGCTGGAGTCATAGTCTTGCATTAGGCTTCCCACAGTCAGAACTGCAAGTGGCAGCCTTTAAAAACTGGTGGTACTGTAGCCTATGGTTGTGCAATTGCAAAACTCTCCTTTTAGCTAAATTCTAGTTGTGGCTGTCATCACAAAAGTACCAAAAGACAATGCTATTTAGCTTCGTTTCCTTTTGAAATTACTGCTGGGAAATCAGTGAAGGCCAATCTGGTTATTTTATAGGAGACACAGTTTCTGTACTGAAGGCTGAAACCACTAGCCTTTATTAAGCAGCACTGCTGTCCATTTAACTGACCTTCCATCCCCCTGTCCTGGGATATATTCCTTTCTGAAATTAGCAGAATTCTGTAATAGTGGAATTATACATCTTGTAAAAAATATGCTAATCTTGTTGTTTTAAGAGCTGTATGTGTTAGTGTTCACTCTCTGTGTTGCTCTTGCAGAAAGTGCCATGGTCTTAAACCCTCATCTGAAAATGTTATGAGTCTGTCATTTTTTTCTCTTGATTCACATTTCAAAGAGATTTGCTTCTTTTTATAATCCTGTCTGCATTCCCATTACAATTTTACATTATGATATTGAAGCAGTCTTTGATCGTTTTGTAGTTTGCATAGGTCCTTGTGTAATATGTTCACTTGCTTGTCTAGTAGCATGTTCACTTGACTGTCTAGAAGGCTGCATGTCAGTGACACAACCTGCACTAACCTAATCTCATCTGCCTTGCTTTTCTGAATGGCTGCTCTGCTTTGTATGATGTCCTGTATAACTTGTTAGAGTGATTGGCTCAGCACTTTTTGATAATTAATATATTATTTACTGGGGATTTTTATAAATAAATTTCCTGCATATTGGATATTCACAGAGTACTGTCACTACATCTTCCATTTTTTTCCCCCCACTACACTGACATGATTTTATTACAATGATAGAAAAAATTAATGTTTGCTACGCTGCTGATAGCATATGATAATGAAAATTACTTTACTGTTTTCAATAATCATCCTCTTTAAGCACGTATGTTAAATTTTGGCATCCCTGTACAGGGACTGTTATCTTAGAGATCATATAAAACAGAAAGCATGCTTGCTACATTGGTAGAGGTCAATTACACGTAAGTTAGACTGAAGTGAAGAAGGCTAATGAGTGAGGAGCAAGACTGTGCGTGAATGAGTGACAGAATAATTTTCACTGTTTTTATGGGCAAGTACCATACACTGTCTCCCCATTACACTGATTAGACTGATTTTTGGAGCTTGTTGACCTGTAAAGCTTACTTCTGATAACATAGAGTGATCATTTTGTGACTATTTTTTAATGAGAAATATGTGTGAAGGAAATTTAAAAATTTGTATATGTAATCAGAAGGAATTTAAGAGTGGTATAAATTAGCATTGCAAACTTCGAGGCAAATTTTATTTTACATATTATATTTTTATTTTCTGTTTAGTTTTGCTTTTGTTTGGTTTTGGTTTTGTTTTAGGGTATTGCATAAAACCTTACAGAAAAAGGAATGGTATTTCTATGTAGTACTTGAGACTAGTGATGGGAAACAAGGAGCAGCCAGAAAAGTTCCTGTAGGGAGAGGAAGGGGAAGGAAAGGGACCTAAACTTTAATTTTGGCTGCATTTTGCATAGCCTGAAAGCCTCAGGGAAACTTCCAAGTGTTATGGTAGGTAGGCTACAAAGTACTGATCCAGTCTGAAGATAACCAAAGCACAGCTGAGGTTGGGGAGTCTTGAAACTGATTAAAAGTAATCACAGCCCTGTGGCCTGAGGCATGCAGAAAACAGAACCATTAATGCTATCTGGGAATCCATATAATGTCCTACATAGCAATTGCCAGTAAAGGGGAAAAAAATTCTCTAACACTACTTCTTGAAGCCAGGGAAATTTCTTCTTTCTGCTGGTATGCTGAGTGAGGGAATTATCCTGAAGTGGCTCGAGTTTCAGTCCTGATGCTGGTGGGGAGGTGCCGGATCTGTTGCAGAGTGAGCATTCTAAATCCAAGGGGCGATTTGACTTTTTGAGTTTCTTAATTGACAATACAACTTCATTTATTATCCAATAGAAGCTATACTGACAGATGCATCTTATTTTATGCTCAACATATTGTAACATGTAGAATAACAGTGGGAGGAAATTGCTGAAAAATAATTGCAATAAGATATTTCAATAATGCAAATGCAAAACTTGCTGTAAATACCCTTGTACTATTGACTTCAGTAAGAATATCTACTGTAATAAACACAATAGAATTCTATTTTCAGTTTAATAAGATTTGTGGGAAAAAAAAGAAAAATGAGATGAATTGCATGACTCAGTTGTCTCTCTTGAATTATCTTAACCATATGTGGTCGCTCTTAGAATTAACCAATTTATTATTTTCTAAAGAGCAGCTGGGGAACTGTTTAATATATAAAAGTGAAAGCAATGTAATTACAAACAGAGGGGCAGAAGTAATATTGTGTAGTCGGTTTAGAAACCAAGTCTCCATTAGTTTGTTTCAGCATTTATCTCAATAGGATGTTTTCACCACAGCACATTTATTCTACCTGTTTGTAGACCTATAAACCTCTTCATATATATTTCTTTTGTGATTTTTTTTTTCATTTTAACATGGACCAGTTTAAGCTTGATTCAAATAAGTTTCTCATTTTCATGTACACATAAAAAGAGACCAAATCAAAAAGGCAGCTGAGAGCATTTGGAATAGAATTTAAGAAATATAATTTAAAAAAAAGATATTTCAGGAATTTTTTCAATTTCACATGTTTATTATTTTTAAAATTCACAGTTTTTTTTTTTAAACTTCGCATGTTAAATTCTAAAGTTGTTTTAGTCCTTGTGAAAGATGTTTCAGTATTGGAATATGTAGGTGTGTACCCTATGAATGCGTCCATAACTTTTGTGTTTGGTACACGAAGTAATTATGTGTGTGCTGGGTAACGATGCAACCATTGCCACTGGGTCTAACTGACCTACATAGATGTTGTATGTAGTATCTGCCCATGTGTTTCTAAGGGTTAAAATGACAGATAATGATATTTTTTACCCTAAGTGACCACTGTTTTTGAAAATAATGGTCCTAGTTTTAGAAATCAGGGTATATTCACACTTAGCAGAAACGATCCTGTACAAGTGCCATAAATTGTTACTCTTTTGCATTATTTAGGGTAGCTCAGGGTGCTTTGAACTAGAGGATTTTTTTCTCACTTTATTAAAAATACTGAATTTTCCTTATTTTTTCAATGTCGTACATTTTATAGTGCTTCCTTATTAATGCCTTTGTTTTAAAAATGGGGCAGAGAGACTCCTGATCTCAGCAAATATCTTAGTGAGTATACTTTTGCTTTGGGGCAAGCACAACTTAATATTCATAAATCTTGAAATGCAGAGGCAAAACGTGAAGAGAATCAGTGCAGATTCTCAAACAGTAGGTACTGGGGCTAAATATCTGATGTGAACAACTTATCAGAGGATTGGCAACATTATGAAAGTATCGTGTAAGAGCCATGCTATTTCTAAATTTCAAAAGAATTATGGAAAGCTCCCTAGTACTGGTTGGCATTTCAATATAATATGGTTAAGAAGAAAATACCTCATATAAATAAACCTCAACAGACTAACATAAAAGGGAACAATAAAGTAGAAACCAGTGCAATAAAATAAAAATAGTTCTTTGTAATGGTGCTTGAAATCCGAAAATCAATTAAAGTTGCTTTTAAATTGACGGGCAAATAGTTCATATTATAAAGGACAAATCAAGGCAAATCAAGTGTTGGATGTGTGGTTAGAAAAATGTTTATTTCTGACTGATGAAAAAGTCTCAATAGGTGTCTGTATTATGCACTACTTGCCATGTTAATATTAACAGTCATTGTCTTAATTTGTCCTATGGATAAAATTTGAAGGAAACTATAATAGAAAACATTTCACAACACAAATCCATTCCTCTAAATGAAGCTCAGAATTGCGCTAAAGATAACCCAAGAGGAAAGCAGGCTTTGTTACATATTGGTGACTAGGAGCTCAAGGCGGGGACAGATGGACAGCAAAAGTCAGTTCCCGTGTCAACATACCTTTGGAAAAAGCCTTCTGCCAGCAGTTGTCTCCCTTTGATACTAAGGGGAGTCAGCATTCTGGATTATATAGAAACAGGGTGGTATGGAGATGGTGGGGAGCAGCCCAGACACAAAAGCCTGGTCTGGAGTTGTACTGCAAGACTTGATATGTAGTTGCCTCAGCTGCTACAAAGCCAGTGGGATTCTGGTTGGAAAAGTCCTGTGATTACCCTTAAGTGACTTTGTGAGCTGTTTTTCAGTGTATGGTGTGTGCCCCCTTCTGTGTTTGATTCAGAGAAAATATTTATTACTTCCAAGTCATTTATGAGGCACCTGTCCTGCAAGCTTATTTGCAGGCACAGAATCCTGATTCTTTAGCACAGTTCAGGCCTGGGAACTTCCACATTAAATGAGTTATGTCAACTAAACATTTTTCATTGTCATTTTGAAAAGTTCTATTGAAGATGAACAGGAAGGAAGAGAATCCATCTTTCTAAGCTGTTATGGCTTTGCAGGTCTAGCTGCATTAAAAAACATGAAAACTTTCTTTTTCTTCCTTACTGAGGTTAGCAGATCCCACTCAGAATGCTCAAAAGGACTGGCTCTGTGGAATAAAACCATGCTATTATTACTCAGAAATTGTACCACTTCAAGATAGAAGAATAAAAAAAGCCTTGAGAAGGACAGGACTACTCCATTTTACCTCTGGCTCATTGATGCTAACTAGTGAAGTTTGTCAAATGATAAATTGTAATTAAAACACTAAAAACGGTAGATCCCTAAAAACAGATGAAACAAGACCATGAGACGTGTAGACAGATCCATTTCACAGCTCTGGTAAAGGTCTGTTTGTATTTACCTCAAAGTTTATTTCCTTGTAGGACATTTTTTGCAGCATTTTAGGAGAATAGCCATCTCAACAAACATTGAAATTAAGTAAATTATTATTATTATTGTTCCTTCTTAGAAATTACAGCTATCTGTATATGTGATCCCAATTTTGCAAGATTTTCTCTTTTTTTTAATGTTAATTTTGAGGACGATTTTCTTTCTTTTTTTTTTTTTATTTTGAGTAAGAGAGATTTAAAATTATCTTTGCTATATGTTCTGTGAAAAACATCATGCTTTAGTAGATAAAAGACTTATATGCCACATATTTTCTGTACATGGTTTAATATGTTGTTTAAACTTTTGGAGTATACTGTGTGATCTGTTTGACTAGCAAAATTTCAGAGCTGTTTGTGGAAATATGCTTTAAGTAATTCCTCGTTATTTCAGCATGAGTAAGGCAGTGTGGGCAAGTTTATGAAAAACATTAATCTTATTCTCTGCCCTTAAATCCCAAGGTGAGTATATGTTATTTAGCATATAGAAAAGCATGGAAGACTTTCAGAGCAGGGTTAGGCAGACAAGTACTGTAACAAGGAAAGCTTTTGGCCTGGGGAGTGCAGCAGACATGGAGACCTGTCAGTCAACGCTGGACTGCCACCTGGTGCTGCAGGGCAGGAGCTGCCTGCCTGGGCATCTCCTTCTCCTCACCTTCCAAATTAATTGGGAGACAGCAAGAGAACCTGCCCATTTTCTTAATTGTTCCTAACTTTAGACTGCATCATCCGAATTAATATATTTCTTAGCAGTTTAATAATGTAAAATGACAAAACTTTGTTAGGTTTAAATTGTATCTTTAAATTATTTAGAGGTCTTAACTATTCATTAAAAAAATCACTTTCATAAAACATGTCATTGTGTTTTTATAGAAGAAATTATGTATATTCAGATTGTGGCAACACTGTAGAAGTTTAGCTAATTAGCTGTTTCTGAAAAATCCTTTTGAAGAAGTACATGTTGGCATGATTTTACTTGGCATTAGTTGTCTCAGATTGTTTTCTACAAAAAGAATGGCCTAATGCACTGAGATGTGTAAATATTCAAGATGCTTCTTTGAGTCTGTCAGAATCCCATGGGTTGGATGGATACATAAAATCTTACTCTTCTCATATGAGTGGGGGTTCATGTTGTTTCACTTCAGCCATTAAAGTGAGGCAGCTGGGCTCCTTCTATGGTCTACTGAAGCACAGGGGCCCTCCCAGAGGGCAATGCACCCAGTGTGAAAGTGGGCTCTGAAGACACAAGAAAAATGAAATCAGCTCTAGAAATGGCCATTTCTCTCAGTCACTGAGCTGTACAAGTCAGATTAGAAAAGTAAAGTTAATGAGAGGAATTTCACTCACCCAGTCTTATTTGGAAATTTCTACTTTTGGATACAAAGAGCATATTTCAGCTATGAGCCATGACTGGCTGATGCTGCATATTAATTTTCAATACATTTCCCTCCATGCTATGAAATAATCATTTAATAAAGCTTTCAGGGGCAGTGTGAACCTTAGTAATATAGCTTTAATAGATCCGTTGCCTGGGAACTTAAATCAAGGCTTATGTCCAATGCCAGTATTAAGGTAAAGTCTCCCAAAAGCAGCCGTGTCCCTTGTGTAGGTCTAAGATATTATGAACCAGTTTTGGTCATATTTTTCTTGGTGGGAATGTTGACAATAGTGCTCAGTACAGACCTCTGATGGAGAAAGAAACAACATCCCAGTTTGAAAGATATATAGAAAATACTAAAAGATAATATTTACACTGATTAAATACATCTTGCATGACTTGGTTGCAAATCTAAAAAGAAATTATTGAAACATACTGTATTACTTCCTACAGTATATTCTATTTCTGCTCCTTCTTTTGCTTAATAATTTTCAAAATTTTGTACATTTATGTGGTATGTTTAAATATAAAAATACTAAAATCCTTTTGTTAGTTATGACCTTGTTGCAGTTTTTAGCCAGGGAACCAGATCTTGTTATCAAAAGGGGCTGGAGACAGGTCACTGAGTCAGAGCTTTAGAGAATATAGCATGAAAACAGCTGTAGCACCATTCTGGGTGTTGATACAGAGGTTTTTCTACTCTATGCTTACCTAGTGCTAAGATGTGTGTTGGAGATAACCTTACCTTCACTTCTTCATTTAGAGACAAGAAAAGATATTGAACTTTAGGCTTCATGAACACCAGCAGTCCCTATGTGCTGAGATTTTGTGCAGAGTCTGAAAATGCGGTAGAAAGATGGATATGAGCATTATTATACAATTTCCAGCATTTCTGCAGAGGAAAGTGATAGACAAAATGTTCATCACGAATTCTTGTTTAAATAAGTTCTCTCATTATGAGGCTTTGAATTAGTGACTGGGTACACCTCTGCTTAGAATAATATTTTGTATTACAAGGTCATAATCATTTTTAAGCAATACATATTTTTCTGTTATGTTCCATGTAACATAAATAGCAAAAGCATACTTTTCTAAGTTGGTTAAATTTTGATTGGATGAGACATCATTCTTTATTATGTATAAGCAACATACATATGAAAGTAGAAAAGCTAATAAAAAATTTACTATTGTAATTTTGGTTGGATACTTAAAATACCTGAACAGAATACTTCCTAGTCATACACATCTACAATATTGGATTTGAATATGTAAAAGAATGGAAGTTCAGCACTTTGTCTAGGATGCCCAGTCTGAGACTAATATATGATCAACATATTTAGTCTTTTATTGTTCTTGTAGAAAATCAAATTCATTAGCAGTTGTTGGAAAAGTGTAAAACTTGGAAG
Organism: Lonchura striata; assembly: GCF_050655825.1. Classification (NCBI taxonomy): domain Eukaryota; kingdom Metazoa; phylum Chordata; class Aves; order Passeriformes; family Estrildidae; genus Lonchura; species Lonchura striata. Next base: position 38,600,079 of record NC_140741.1, on the reverse strand, counting down.
TAGTTTCCACCTAGGCAAATTTAAGATTTGATTATAGCATCTTAAAAGACTACAGTTGGAGGATTAGAGGCGTAGGACTGTCTCATAGTTGACAGCCCATCAACTAGCGAATGCTTTAATGACACTTTGGTAAATAACAAGTAAGTTTTAAAAATCCCCATGACCTTATAGGTTTTTCAGATCTTGAGGAAAAAAACAGTGTAATATTAAACCTTGATTTTACTTTTGGCAGGTTCTACAAGGGAGGTGGAAAGTGTCTGTTAAAAAGGAATAGTTCAACTGAAACAAATTCCTCTTACTTTTGTCTCTAAGTGAGCTGCACTGCGAAAGGACATGAAACATGAATGCACTGCCTAAGAGGTTTACATTAAAAGATAAGGTACAGTCTGAGGGTAACTATTAACATCTCCATTGTACAGAAAATACTCAGAATGGTAAAAGGCTGCTGTTCAAGAAACAAGAAGTAAAACACAGCTTTAGTGTTTTTTAAAGGTTCTCTGTAGATATCTAAATTTTTCATGTGTGTCTTTGTTGCTTTGTTAAGCGTGTTATTAGAGCTGCTTGAAGAAACTGCAAGTTATTCAGGTGTATGAAGTCATTTACAGCACAAATATGTGAGAAGAGATGAAAATGCCCTTCATTAGTGATTTTATTAATTAATATATTCTGATTTTAATAATGAAGCTTCAATTTAGCAGGAGACATTTTCTTATAACAAGGTGATTTGTGTTTGTTTGAGGATCAAACTTTCAGGAAAAAAGTTTTAAGTAGTCAAATTTGCTTGAAACATTGCATGTTTGCAGTTGTGTGTGTAATTTTTCGACATGGGGGCTTGGATAGGGGCTTACTCCTAAATTCATGAAATGGAATGGTAAAGTAATCCACATCAATTTCAATGGACATTAGGTCAGGCCTTATGTACAGCTGGAGATAATTGCCAACTAGAACTAGAAAATACGAACATTGAGTTAACTATTATTTCATATGCCTTTATATATCTAGGCTCCTGGACTGGACTCCTGAAAAATATTGGCAATGATTTTCTTGATTGACAATGATAGCTTCATGTTGTGATAGGCAAAAAATAAAGCTTTATTATATATTCTGGTTAACATCCTAAATGCTGATCCCTCTTTTGGGGTAGAGGATGAGTTGAGTGATCTCTCCAGATCATCATAGTTGTTTACTATTTTAATTGTATGAGTGTAGTTTATACAATTATAACTATTTAGGGATGTTGAAGGGATTTAAATGCACTCATTATACTCTTTACTCTTCATTCATTAATTCATTCATCTCTTTTTTACATACTTTGCTGGCAAAATATCCTTAAATTCTTTCATTATGCTAGCAGTTTAAGTGAAAAAATCAAAGTCCAAAGCTGGATTTCTGCAGCAAATTATTATCCTCTAGTGTAACATACCATAAAGTATAATTACAGATGGAGATGTACTACGAGAAAGTTATGGCTACAGAGCAGACTTTGTTGTTACACTGGACTGAGCCCACTGACTTAAAAGAAGTCCATATAAATTTAAAATGTTGCACTTGAGATGTGAAATGCAGACCACAAACTAGCATTTCTTGAAACTATTAATTCAAAAATATTAATACAGTTAAATTAATTAAAATTGCATAAATATATCAAAATGTACGTACATAATTTTATGGTTTACTTCACTGAGCTGAATATGGAAGTTGAACTAAAAATCACTATTCAGAACAAAGATGTTTTGTTTTCTTTTATAAAATATTAGTGTACTTTTGATTGCTGAAATTTTGTGGGTGCCACATGGAAGTACAGAGATTTGGGACTGAAAATTTCTGTTTCACTGCTCTTCACAAAATGGTGTAAATGTCTTCTGAAAGAGATCTGTGAAATAGTATCAAGGCCTGGACAAAAAGGGCTTAGAAGAGATAGTAAAAGTAATTTCCTGATTCAAGTGAAGTCTTTTTTCTCTTTATTTTCTCTCCTTCCACTAGACCAATATGTGACTGAAGACCAGAATGAGGATTAATCTCAGATAGTGTTGTACATCTCTATCTGAATGATGATGATATGATATGATATGATATGATATGATGATGATATGATATGATATGATATGATATATATGATAGATATGATATGATTGATATATGATACAATATATATGATAGATATGATATGATTGATATATGATACAATATAATTGATCTGATATGATGATATGCATGTTGGGAGTCCATGGAGACAAATAGGCACTTTTGGGTAAAATTTATCTGACCCTTTCTAGAGGAATTGTGGCTCAGAGATGACTGCTTCTCCCACTAACTATGAAGAGAGTCTTGGGTCAAAGGAGTATCAGAAGTTATATTTCACTATTTGGGCTTTTTTTTTTTTAATGGTCAGCTGGGTTTGTGACCTAAACCCATTTCTTTTTTCATAGAAGAGATCTGTTTTTTGTGTTAAAAAAGAGTGTAAGAACCATGTGTCAGAAGGCTGGTAGGCTGCTACTCCAATGCCTTTAGTGCAGTGATTAGAAGGGCGGTAGGTCACCTTCCCTGCCTCTCCACTAATAAATGGATAGCTGGATTGCCGAGCTACATTACATCTGGGGATTTTCTTTAGTCAGATTAGCTAAGAAAGGCTACTACTATAGGTATCCTGGTCATGCAACACTCCTCTGGCAAGGGAGACTTGGGGGACAACTCTTGGCAAACAATATGGCAGGATTTCCATATGAAAATATTTCCCCTTCTTACATTTTCTTTCCAATTTGAAACTTTCCGTGGGGTGAATTTTCAGACTAATTCTGGCTGCAAATACATTTCAATGAATTTGTTCCAGTATTCTACTTCTTATCCCAGTCCCAAAGGGAAAAATGTTATCCAAAACAACCAAGATAAATGAAACTTTAGGCCTTGATTAGGACATGAAAAAGGGCTGAATTCAGCAAACATAAATTATTTTGTTTTAAATATTGATTGTTTTGTACAAATATTTTGTTCAAGCAAGGCAAGTCATAGAAATAAAACTGAATATGCTTACTCAAAACTCATTTGATGGAAAAAGCAAGAATTTTTTTAAAAAACTGTATTTTATGCTTGATAGACAATGTTTTGACCTTTCATTGGACAACCAGAATATTTTAATGAAAATTTTTCTCTACAGGGATAAGCAACATTTCCCACTTGTATGTAAAATTCTATTTTCTAAAAAAGATAGCAGCCATTACACAGCTTGTAAAAGAAGTGCGAAACAGTTTTCTTCTCTAACCCACTGCAGATTTCACCACTGGAAAAGTAAATAGCTTATTGCATTATTTTAATTTAGATTAATCAGATTATTTTACAGTAAAATCTGTAGAACACATCACCTATCTCAGTTGCACCTTCTGATTTTCACAAAATTGTAATAAGTTTGCAGTTATTATTTCTCTCAGGAAAAGAATTCTCTGGTATCCCCAGCTTACCAGCAGGCTGTGAATGTTGCACACATGCTGATGGCTCCAGGTGATACTTCTGGTCTGTGTTGCTACTGAGGGCTCTTCTCCCATCTCCTTGGCCCATTGGGCCGTGTTTGCCCCGATCTGAGGAGCAGCTTGAAGGTCTTTGGAGGCCCTGTGCTATTCAAGTCAAGGAGTCTTTTTAGCACAAACTCATCAGTAAAGGGCCTACTGTACTGCAGCACAGAACAAGTGGGCAGTGAAAAACTCACAAATCCCATCAGCCTGAGGGAGGAAGGGAAAAGGCAGATCTATAGCATCAGAATGAAGGACACACTGGAAATACACAAAAGACACACTTCAAGAAATATGAAAACCAGGGATAAAGTAACCATGGATTTCAGTCTTTTGGATATGACTCAGGCAGACAATACAAGATATCCTGTGTAGTACGCGATTTATTGTAGTAAATATGTATTTTAATATCGAGATTATAAAGGCAAAAAATGTGTTTTCTGACATTGGTTTAGTTTTTGAGATTTTTTTCTGTTGGATGGCAGCAATATTGCTCTTTTTCTTTAAAGACAGATTATAATCACTAATGCATATATATTTTTTAACACAACTGAAGTACATATCAAATCTAATTACACAAGAAATCTAAAAAACTTTGTGTAGTATTTTGACCACGAGGATAGGGTTTGTGGGAACTGTCTATTGTCAAAGTGTGCAAGCAAACACAATTGTTCAAAAAAGCCTTTGAATAAAAATTCTATAGATAATGCTTTAAATTTTTAAATAGTTTGGGGTGTTTTTTCTGTGATAGATCTATTCTTTTTGATGTTAGTGATAACATACTTTCCATCGATCTGTCTCCCCAATGACCTGCTGAAGTTTGGTGGTATATCTATTAAAAACATTGCTTAAGTTCATCTTCGTTGTTTTTTCTACACGAAGTGATTCCTTCACAAATTATCCAGTGCTGAGACGGAGCAGGAAAAAAAAAACTGTGTCTGTAAGCAATATTCTCCACTGGTCTTGAGCAATAAAGAATGTTCTATTTATTCTTCCAAAGCCAATATTTATCTGTTTGTATATTTTTTTATTTTCCTCTCTCTATTCATAGTATTTTTCAAATTTTGCTCATTTCCTTTAAAATAATTCTATGCTTTCTTGTGTTAGATATTCGTCTCTTCCAGTGAATGCTAGATTATAGGTGATAATGGGATGAGTAACTGTGAAAAGAGAGAATCTCTTTTTATCATCATAATTTACATTTTCACACTGTAATCTATTTTTTCAGTGAAATCTTATGGGAATTATGCACCTATAAAATTACATTATTCTTCTAAAAGTTAAAATAGTCTGAATTAGTCTGAAATCAATAAACAGTTCAGGATAAATTTATATAATCACCAAATGAAAAAAGTCTTTGCTGAATTTTTATTGTATATTTAATTAAGATACTGTAAGTCATAGGACTCCAAATCTCTTTTGGAAAAATGTTTTAAAATTCAAAATACATTACAAATTGCTTCATTTTGCATTATTTATTCAGAATACACAGCCACTTATTATGTGATATTCAGATAGATTTTTGAGTGCTGTACTCAGATTTATACAAGGTGAATATATTTACTGTATTGCACAAGAAAAATCCCATTGCAGGATAATCAAGACTGGAAATAATGTAAAGATTCATTGCAAAAAAAAAAAAAAAAAGTTATTTTCCACTGTAATTTAACCATGAATATTTACATTTTAAATTATATTTATGTAGATTGAATAGCTGTTCTATAAAATCCTCTTGTACAGATGTATTGCTATAGAAAAAATTATAAAATGGTAGCTACAGACTATGTATAGTTGATATTTTTTAGAATTTATGATTATGAAAAAAAACCATAAAATGCACAATAAGAAGCCTTTAGTATTATAAGCATTGTAATAACTACATTCTGGAAATTCAGAAATTCAAAGTCTCAAGCAGTTCTATAACTCATCCTATTCAAACCTAATACAGCACAATGCAATTTTTACAGTGCCCTTTGTGCTAGTATCCTGGAGCACTTTAAAATGAATAAAGTTAAAATTAGCAATGTAGCACTCAATTTCCTAAAGGAGTTACTTTAGAAAAACTAAGTAAAATCAATGCCTTAAATGTTTGGATGTAAAATCTTGCCAATTGAAGGTCTTTTTATTTCAAGTAGCAAAGTATTCCAGATCTCCTGAAGAAAATGTCTGAAGGCTCTATAGGTTTAGGATATCAAAAAAGTATTTAAGAATTATGAAACCATCATCTATCAATCTCTGAGTGCATACTGATAGGCATGGAAAGTAAATGTAATGTCTAAGTAGAGCTATATAGATGTCTCTGTATCAAATAGTAAGCTAGTAGTTTATTTGCATTTCTATCACACATTTCACCTGAAGATCTCAAGCCAGTCCCTCTGTTAATTCCAGCAGAGCAATATAAAACACTTAAAAAAAAACCCAGTAGCATGCTGGAAAAAGGAGTTTTGTATGAGCAGCAGGTGAGGTGCAACCCTCCAATAGACTACAGGGTTAATTGCACAGCAGGGGGCATTACTTGTGTAATGGATCTCTTCATAAGGGATTTTATTGAACTATAGTTTTGAAGATGACTATTGCACATCCTGTATTTACATATGGAGCCATCATTTGCAAGAAACAGTCCTGTAGAAAGTTGGCAATTGCAGTTGTAGCAGCAAGCAGTATAGAATCAATGTCTATGTTCTTTCCTCTCTCTGGAGAAAGTACTTAAGTATAAACCAGAATACCAAGATGGAAAAAAGGGAAACCACAATAATATGAGATCCTGATAGGCAAGCAGAACTTCTGCTATTTCTGCTCACTAGCTTGATTTCATCAAAAGAATAAATAAACTTGTTTTCAAAGCAGACAAAATTGTAAAATCACCTTTTATATTTTATCTTGATAGTGTTTTGAGAGACATGAAATAGGAATGCAATACTTTAATATATGTGTCAGGAACCTGAACTGCTCATGGTGCTCAGGATGAGGAATATGGTCATAAATGAGTCCTCTAATCAGGAATCTGGATATTCTTCACCTTGACTGACTGCTGGTGGGCAGGAAAGCAAAATATGCAATGGGTGTCTAGTAGCACAATTCATTCAATCACCTGTGTTGTAAGGCAACATTGGAAGCAAGATGTAAGATGTGTGGTCACCTGCAACATCTCTTTGTAGCTACAGTTTGCCTTTTTTTTATATCCTCTTTTCAGTTTCCTTTCTCTTGTCTTCCCTATTGCTACAATTCACTCTATAGCAAACCACTAACTTCCTTACTTGAGTATCTGTCTCTGATTTCCATTGTGATAATCATTCACCAGGAGGGCAGCCTGATTTACTGGATCTGCTTTGAGCAGAAAGTCAAATCAGATGACTTCTGGAGCTTCCTTCTAACCCACATTCTACAATTAATGCTGAGTTAGGTTGTCTTTTCCTTTATATGACTTCTGCTTTAATTTAGTATTGTAATTGAGGCCCAGGTGCTGCTTAGTTATTTAAAAGTGTTGCTGTCATTGTTCCCCATGTCTTTAAATTATCTGTTTTTTAATTCAGTGAGTAAATGGAAGCAGTTTATGTAAGACTGAAGTTTTATTGGAGTTTTCACATCTTTCTTTCTCTCTCTCTGGTGATACCTGCACTGATTTTGTCCACGATAACATGAACTGCCAAAGACATTTGTGCTGGCTCTGCATCCAGCTGTCGCTTAGAAGGATGCAGCTATTTTGAATAGCATTCACTGTTTACTGAAACCAATGAGACCAGGATTGATTTGAGAATCTTAATAATTTGTAAAAAACTTCTTCTTTTTTCAAGTATGTTTTATGCTCTGACAAAGACAGCCTATTGGCATAACAGGATAGACTTTGTGTGGCAGGAAACACTATAGGCTCCAATTACAAAAATAATCTGCATTGTGAATGTTATCCTACATATATATTCCTGCTTTCATGAGAAGCTTTTCCTAATTTCTTGTGGGATGAAAGACTACTAAAATCTAGGCAGTCTGAAAAGAAAGATATGAAACCTTTTACTGATGGGTCTTTGCCACAGAGGTGGCAGGAGTACATGGGAGAAAAAGAAAGGCGAGAAAGACATTCAGAGTGTAGAGAAAGGTGTTGTCTTTGCATTGGAAAGAAATAGTGTGTTGGGACATTGTATTGTGTCATGAGAAATGAAAAAATACATTGGTGCTGGAAAAATTAGAGATGCAGAAGTTAGGTGAGCTCGGGCTGTCGAAGTTCACAGCACTGCTGTGTGATTTTCTGCTGTGTGACTCAAGCCCGTACATTTCTGAAGTACAAGAAGGTGTTTGAATTTCTTTTGTCATATTCGGAATGACCAGAAAAGAGCCCAAGGAAACAGTTAACAGAAAAGCAGCTGCTACCATGGAAAGAAGAGTGTTTTAAAGAGAGGTCCTAACTGGAAGGCAGAAGCAGAAGGAAGCAGAAGGAAAGTACAATACTATTCCTCCCTACCTTCCTTGTGCAGCTAGGCTCTATAGGAAGGTGGCCTGGAGGAGGAAGGAGCAAACATAGTCTGTTACAGAGATTAGCTCTAATGAATATCTAGTTCCTCATCACCAGCCTTCCCTCTCAGGGTACTTTGATACTGTGGGGGTTTTCTTAAAGTTTATATGTCAGGTTAAAGTAACACAAATGTTAGCTTGTGTTTTTGCTACATCTAGCAGAAGCAAACGTACTAGCTTAACAAGAGAGTAAGCATTGCCTCTTTAAACTTCCTTCCTGACTAGGGAGTCCAGTTCTTGTTTTAGATTTTAGACTTTTTCCTATTCTATCAATTCACAGTGTGTCATCTTTACAATGCAAACCCTCTGTCACCTGCTCCATATCATTGATGTTTAAGGTGGTTTTCCATGTCAGGTTGTTTGCATTTTGGCTCACAAGAAGAGGTTATTTACACTTATTCATATAGGCAATGATGCAGACTACTCACAGGAAGAAAGGATTGAGAGGTGAAAAAAGTTATGAATACTTTCAGGAAAGTGGGGTTTCAAAACTGATATATTTGCTGACAGGAAGAATTTTCTGACATTGTCAAAAGATTTTTTTTCTTCCCGATTCTTGAGTTTTCTTTATTGATTGCTGCTCTTTTGCATAGTTCACCCCTGTTCACCCCTTTGTCTGAATCAGTTGTAAAACAATGTCATGTTTGCACGGCATGGTGGCCACGTGTGTTCCCACCCTTGAAATGTGTGCACATACTCTGTCCCCTTGTCCAGAATGTCATGGTCATGCAGGTCGGAAATTAAAGCTCCTAGTTAAGAGGATAGCTCAGTCATTATCTCTTCTGGCTTTGATGGGATTTAAAACAGGCTAAACATTAAGTGCACCCTTTATATTTTCCAAAGTGGAGAAATCAAGAATGAAAATAAAGAAGACCATTTCAAATTCTAAATGACATAAACAATTAAACTGTTTTCCAAGAAACAAGAACTGGATAATTAATTCCTTGATGAGCTATTGTGTGCTTGCTAGGAAGGTAGAGATTGAAGAACAATGACAGAAAACTTTGAAGTACTTGACAGATGCTTTTAAAGTAATAATAATAGCTATAATGTAAGATGGTATATTGCTCAGGGACGTTTACTGAACTACCAGGTATTCATTTGGCTATAGACAAACACAGATCAATGGCAACTGACTGAAAAGGAGAAGGACTAACATTTTTTTTTCCTCAGCATCTCTTCGAAAATAAGTCTGTTTAAATTTGTGACACAGTCGGTCATGTGCATCATATTATGGCAGGTTACATCACATGATTTTATGTAGCCCGCTGGTAACATCACTTTGCATTATACATTTAAAGAAATACCACTCCTTTTCACATAGGGTAGAAGACAGTAATCAACTGACAAGTATTCTCCTGCTACCCATGAGAAAAAGCCAAGTATCAGATCTAATACTTTCCACCCCCAACAAATAATTTTCTGTAAACGCTTGTGCATGACAGAATGCCAGCAGATAGTGGGTATTTCACAGCTGGTGACTCTCTTATTGTTTAACTGTGATGTCTGCATCTTATCACACTGTGCAAATTATTTAGCAACTGCCATATTATTTATAGGTATGAATTGCACAAATTAATATCATAAATAATTCATTTTTTGCTGTGAATTAACATTCTGCCACAGTTAAAAATCTAATTTTTTTGAAACAGTATCAATTGCTATGGGCATGTCATGATTTTTCAAGCCAGTGGATTTTGAAAAGCAAGTTGCAGTGAAAAGAATTATAATGGTTTTTTTCTTTAACTTTACACACCACTAGGAAAAAGCTTTCAGTACTGCCATGGTAGTACTGAAGGAAGAATTATGTTATGTTCAGGCATTTACAGGAAGAGTTAAAACATTGGATTTCATCCTAACAGTATGTCAGTCTGTCATGACATGACACCAATTTGTAAACAAAAACTAACTTAAATGAGTAATGATCCATTTATATAACTGAAACAAAAAAAGAATAACATTCTTTTTCTTTCCCCAGTAAGACATAAGATTGTCATTGTGGACCTAACAGAAAGACAGTCGCAAGTTTGTTTGCTAGTAGACTCCTAGGGAGCTGAACACAAAAATCCAATAAATAATTAGCTCTCCTGTGACAGGCTTCTGAATTACTGTGATACATTAATTGGACAAAATTAGCATGAATTAAGGCAAATAAGTATAACATGTAATTTATTACTTACTAAGCACGGTGCTGCAGTGGAAGCCTCAGATTTCCCTTAAGATTGCTTTAACAGCTATAATGCATTCCTTAATTTACTCTGTGGAAAATCAATTTTTTCAGAGTTCATTAAGCACCAATATGTTACAATGCAAGTCCCTAGAGCACAGAACTACAATACGTTATGCAAATTCATACCAGTGTGTTACCAATATGTAAATAGCAATAATACTATTTCAGCTTTCTATTGATAGACATGCTGAAAAGGATAATGCTTAAAACTTCTTCAACTCTTTTGACTTATTTCTGATATTTATCACTACTCCTTTTAAATGTCATTCCTTCGGAGAGCTATTCCTTTAAAAAATCTTTTTCATTTATGTATCATTAATGAGAGTATTCTGAAGTCTCTGTTTGCCAAACAAGTGGCATATAAAGCTTTCTAACATGTTCATAAGCATCATGCCTTCCACAATGAGAACTCAATACTTTTAGTAGATGCGCAAATGGACAATGCTGATTGATGGCTATGACAGATGTATACCATACAATAAATGAAAGAGAAGGTGTTCTTAAACTAAAAGCTCTATAAATACATACATTTATTTAAAACTTTTCCTTCCCTTGTTTTTAGCACAAAAAATGAAAATAAAATCACATATAGTATTAATTATTGAACTTTAATCCAGACGTAGCTGAACACCACACAGATGTTCTCTATCCCCTCCCACTGAGCACAATGTCATATAGTCTGAAATGTCCCTTTGGCCAGTTTGGGTCATCTGTCCCAGCTGGGTCCCCTTCCAGCTTCTTGTGCCCCCCTTAGCCTCCTTACTGATGAGGTGATGTGAGAAGCAGATAAGTCCTTGCTTTAGTGTAAATACTGCTTAGCAAAAACTAGAACTTCAGTGTGTTATCAACATTATTTGCATTCTAAATCCAAAATACAGCACTGTCCCAGCTACTAGGAAGCAAATTAAATCCATCCCAGCTGAAACCAGACAGTAAAATGTTAGTCACTGGCATTAAGAAAATGAAGTCCCAGATTGTTCAATATTCACCTAATAATATGACAGACTCCAAAGCTATCCCAATAATGGCCTCCGGAGCTCTTTGGGGAGACAGATGTCACCAGTGGAAAGATGATTTCCATGTCTTGGCACTCTGCAATTGTCAGACTGAGGGAGGAAAAAGGAGAGTAGGATTCTGCTAGTGGGGAAGGATCCTTTGTGGAAGGAGGAGCCATGTCTCACTCCTGCCATTTTCCATTTTATCAGATTTGTTTTGAATAAAATAATTTCTGCCCAAATCTCACTCTGAGAAGCAAGGAATGGCTTTGTCATAACCTATAAATACCTGCATTTAAGTCCACAATTTGGCCCTTATCTGTAAAAATAAGGACTGGGTCAAAACAGTTGGCTTGAACAGTTTGGACCTGTGAAGGCATGATAGGTTTTTGAGTGTATAAAACTATCCTTTGCATTCTGGTGAGGCTGGTAGAAGAGCAAGACATTTGGTCATGATGATCATGACCATCAGATGAATGAGCAATTTGCAGCCTCAGATGAATCAGCAATTGATAAAACTATTGGGACTGTAACTACTTCAGAATTTAGCCCACACAACACTTGTTCGAAGATTTTTTGTGGTTGTCTAGGTCTAATGAACCATAAAAGGTTTAATTTGTCAGGACCTCCTTGTTTATGAAAGAATGAAGTGGGAATTTTATGTAATTTAGTTTACTATCATGTTTGTAATGTTTCTTACTAAAATACAGGAAATACTCTACTAGAGATAATATTATTGTGTAAAAAATGCCCACTAATACACCAATGCCCACTAATATACATTCAGGACTTTCCTCAGTTCAGCATTTCATATACTGTGATTATGGTACCCCACACTTTGCAACTATAATCAGACAGATGACTGATACTCTCCACATGCCCACCCATTGAAGAGCACTACTGTATTCTTCAGGAGACAGATAAAGCAAAACTAATGCATTCTTGATGTTTTCAGTTTGTATGTACTCTGGAACCATTTTAAAAATAAATATCTATTTGAACCTGAGCATATATTAGAGATGAACTCAGTCTGCAAATTAAGATTTGATTCAGGCTTAAATATCACCCCTTAACATGCTTGCCATTCAACATATTTCAGTGCTTGATGCTATAGTTTGGGCCAGTGGAAAACAGATCCCTCTGGAACTGAGCTGGATACCCACAGACCCTCTAAGGATAGAAGGGGTATGGAGGAATAAGAAAGCTTTTACCTTTAGTTTATGTTAGTGACAACTTCAAGTAAGGAGCAGATAGCAATACCTGCCTCCATCTATGCAGAGATTTTATACATAAAAAGTATTTTTATGTTTTGAAATTGTACTTTCACAATCCACAATTATTCAAAATATTATTATATATGTTCTGGTAAGAAGCCACTTTTCAAATAGCCAAAGTAAGTGAGCATTTTTGAATTCAGATTAGTGGATTTGTATTTTCTATGGATGATTAAATAGCTTGCTTAAAAGTAGTCCCTCAGAGAACCTTAAAGAATCTGGAATGAGTATAAAAGGTGCAAAAAACCTGGAAATTCTATTATTCTTATTGCCCATGTAAACTGAGTAGCAGAGAACTCATGCAGAGAAATTTGGGGTTCATAAAGGCCATATATATACACACACACATATATACATAGATATATATATGCATGTGTATATATATGTATATATACATATATGTACATATATACACACATATACCTGTATATATATTTTAATATTTTTAACTCTCTCTCTCTCTCTCTCTCTCTCTCTCTCTCTCTCTATATATATATATATATATATATATATATATATATATATATATATATATATATAATTTTCACTTTTAAACTGATGAATGATAATACTACAATTTAAAAAGAAGCCTGATTAAGTAAAATCTATGGTTAATAAAGAATACACAAGATAACTTTTTCTGATCTGAAAAAACATGGGGATTTAGTTGTGATTTTTCCTTTTAATCAAGAACCTCCCAAATGCACAGAAGACATGTGCTTAAAGATAGCACGCCAAAGAGCAGCAGCTGCAGAATTTGCTGGTTCCCAGTCAGACCAAGTTACAGCTGCAGAAGTGTGAGAGTTTAAACTTCTGAGTGCTTCTCTTGTCTTGCTGCCTTACTTCACCACTCAAGGCTCCTGGAGGCCTGCCCTGACTCACTACTGTGTGCTGAGGAGTGGAGCACTAATGTTTGTGACATCTTCTGATTGGGTTTGGAAGTTCATTTTAACACATTGCATAAGGGCAGCAGTGGCTCAAAAATAATGTGTGTCAAGGATTATTACTGCTGTACTGACTATGAATCTGTGCAAAGTCTTCCACATTTTACTTACAATGCTCCAATTAATGCTAGAAATATTTCTGTCAAAACCAGGTCTCAGATGTCACGGTGTTTTTCTATTCTGTTAATTCCTAACTACGTCCATATTCTTGTTTAGAGTTGAGAGTGAAAGCGTTTTTTTGCCTTCCTGTACTTTATCATGTGGAAATGATTAAAAAAAAAAAAAAGTACAGATAAAATACTTAAAATTTACCTAATTTTATACAATTTAAAACCTTTTAATTACCAAATACTATGAATTTATAAAGTAATCAAATTAATTATTCAGAAGAATTTGTCCCTAACTATAGGTATTAATATGTCAGGTGTTGAATTCTATCATCACTAATGACTTAATGCTAAAAAGTAGTCAGTTTGACTATCTTTCTAATCATATACTAATCTAATCTGTCTTCTTCCATCTTGCAGAATATTGAAAGCTACTAGAACGGACATTATCTTTTCTATCTTTATCCACAGTGTGTCTCATTAATAAATTTTTAAAAATGCTACAAATGGTTAGGAAGTAGACTCTACCTATATATCCACAGGTGGATTGCACCTATCTGCACCTATCCACAGACTCTCAATTCTGCATTGTCTTTTGAATTCAAGACTTTTTCTCTTTTAACTACTACAGGCTCAGCCTGGAAAGAAATGTTAGAGAAAATCATCTCATTAGCCTCTTTCATTCTTGCAGTTAGCTCTAGTTAATCACTGGGCATAAGCTGAGGAGTAGGTGGAACACAAATATCACTCCTCTGAGTGCTCTGGTCATGAAGATATTTTGCAAAAAGCCACTCATGAGGTCTGGGCCGCAGCTTCAAGGCAGAACCACACCCAAACTTTTGTGAGGGGCCAAAGTTCAGACACACACCTGATCCTGACCAACTCTAGCCAACCCAGTGTTTTTTTGATCTCTCTTCTAAGTAGTTTTCATGTCTGTTCATTGTAGGGCATTTTGGTAGCTGGGTAACACATTCTGGATGTCCTGATTGAGGTCAGTTGCATACCTGCTTTTTGTAGCTCTTTAACTGCTAATGTAATGTTTTAACATTAAGTCATTGCCATCTGGGTTAATCAAGCTCCTATTGGTTATAGCAGGTGTGTCAAGAAAGTACCAAAATTCCAAAATTACTTCTTTTCATGTAATAATAATTTGTCCCTTCTCTTGTGCAACCCAGCTATTTAATAACTAGCTACAGTGATAGGAAATTTGACAGAACTATGCCAGGAATTTCCCAGTGTATTACTTCATGTGGTAATCAAAAGAGGAGTATGGGGTGAAGCACCCCTATTGGCTGTAGAAGGTCTGATTCTTTTTTGCTCCCTGTTGGAATTACAGGTCATTATTTTCCTGCTTTCTTTTAGCATTGAGAGAATAGTTACACATACCTGAATTTATCCTTTAATTTTTCAATCACATTCTCTCCAAATGTAACAATTCTCTTCTGATCTTTGTTGTTACTAAAATTGCTATAATGTGTCTGCCCATATGTGTGCCTTATGGTCCCTCACTTAAGCTGTATCTCTAGAAACAGTTTGCAAATATGTGTTTGCGTTAAGAGATAAATATCACCTGAATTCTTCACAACGAAGTCAAAACAAGAGAGATTCAGACAATTCAAATGCTACTGAACAGTGGGGGAAGTTGGCTACACACTGCTTGCAATCTGCCCACAGCTGGAATTTGCATTAATTTTATTTACTCTTTCAAAATAAAATTGAAGCCCCAAGAATAGATGATTGCCACAAACTTCTCCAAAAAAATAAATTTAAAATTCTGTTTCAGAGTATTCAGTCTTTATTGTGCAGTATACTGCTCTGCATCTTATGAGGTTATGACCACATACATTTGGAGGAGAAATAACCTGGGTACAGAGGCATCAACCCAATCTCTGAAACTTGACTTTTCTTTTAAAAACTTCACTTAAAGATATTTCAATATAAATAAATGTTTTTGAGGGTTTTTTTTTGGTGTTTTTTTTTTTTTTTTTTTTTTTTCTCTTTACAAATATTTCTGGTGCCTCATTGTAAATGTAAAGTGCCATTTCATTCATTCTAATCTTCTTGGTAATCTGCTTGGCTTCAAATTAGGAGTCTTCTAACAAAGAAGATCTATTGCCCCAGATATTGTAATGCATTAGATAACCTAAGTTGCCTCTCTTATTTGTTCCAGTTATCTGTGTTTTCTACCGTTGCATACTGAAACGATGCATGGAATGAGCTAAGCAAAATGAAAGATTGTTCCTTATTTTTTCACTCTAGTACATGTGTTTGCCATGCAAGTGATATTCCTTAAGATTCCTTGGATTCCACCCTCCAATATTTTCATTGTGCCCTTAGGCCTATGCAATCGTGTTTCTATTCAGCTATTGTCATTAACATACATTTGGCCATTTTACCTGCTTTACTGATGAATTCAGCCTCCATGCCACAGTTTACCAGTGCTATGGAATACTTTTGGCTTGACAAAGCATTAGCATCTCTGCATTTACCTTAGCATTTAGGTATATCAAGATACCTAAATCTCTGCATGATTTAGGTATCTTGAGGTACCTACAAGAAATCTCTATGTCCAGAGGAAGCTGAAAGTTGTTTTTGCACAAGGATAACACTTAAACTTTTTGTAGGTAGATCTCTGCAAAAAGTGTTTTGATTTGCAGGTGATTTTTAAGGAAGAAAGCAAGATGAAAAATATTGTGTAACCATATCCAAACATTTTAAATCTGTAAGACATATACACTCACACACTCTTGCATTTCAACTTTGTTGCTTAATTGTTAGTCATTACCAGGAATGTTTTGGTTTTGAAAAAATTTCATTCTGTCACTTGTTCCTTGTTCTCTGACTATTTTTATTTTGGCATACATCCCCATTTGTAACCAATATTTCCGTTTGCCTGCTTGCCCTTCCTGGAGGCTGATATACAGATGGTGGCAAGCTCTAAGGGGGTAGGGAGAATGCTATCTGCTCAACACTATCAATCTCTTTACTCTTTTGTCTTTCAGATCTTGTTCCCCTGTTTCTAATCATTGCCTTTGAGCAATTCTAAAGCTATGCTTATGTTCCTTCTCTTGCATTGTAAATAATTTTGAGCATGGATTTTTTGGGTTTGGTGCTCTGTATTCCATTTGTCCCTTTTAGGTAAAACTCTGACACAGAAAATATCTCTAAGGCTGGCAACAAGGTTTGCAAGTTCTAAATGTCAGTTGCTTTCATTCCTTTTTTTTTTTTTTTTTTTTTTAATGGGGCTTTTCTGTTCCAAATAGACTGTCATTACAGAAGTAACTTTAATGCTTCATAAAGCACAAATCCTCTTTGGCTTCTCTGCATGGTCTCCAATATCAAACGTTTCCTTTCTTGTACTTTTGTCCCCAAAAGGTCTTTAAGAATGAGACCTGTCTGGATCCCACATGAATTTCTTTTTTTCAACACCCAGAGTTGGTTAATAACCTGGTCAAGTCTTTCTTTTGTGACTACTGTTTATTTGCTCCCATATATTCTATATATTGATGGGAACCTCAATATAATTCAGGCTGTGCAGCATCTGATTGTAACAGATTGGTTTTCACTCCCAGAAAGCAGCACATCAAAGCAGACACAGATCAATAATACTTTCCCCTTCCTATCCGTGGATAGTGTTGCAGGTTTCTGTTCAACAGCCATAAGAAAATGCCTACAAAAATCCAGATAGTGATCACTAAGTAGCAAATACAGAATCAAACAACTGGCACAGTACCTGGCATATGAAGTATCACTTGAAGAGCAAGTTGTTGGTTCTTAGTAAAAAAAACTTGAAGTGTGTATCCTTAAGAGCCTTTTTCCCCCCCCTTCTCACTTCTTCCCTTTTACTTGGGCTCCTTCACGCGGTGCTATTCTCCCTTTTTATACTGTAGCTCTGATAGTGAATGCTTCCAGTCCCAGCTAGTCATCACAGGATGCAAACATTAAATGAAAACTTTTTCAATTAAATTTTACATTGGTTGATCAGCCAGAAGTGGGAAATATTTAGGTGAATATGAGTAGTGGGTACCTGGATGGCAATTAGTCTCAACTTCCAATACCCTGAGGCAGGGACTCAAATATTTCACCTGTGGAGGAGGGGGTCAGGGCTTTTTCATCCATTCTTTTCTTTGCCTTTTAATTCCCTAACTCCCATAATCTGGCAATGTATTATGCAGTGCAGACCAGGAAGGTGGGCTGCAGTAAATGCTGCTTTATGGATCAAGCAGTAGGAAGTGCTATACTCTTCCCCCCAGAGACTGAAGGCTTTACATCAATCAGCATACTGACAATGACTGCTTTTGAACTTACCTGTAGTATAGCAGTGTGGAAAATCATTATCCAGCATTCAATTTTTTAAAGAACACACATAATTTGAACACTGAAGCACCATACGGCCATTTTGTCTGGCTCTGAGCACCTTTTTGATTCATTGCCTCTCTCTGTGCCACAAGGAGGAGACAGGATGTATTCTTTCCCTTTTGAGTATGGTGGCCAAATCATCTCATGTACTATAATGAAGTGTGAGGAGATTTATGCCATCAACACTGGTGTAAATTAAAATACAGCACAAAATTTTTCAATTCTTGTTAGGCATGAAATTTGAAGTGAATTTGAGTATTCTCTACCATACAAACTCAATGGATGGCAAATAATAAGTGCTGTTCTGTGGAATAAATTAAAATCTTAATTTTGTTTTGCTATGAATGATGTGATGGGATACGGTCTTGAGAATTATGCAAAGGTACAAATATGAAACCGAGCACTTATTAATCAGGATCTTTCACAATACATATTTAGTTGCAGACCCAAGAATGTGCTCTGTCTATATCTGAACTCATTTCACTGCAGGATCAAGACTGTCATACACAGGATCAATTGCATAGAGAGCTCTGTTTAGCTTCAGATTCCTCATTTGAAATAACTACTACATGGGCTGAAAACAATGGCAAGAATTCAAAGACAATTACACACTTTCCACTGATGAGGGAAAATCCAGTTTGAATCTTCAGAGCAAGTTGGCAGCTTCATCTTTGAAGAACAGATTATTTCACAGCTACTCTGTAGAATAGGTTCTCTCTTGCTAGTCACTGGATCTGTATTCTAGATAATGGGAGTGCTGTGTGTAATCACTCTTGGTCCTCCAGACCTAGGAAAAAAAGACTCTTAATTTCATATATTTTTTGCAGGACTAGTCATTTATTCTCCTATTTGCTTTTTATTGTTCAATTTCTCTATATTTCCCTAGTTAATTCAGTACTCAGGTCTTGCAAAGCTTAACTCTTTATTGGTGGACTTGACTGTGAAAAGAGAAGAAATGATAATGCTTACATTCAAAAAATAATAGACAAGCTGGAAACATTTTTCTTTATTAATTTCATTTATTTTTGTGGTTTGAGTTAATGTTTTTTTTTCAAAAATTTCACTCTAGTGAGAGTTCAGGACTATGCCATCTTCTTAGTATTTTGTGTATCTCTGATCTAAAGATGTACATTAAACAAGCCATTATTTCTGAGACAAATCTTCTAGTGGCAAGTCTACTAACAAATCTTCTAGTGGTCTGCATTGTTCTTTTAACTTCACCTAGGCAACTGTTCAGATCAAACTGCGAAGCCTACCTCATTACTGATACTTGCTCCACTCACCCCGTAATTATTTCTTGGTTCCACTAGAAATAGGAAGGCCGAGGGAAAAAACTGAAAATAAAGGAAAGAAAACTTGAAATATTTCAGGGTAGTAAATTGAGAACTATTTGTATCTTAGAAGGTATTTTTTGTTAATTTTTTTCATTGTATTTCAATTCTATAGAAATAAGCTTCACAGGCTAAGACTTCCTCAATTCAGAAGAGGCTTCTGGAGGAACAATTTCCATACAGTCCTGCAAGTGCCCTTAAGGGTCTGCTACCCAGTGACCCTTCTTTTGACTGAGGAGACCTGGAAATTGCTGTTTTGCAGTTGTCTGTCAACATTGTTTTGTGTTTCAGCCAGAAAGCATCATCCTAATATGACAATAGACTTTGTCTATTTGAAGTCTTCTTTTGTCTTCTTTGAAGTCAAGTGGCAGCATTATCTGCCTAAAGATTACAAGATTTTGCATTCCCAAAGTCTGTGAGCGTTACTGAGTTTTAACTGTCTTTACTGCATTAGATCAAAACTCTGATCAAATGTAAACTGCCAGAAAATATCAGATATGCTTTCTACATGGTATAGAAGACTCCTGGTTGACATGTCAAAGTTAGGTCTTACCTCTTTCTCTTCTCATGGTAATACTTGTACCTCAGAGCTGAATGTGTGCATAGCTGACATCAGTATGTATCCTCTTCTGTCTAAACCTAACAGAATAATGACTGTGGTTTTAGTTAGTGTTTTTCACTTTGTACTCAGTAATGTTGAGACTAAAATAACAGAAATTTGTTAACAAATGCCTGTCTGTAAAATGTCAGAAATGATTCTTCCCACCTCATTTTTCTGGAAAGAATATCAGCTTTTTCCAAGGCATTTGTATTCTCTGTATGTTGCTCTGTTTGGCTTCATTTGAATGTGTGAGCACTGAAGATGTAGGAAAAAGAAGAAAGGCTATTCTGCCTTCAACCTTCTTTCTTTTTAGTATATGAAGCAGGACATCTGATTGTTTCTTGAATGACCTCCAAGGTCTTTTTGGAATGAGATTGTTGTTTTCTGTGTACAGAAGAGCATCCACATTCTATTCATTTTTTGTAACTTAATTATAGGATGCATGTAATAATTTGGAGACAGTCAATGAATTTGCCTCTCATGCAAGCCATCACAGGACTCTGGGAAATAGATGCACATGTTCATTTATTGTAAAATACTCAGATTAATTATTTCACCTGATATCTGTACTTGTAAACTGCCAGCTGAAGCTGAGGATGACAATGAGCCACAGATGACATATATTAGGTATGGTCTACCCACACTACTGAAGGCGTTTTGATACTGTGTGAGTAGCAGCACTGTAGAATGGTAGGATTAAAGCCCATTTTATGCTTGCCGGTTATTGTGTTCTTTTCCATGCTACATCAAACCATTTTTTTAAAGATGCATTTGGTCACTAATGACAACATGTATGCTACAGTATTTATCCACTGCTCCTCTCTGTAATTGTAGTGTAGTGAGAATAAAAAGATGTGTTTGTGTTTTTACTGTAGTTTAATTTAATTTCAGAACTATGTGTTCTCTCATTTGCTATTTTCTGGAAAAAGCATTATTGGCTCCACATTTTTCTGAACTATTAGTAACATAATCTTTCTCTACGAGAAGCAGTCAGGAATGTGTCATTGCTTTCAACAGGTGCTGCCTTGCCTTCGTGTAAAATGACTGTGTTATGGAACAGTGAGTCTGTTGAAGAGCCCTTTTGCTTTCAAGTATCTGTAGTGCTTGAAGTTTGGGCTTGTTGCTAGTTTTCAAATGTTGTTTTATTTGTGAATTGCATGAAAGCAGTACATGGTTTATATATTATTTAGTCTGCAAAGAGTATTAAATTTAAGTATCTCTTTAGTGTCTCTTTAAATGCAATTTGATTACTTTTTAAAACTCGAAGTAATATTTAATAACTGTTAGTTTTCTTTTAGAGACTTCTTACCAAGGAAACAGGAGTTCTTACAGCTACATGGATAATTAACTTGAAGCTTTTCTGTCTCTTGGGGAACATCAGATATGTAAATGAGGAACTTAAGTCTGAACAAGACATGCCAGGGAATCACTAAAAGTTTTATTACACTGAAGCATTGGTATTAAAATCCTAAATGTTAAAATATACTATTATAAACCAGTGCATTTTAAAAAGTAAAGATGTGTGGGGATTTTATTAAAATTTGCAATATGAAATCATAACAATATGTAGATTTCAGTTTTTTAGGAGATTCAGTGACATTTTGAAACCTTCAGTAAAAAGCATGGACTGTTATGGAAAAAATATATAATAATACTTTCTTTCAGTATCAAAATTTTAAAGAAATAAATGTGTATAACAAGCAATTTTCCCTCTCCCCAATTCCAGAATTGAAGCTGATTGTACAATCTATCACATAATATGTCATGCCATACTGAGAGCTATCCAGGTAAGGAAACTTTCCACTTATTGCACTGCTCAGAGCAAAACTAAGACTAATTTTAATTTGAAGAATTTTTCAATTCCCTTTCAAAAATTTCTTATTTATTAGCAAATAATTTAAACATTCATCCAATCAAAACATAAGAAACTTCACTGATAAATCTTTTGCAAAAAAACCACTTTTCCCCAGAATCTGTTAGTCTTCCTATTAACAATGTCATCAGCCTCAGTGTCAGAGGCCAAGTGAATGGAAAGATCACCTGGCATTCCAATTCTTAAGAGGTGACCTCTTTTTGGACTAAAGACACAACTGGCATAGAGAACTTCTATGACTTGTTACTACAAATTCTTTCTAGAAATAGAAAGTATCCACTTTAAATGCCTTGAATGTAATGTCTCTTGTATATGCAATTGATAAAAAACACATATTCCAGATCTTAGGTAGACTCTTGCATACCTCTAAGTTGTTTTCTTTTTGGTGACCTGCTTAAAATATGTGTCTGCAATGCAAGTGAGCAATAAAAGCATACAAATATTGTTTTTTTAGAGGATTTAGTGATATTCTGCAACTCTTATTTGAACTAAGCCCAATGCAGGAGCAAAGCAAATGTTCTAGTAGAGAAGTCATCGCTCCGATCTACTGATCAAACACCACTGTTTAAATCAGCAATGGATGGGATGAAAGATTCAAAATCAAATTAAATTAAATGGAGAAAAAAAAACCTTCCCAGTTTTTATGTATTGTATTTGTTTCTATCAGGTATTACCTGCATTCAGATCAGTGACCATGTCTGCTTTTTGCAGACATGTTGAGATTGTAGTTCAGTTTATCTCTACTCCAAATGCTGGTTTAAATTTTACTAAATTTTTCTTAATGTGGTATTTTTCTTAATGTGGTATTTTTCACATTTTTTCCAATTTTTTTTCTGTTTGTTGTTATTCATTCCAACTAATAGAGTTCAATAAGATATAAGACATGTTAATTTAATGTACTAGAGATGTGTTAGAAGATGTGACTCTTCTAGTTTGGACTGAGATTTGGATGAGATTTGCAGATAAGAACATATTACTAATTTGAGGATGAAGTGTCACTTTCTGACTAGCCCTCTAACACTTTTATTCTAGAATTCTTCTGAGAACATTAGGTCAATTTCTGGAAATTATGTGCAATGAGTTTCGGAACCCTTGAAATAAAATATGCAGTGGTAGCTTATAAATTGTTTCTAATACTGGTAAATTCCAGACATGCTTTGTATAAAATGTACACAAATTTCTTTGCAGGTTTTGTGAATTTTGCCAGTGGAAATAAATAAAGAAAAACTATTTGTTGCAGAAAAATGTACATACTAAAAATATATTTGTGTACAGTCAAAATACAAAATGCAAGAGTCATCATATGTATCATTCATTTAATCTTGTATTCAATTAATTTACACCAACTTTCTCCAAACATGAAGAAAATTGTAGCAATTAAAATAGAGATGAACTCAAGCAACTTATTTATTTTTATGCACCTTATTTTCAAAGCTGTCAATGAAAAATATTAATAAAATAAAATGTTGGCTATGTGGATATTAATAATCAAGTAAGAAAAATCAATTAAAGGGCTATATATAAATTTTATGCTTACTGGTATTTTGTAAAATATATTTATGATACATATTTTCAATCACTTAGGCTGTTCTAACGTAGTGTGACTTAACTGAATATGTGTTTTAAATTTGGTTTTAAAACTTGTTATTTTTTCTTTCTTTTTTGTGAGAACACACTACCTTTGATTTAATTTTTTTGACACTGTGCCCACTGCACAGTAGAAAAAAAAGTGTAATTGTAGTTTTGTCCTTAACAGCACAGGACAAATAAATGTCAAAATCAAATGGTGGTGTCCCCCAAGGGAAAATATACTTCAGTTATGAAATATTCTTCCCCATCTCCCATTACTATTCCCATGGACACCTAGGTGAAGCTGCCTCAGGACCTAATCAGATACTGATCATTTGCATATAATAAAAAATCATGCAATGAGGTTTTAGCCCATTCTGAGGAAAAGTGCATAATATATCTTTAAAAGGTTCTGTCTTAAAAACTGGTGCTGCTGTGGCTCTGGATGAATGGTTTGAATGGGGCAGGCCTGGTGAGAAATTAACATCTGTTTTTATTGTTGGTGGCTTGTCAGCTTAGCACTACATTTAATACATCTGTTTGGATGTGGTGTGGTGCTATTTTTTGATGTAAATCTTAAAAAGGCAGTGGTATTGATGAAATTTCAGACTGTCTCAGGAATAATAATAACAATAAAAATCAAATATAAAAAAGTCATTAAGGCAGTTTGAAGACAAGATGGTTTTAGGGAAAAGGCTCTCCTTAGGCTTTAGTAGCACTCTAAATTACATTATTACTCAGAGCAAGTGAAACCCGTCACTGTTGGTTTATAAATATATTGTGATATCCTTTGCAATATAAAATCCTGAACAGCTTGAAATTGTGAATTGTCCTCAGCTACTGTTATATTCAAGAGACTTGATAATTCCTGAAGTTGAATGAAACCTTTTCATATTATCCCAAAACTAGTGGTAACTAACCAGTTTGAATTTCAGTTCACATTTATTTTTATTAGGAAAATAAATGGTGAGAAAGTTTCTGGGTCAAATAAAAACATAATATATAGACATAAACAGATACGTCTGTTGACTTGTGGACAGACAAATGCTTTCATCTCGTAAAAAATTTTAGATAATTTTCTTATAAAATACAGGCTAACAGGGAGAGTAAGGAAAACTTTCTGAAGTGGTGGAGCTAACTTTTTATCTTTGTTAACTAAGCAATTATTTATTTTCAAGCAGTTTTATTTTAATTTGATTTGGTTTTCTGTAGAAATAGATACAAATTTTAGAAAGATATTTCAAATTATTTCAAAATATTACAACATATTCATTGCAATGATATTTAGAGAGACATTTTAGAGAGAAATTTGAAAGCTCCTTTTTTTCCACCTTAGTTGTCATTGAGTTTTTTGGGGTTTTAAAATGATTCTAATATCTTAAATGCCATCACTTTCCTGAGACAAGTAATGTGTTTTCTGGCCAGATCTAATTCTGAAATGAAGTAATTCTTAACATTCCATCTGCCTGTACATTTTACCCTTGAGAATTTTTTGTGTGGATGGTTTGAGTAGACAGAGTCTGAGTAAATGTACAGGAGAAGAGGTTAATTCTCCTCCCACAAAACCACAAGCTGTGTGTGGTGGGGCCTCTGGAAAGGATGAGATGGGCACAGTTGTGCTGAAGAAATAAGTCTATAATATTTCAGCTCTTCTGGGAATCTAATTGCACTCCCTCTCGCTTTCTTGTAGCCCATGTGCCGTCCTCAGGTGAGCAAATAATCTGCCTTTACTGAAGAGGCTGCTGAGGAGCTCTTCTGAGAGGCAGCTAATGGTTTAGCCAGTCCAACTCCTGTCAAGCATTTTGCACTGTGTTTATACACTTGCTCCTCCTTTAGCCCCCTGCTCCCAAGCTGTATCTATCTGAAATACAGATACAGAAACATATGGAGACTTGGATCTAAAAAAGTTTTACCTACTAAATAAAGTGGTTTTATCTAATAAAGTGGTCCTACTTGCCAGGGACCACTTTTAGTACTAATGGAGCAGAAAGTCTCATCTCCCTTCCTTGTCACTCACTGACTTGCTACCAGGACAGTGCATCTAGCAACCAAAGGAAAACAAAGAAAGTTGTGAGAAGAGGTGGGAGAAGGTCCAGCAATCCTAATTTTCTGCTTCCAGGTGTCTCCTGTGGAAGTGCAAAGACTATCATAAGTGTGTCATGTGTCAGCAGGAAAAGAATGACGGAAGATACTGAAGCAGGGGAAAATTGTACATTAAATGAATGAAGAGGGCATGCACAGAACAATCAAGTGCCTCATTGTTTCAAGGGTGCATGGCTGTGTGCAGTCATGTTGCAAGCAGGAAATATCTGCATTCAGTTTCACCCTATAGTTTTGCCCCAGGAAGATCTGGGTGAGCCAAGTGGTTGGCACCCCGCTTAAGGTTCTTCCAATAGTTTCCCAGCCCGGAAAGAAGAGATGAGAAGAGCTGGCTGATAGCAATACAACAGGCAAGTGCACAGCCCATGCACAGCCCTTACTTTCCACCCAGCATTTGGTACAGATACGCACAGTATTACACAAGCAAATCAAAGACACACCTACTTTTGAGTTTTAGTTGAGCACAAGAGCAAATTTCCTGATAACCCTCTTTTACTGAGCTTTCATTCACTTCATATCTCGGAGTATCTCAGGGCTCACAGCTCTGTATTCTTTTGAGATAAACAATGCTGGCACTGATGTTCTCCTCTTCATCTGATAATAGGCATCCAGGCTCTGGGACTCCATTATATCCAGAATAAAAGCTCCAAACCACATAGAATTTGATGTAGATTCCACGTGTCAGTGGTGTCATTCCACAAATCCACACAAGTTGTGTGTGCCTTCTAGAAGTATAGTTGAAATTATCTTTGCTTTCGGGTGAACTTATCCATCCTAATGTTTCAGACGCCTGTTTATTGAAAGTATGACAGAAACAGCTAATTTCAACCAACACAATTAAAAAAAATAGGTTAGATTCTGTGAATATTCTTAAAATAAGCTACAATTAGTTATCAAATGTTTTAAACTAAAAACTTTTCAAAACTATTTTAAGTTTCTTATTTTGAGATGTAAATTTGTGGCAACCATTTGTCCTCATTTTACTGTTTCCTAATCCTGTCATTCTTTTAACTTTTTAAAATGCATAATTCATTTCTTATTTCTTCATCATGCATTACATGAACACAAGCATTTCCACAATATTTTTTTTTCTTTTGCCAGTCTTGTATTTCTTTTGCTTCCCACTATGACTTCAGAGGGCTTAATTCCCACTTTCTTCCTTGTGTGTTTGAATGTTCACTTAAACATATAGTGTTAAGTTTTAAAGAGACTTTTAAAGATAATTAGGTTTTAATATCAACATTAGGGCAGCTTAATAAGAGAAGTAGTGTTGTCACCTTCCGAAGCCCAGTTTTCCATCTGTTTCCAGACTTAGGCATTGCATCCATTTACAGGCTGTTAGCAATTCCAGGTTTACTTCACAACTATAAAAAGAAAGAAATAATATTTTTCTTTTCATGGAAGTTTAGAATATGAAGAATTTAATTGTAAAATATTGGCTACAGCTTATGTGAAATAAGTCAATTTGGCCTATTGCCTTAAAGCTCAACTGGTCCTTTGACCCCATTACAGCACAAGCAGTGGTGTAAATCAGAATATCCATATGCAGTTGAGTCATCATCTGTATCATATGTTAAATAGAAATGTAAAATTTTAATATGTGCTTTAGGATCACAATTTTCTTCACTAAAAGTGTGGCCAGGCATTGGAACAAGTTCCTCAGGGGAGTGGTGGAGTTACCATCCCTGGAAGCATTCACAAAATATCTAGATGTGGCACTCAGGGACACAGTTTAGTGGTGAAGATTGACGTTTTAGGTTAACACTTGAACTTGATGATCTTAGAGGTTTTTCCAACACTTAAAATTCTATGTTATTATGATTTATTTAGTTGCAGAATGGGATGGGTAGGTATATATGTGGGTAGGTATATAAGTAGGTAGGTAGGTAGGTGATAGATAGATAGATAGATAGATAGATAGATAGATAGATAGATAGATAGATTAAAACATTGCTCCTGAGAAGGAGCATATTCTGAATATGCATGTCTCTCAACACAACTTAAATACTGACATAAAATAATTCAACAGCTGCTAAACCATAAAAAAGTAGTAGAGGCAGGATTGCATAGGTGATTATATTGTCTTTGTTTTTTCCAACTTATAACTATCACAGATTTTCTGATTTTCTTACTGTTGATCTAGGTGAAGGAAGGTTACATTTGCTGTTGTTGCTGAGAAGAGATATATAACTTGCAGGAAAGTTAAAGCTTGCTTGGAGGAGACACCGTGCCTTTCCACACTTGGAGGATTTATCTGTATCTCAGGTAGAGTGGCTGAACCTTTCAGTATTCCATTTTGTTGGCTCCTGTAGTACTAGTGGGAAGAAGGGAGATACTATTCTGCCTTTTTTTACAGTGCAGACAGTATGAGTGTAAAACTAGAGGCATCCCTCTGCCTCTGGAAGCACAGCTGAACTGAGTCTTGATACACAGCAAAGCACATGTATGGTACACAGGCTTCACCATTTGCCCAGCTTCTGTTTACACTCCCTCACTGTAGACTACAAAGTCACATATGTAGCCTAGAAAAGATCTAGTGCTGAATATACTCAAATCCAAGATTAATTCAGTTCTCTTTCCTGATGGGTATTTGTGTGCTGCATAATTATTTCCTTTAATTCCATTTTTAATGAGAAGAACATTGGAGGGGCAGATTTTCATATGTTGCAGATGGTCTTTTTTTCCTCGGCTTTTGTGGACCAGCAACAGCAAAAACTTGCTGAAAACTGATTAATGAGCACATAATTTTGATTGTGGTGATGCCAACTCTCTGTACTCCTGCTCTGTAGGATTGATTTCAGAGCTGATCCCTGCACCTGTGTGGGCCAGCAGCCTCACAAGCTCATTAGTTCCAGTGTGGGCAGGGCTGTCCAGCTGTGGAGTGGGGTCAGGACTTTCCCTGCAAGCTCAGTGCTGTTTGCTTGCAGTGAGTCATCTTCAATCACATCCATTAAGTTTTGGCAACCAGTATCCTTGCTCCTATCCCCTGTACTTAAGAGGCAAATATAGTCAATCCTGTTTTACTTTGTAATGTTTAGGAAATATTTCCATAAACAAAGAGAGTGTTGGAAAAACAGGTGGATGTTGTCTGACTTAATCACATGCAGACTCGTTTCTCAAAGGTACTGCTGTAATGGTGAGGACTTGACAAAGGCAAATTTATTGAAAGTTTTACATATAAATTCTAGGTCAATTATTTTCATGAGTAGAGACTATGTGGTTCTCTTCCTCCTGGAAAATACATTTTTTTCTGAAAGCTTCTATTGTGTTAGATGAAGTAGAGATTAAAAACACTAGCTGCTTTATTCAAAACATGTTTGACTTAAATTACAATAAATTACTTTGCAGCCAGACATCTGAAAGCCATGTGCTAAATAAACTGTACATTATGTAGAGAAGGGTGTTAAAAATCCCCAGAAGTTGTAGAAATATGAGAGGCAAAAAAGATGATTTTGGCAGTTGTAGATAATACATTGAGGCTGAACTTTGCTTACATAGTCCTTCTAAGAAGAAAGACATATGTCTTGAATGTGATTCGATATACTGCCAACACAAGCTGATACAGAGGTCATTGCTGTTGGCAGATGGTGCTGCAGAATGAGGCATAAGTTCTAGACAGGGAGCTGGAGTCTGCT
Organism: Lonchura striata; assembly: GCF_050655825.1. NCBI lineage: Eukaryota > Metazoa > Chordata > Aves > Passeriformes > Estrildidae > Lonchura > Lonchura striata. The sequence goes on along the minus strand of NC_140741.1, from coordinate 38,571,052 downwards.
TACCACATAGGCACATATGTTCTGGTACATTTTAAAATCACTTAACTGCTGAGCTTTAGTGGTTCCTCTGGTAACTCCACAGAAATATGCTGAAAGTAGCAAATGACAGAGTCACTGTACCCATTTTGTTCCTATGAATTCTGTTAAAAGCACTTTGTAGAATCTCCAAAGGTGTAGGGCAAGGCTGCTACTGTTGGAACAATAAGCTGGCATCATCAATTAAAAATGCACTTCTTTTGTTAACTTCCTAGCTGATTATTATTTATATTAATTTAATTAATATGTCTGATATTTGCAACTGTATTATTTATCCAGGAAAAAGAAAGCTCCTCCATCAGCCTGATTGAAATTATTTTTACCACAGAAAATAATGCTGCAAGGTGGTGCACATGTTTAAAGAAACAGTGTGGCATGGCAAATTATGCACAGTACTCTAATTTCTAAAAAGGGTCTAGTTTTCAAGCACTTTACTTGAACAAGAAGATTTAATTTATTTGTTATTTTATGAAGCATTTTTATGTGTAGAAAAAGTGCTACTTGTTTGCACATGCTGGTTATGTGGCATTCTTACATGATTTCATGCTTTGCTGATGGAAAATTAGACCCTTGTGTATTATAAAAGAATAGAAGATAGCTATAGAATCAGGATGCGATTGCCTCAGGACATTCTGTTGACAGCTAGAAATATATACAGACAAAGCAATGTCACTGGATGCTAATGTGAACTATACAAGTTGATGAGTACTGTAAATCCCTGTAAAAAGAGAAATCTATACCCTTTTATTTTGCAGGTTTTTCCTTTAAAATTACCACTAATAACACCAATGTCTTATGTAATTGTGTTACATATAATCATTTTACAATTGAAGATTGTAGATTGAAGATTGTACAATTAAAGATTTTACAATTATGAACATGATTAAGCACAGATATATGTTTCTAGTAATATATGTATATTCAGGAAAAAATAACCTTTATTTGTTTACTAAACCTTTGCTTCACATTGAGTTGAAGCTGCTGTTAATTTAAGGGGCAAATTTGAGTATATAGGAAATGCCAGACCTATATAGTATTGAGTAGCAGTGCTCAGTTTTGAAACTAAAGCAAGCTACATCAAATTAGCCCTAGCATTACAGGAGCCTATCTGGCCTTTTAATGTTTTCTACATCATCCCCTATAATAAGCCCAGATGTTCCAAATAGATGAGATCTCAGTAAAAAAGCAGGAATTTGTTTCTACTGTGCCTAATTCCATCATTACCAACAGATTGCAATACTGTATCGTTACCGAGGTGTAAATATTTGGTTTGCTGCTTCCATTTTCTGAAAGACTCTCTTAACAACTCAGCTCAAGTAAAGCTGTTTTGATATTGCCTGCTTCTGTCCATCTTATTTATTTAATCTTTAAAAACACAGCAGATGTGTAAGACTGCAACAATACACTACCTACATACAAATCTCTGTCTGCCCCACCTATATTATCATGAGAGCACTTTGGACATCAAATATTTATCCTAATTACAATTCTGCTCTAATCTGAATATATTTTATATGTCAGCAACACTGTGTCTGAGAGAAGAAAAAACATTTTGTTCTCAGATACATTGCTGGCAAGGCAGAATGACTCTGGACTCTGTCCCTGTGAACAAGTGGGCAACTGGGGCCTAGCCATATATTTTCCATTTGAACCAGTAACCTGAATTTACTTATATATTTATTATTTTTTTTTTTTTAATTTTTTATGACTCTTATATTTGCTTACTAGGTAAGTATTTACTCATTCTAGCTAGCCACTTTATTCCAGCTACCTTTGTTCCATATATGAACCTGTTGTTTTTACTTACAAAAAGTGCAACACCTTTAATACCTTGAAGACCTGAAGTTTTCATATGTGGAATTGCCATTTCCTGTACCTGGAGGAAACTTCTAAAGCTCTAAAGAGTTTTAATATGAACAGACTAAATGGCTAGCACTTATATTGTCTTCTTTTCTTGTTAGGAAGAAATTATGGGACTAAAATTTGAAATGCATCAAAAGTGTTTAGAAAAATAATTAAAGGCCAGCAAAAGTTTAATGAACCTAATTAGTTGGCGTAATGTAGAAAAGAGTAGCAAAGTCACTGGAGGATAACAAGCAGGTTCTAGTAGGGCAAGCTTTACAAAGCAAAATTCATAGATTTTTCAAAAGGAGAACAAATTTTTATATTCTAAATTCTCTATTTTAAAGGGCTTTTACAAGCCTTTCTTGAGTCTCTAAGTAGTTAGATAATGGACAAGAATTATTTTAGGAAAAAATACTTTCAAAACTTAAGGAATAGAAAGAATTTTTATCCCACAAGAAAGGCTAGAAATGGTTCATAGATTAATCTGTGGTCCTGTATCATAAAATATAGTTATTAATAAATTACATTTGAAAATATATTATAAATGAACAGAAGATTATTATAGAATCAGGATGTGACTGCCTCAGGGGTAGAGTAAAGCAAATAATCAAACTTTGAAGAACATTAGTAAAGTTTGTGAGGAATTTCAAGAGCACCTATTTGAAGTAGGTAATAGGAAACACCATGACAAACAAAACTCAAAAATATTATCATTTCACAAACCTTGAAAACTTTATGGGCAGTTCAGGGAACTTATCGGCTCAGTGTAGGAATGTTGTTAAAAAGGGAATGAAATATTCATATATTAACAAGATGGAGAAAGAGTTTAAAACTTTCTAGTGTCAGGATATGAAATAAAGGTATGATTTTGTACAAGATACTGTGCAGGTTCATTGTTGCCCTTGGAGAGATGTGGGGGAAAGCACTGAAGAACAAGAGTGGCATCTTGAAATTGTGCAATGGGAATTTAGTAGTTTTTGCTTTAGAGAAGAGAATAACAAAGAACAATTTATAATCAGATAAAATAAAAAGAGATGGTAATGGTCTGTCCTTGCCTTGCAAAGCAGAAGGATGGCCAAAACTGAAGGGCAGTGAATCCAAATCTTGTACATAGAAATATATCTTCACTTACAGGTTAAGCCAAGGAACTGGCGTCAGGAGGTCACAAGTTTGACAGAAATCCAGTAGGGGTGGAAATTTATTAAAAAAAACCAAATGTATCCAGATAATTCTGGAAGAACTAAAAAACCCCTGGAACAGAGAACCTCACTCATCAGAAAAGAATCCAATCTTGGAAAGAACATAAATTCTTCAGATTCAGATTTTGTTCCAGACTTTGGCCATTAGGAACATAGAGGCTGTTTTCCTGGGGACAGGTGATCTGCTTTCTGACTAGAGTGGAGTTTCTTGCCCCACTTTCTGAGGAGGTCTGTAGTGCTGACAAGTGTTAGGGTAGCAGTTGCTACAATAAATGAAGGGAATTTTTGGCAAACTATTCTCTAGTAAGATATTTCCTGTGCTCCTGCTAAACAATTTCTAGTTGACAGGCCTTCCCTGGACTCCTTTGAGTAAGGCTGCCCTGGCTAGCCATTACTAGCCGTTTCCAAGCCTACCTACCCCCAACTGCTCTGGGCTCCAACTGCAGAGGAGGAGGGAAAATCTGGGCAAGTGTAGCCATGGTTACTAGTCTAGGGAATGAACAGATTTTAAATATGCTAATACTCACTGATGCTTTTATGGAAAAAGTACTGAAAAATCTTTTGGGCAAATGCATTCTAATAGCCAGCTCTCCCAAGATGGTAGTCACCCATCCATTGAGAGCTACTTGCATGTACCTCCACTTATGTTGTGTAATACCAGTATTTTCATCCCTCTCTGGAAGGTCCTTGTTGCAGATAAGGACTTGAACAAATTGAATATGTAGAAGTGCATTAATAAATAAATTTCACTGGTACTGCATTTATTTTATGTAGTACTTCATTAATACAAACCATGTTTCTTCCCAAATTCCCACCTCCTGATTTTTTCTTCTATCCATCCTTTCTAGCCTGTAATTCATCAACACAAGCTTCATGATACTGTTATGAATAATTTACTGAGCTGTGGAACCAAGATACTTTATACCATACACAATAGTTCTATATCATTATACTAATATCCACAAGTAAAACTCAAATTAGACATCAGCACAATTAAGATTGACTCAGCATGCATAACCTTTTCTATAGCCTGAAATACAGTCAAAACTCCTAAACAGCATTGCTCCAAATTAGTCTGATTCAGGTTGGTATCCCTGGCACATTCAGGCTCCCATTTAATTAATGAAGAATTAATATAAAATGTGGTATAAGAGTTTGGGAGCAAAATTTTATTTTTTGAACACAATTGTATTAACAGAGTTCAGTACCTATATGTTAATACCTCTTGAAAATACTAGGAATGCTTTTAGAAACCATTAGACAGAAATTTTACTAGCAGCAATTTTAAAAATAACAGCTGTAAGGATGAAGCAGCTAAAGTTTACTTCTCCTTTACTGAGAATAAAGAGTTTATTCTCTTTACTCCTTTTTAACATCCTACTCTCTCCATTTAATTGTAATTAAGTGAGTAGACACAATTCTCACTTTAACCCATCCTGCTTCCAAAGTTATTTGTGAAATCACTTCAAATTTATTATTTATAAAGTTTCATCAAAAAAATTGTGAAACTGGCCAAAAATTACTAGCTTAAGATTATTTTGTTGCATCCACATTTGTTTAACTGCTTTCTGTTATGTCCTTTAAATTAACTTGTAATTAGTATCATTGTTTTTTGATAGACTATATTATTTATTTGTTATCAGTCTATAGACCTCTAAAGAAATGGATCAGAAATGCATATTTTGATTTAGTTTTCCTTTTTTGGGAATAACCTTAATATATGTACATATATGTATTTATATAAAATATTTTATATGTAACACTTTTAACATACGATTCTGCATTAAGAAAAAAATTTCTAGTTAAATACAAACTAGCATCATTTCAGAGAAAAAAAAATGAAAATATTGTACCACTATATGATTAAAATGTAAAGGCAAAATGGTAGAGTTCAAACAATTGTTGGAAGAAGCAAAATTTTATGCATCTTTATGTAGTAAGAGCACTGTGTCAAACTAAATATTGGAAGATAGAAGGCTAGTGGAATTTTTCCTTTTCATCCAGGATACTGACAGTATTCCTAGCCCTGCCTCTTAAATCTGGAAGATGTGGTGATAATGACCTATTTAAATTAAAGAGTTGAATTTGTGACTTGCTCATGTTAGGTGAAAAGTGTTACCTATATTCATAAATGGCCCAGGGCCAAATTCAGCCCATACATATGTCCCTTTCCACACCATTGAATGCCTCCAAAATCAGAACATGGCCATCACACTTGATAAATTGTAAATGGATGCAAACCTTCATATTTCTGTGTTCAGCTATGCATTCTTAAACCACGAAATGAGCAGAGTACTGGACAGAGCATACACCCCTGGAGCCACTCAGAAGACATATGGCATAATCCAAGGCAGGTGTTTGTAAATCCAAAAGATCACATTAGACCCCTTAGGCTAAAATCTGAATGACAGCACTGGGATTTTGTAGTTTATCTAGGACCCTAAATTAAGTTGTCACCCTTAATTTGTGGGATAACATCTACCAGGGGCAAAAACAAGATAGAAACTTTTTCTTGATTTACAGATCCAAGGATTCCAGTTGCTGAACTCTCTTACTTGTAATGTATATGTTTACAGCATCATTTAACTGTTAGTTAAGCAACTTTATTGTCTTTTTTTTTAATTTCTGAGAAAAGAAATTGGTGTCCAGTGAATAGTCGATGACTATGAAATTGTTGAGATTGTCTGGGACATGCAGTTGTTCTTTTCCAACTGGATCAGTTGAACACATACTAAATTATGAAAACTCCTTTTGATTGATGACTTTGGATCAGTTTTGGCAGATGCACATTAAAAAGGAGTAGATGAATACATATAAACCATTGAGCTTAGCAGAAAGTACTGCTCAAGACTGTAAACTGCCAACTTTATCATCTTTAAGTAAAAAATACAGTTTTTCTTCCCAACAAAGACTTTTTATAAAAGCAATAAGGTAACTGCATGAAGTGTGCTTATCATGATATAATCACACCCCAGGGGGAATGAGAGGTGCTCGGCTGCACCTCATGCTTTGTAATGACCCAGGGGTGTGATTATCTTATGATAACCACACTCCCTGTCATGCCTTATTGCTTATATATTCCACATGTCATAATGAATCCTGAAGCACTTTCTAGGCCTCGTAGCAAAGGCAATGACTTTGAAGTATAGGAAGTAGTCAGATTTTCTAGGTACATACAGATTAATATTGTATACATTAGGAGGAATTATGAATGACTACTTATCTGTACTAGCCAGGCCATAGTTTTTTAACTGTTTCTAGGTTCTGTAGGTTTCATGTGGTATTTTATGGGAATATTTCTTAAATTGTTCTCTGGAAGTACAGCACATGAAATATGAAAGCTTGACCATCATACTTCAGGACCATGGGGAAAGACAGCAGCAGTGACATTGCCACCTCTGCACTTTCCTGTTGGGATAATTCTATAAAGTCATATAGAACTTTAATAATCTGATTCTACCACAGAAATCTTTGTATGTTTACAAGCTATTTAATTGAATATTGAAGTAACTGAGTAAAAAAATCTGAACTTCGATATGCAAAATCTTTTCAAAGGAAGGAAAAGAACTTGAGAGATGGGTATTTACAATGCTGACTGAATAGCTCATCAATTTCTCTCTTACTGAAGTAATATGAAGGAGTTGTGGATTATTTGGAAACATTTTTTTTTTAAATTTGCACTTTAATAATAAAAATAGTAATAAAATCCTAATGAAAATGATTGGGGTTAATAACAGGTCCATAAGGAACAGGGAGATCAAGAGGCTTCTGAATTCACAATTAAGGGTTGACATAAAAGACAACAGGATAATAAACTAAGCAATTATCTTTGATATACCTTATGGTATAATAGCACCACAGGGTGAATCCGTACCTCAGGGAATGGGATTCTCAGTAACTTTGCAACCTTGTTAATCTGATGTATGTAGCAGTCAACATTTAAATACTACTCCACTTTGTCAGGAAAATCTACAGTCCTGTTTTCTTCCTATCATCATAAATGGGTTGATAAAGATGATGGCCTATCATTATGGCCATTGATTCATTGCAAGCATGAACTCTGAGATCAGCTAAGTTAACTGCAGGCTAACACAAGTAACTCTTTGTGTCTAAAAGAAAGCTTATTTAGTTCTATAGTGTGCAAATGGAGTATTACTGATTACCATAAAGGTCAGACATGCACGTTTTAACTGGTGATAATAAGTAGTTTTAAAGATATTTGAGTCTTTTCTAAATCTTGCCATGTCACAAGCCTTCTATTGTTGTGCACCAAAGAATGTGCCTTTAATTGAACCACTTGCCCTATTTTATCTTGATCATAGAGTGGGTTGTGTGATTTTAGTGGTGATAAACGCCTACCACATGTCCCAGTAATTACTAGCCTTCAGTATATTGTGCAGTGAAGTAACACGAAGTTTGTCTGTAAAACAAAAGGCTCCAAAATGTTGAAAGCAATAATGAAATGGTTTTGTGTACTGTACCAAGCTGTTCTAAATGTGAGCTCTCTGAAAGCAGAATGCAAAAAATAAATGTTTCAATTCTGATTAATAAAAATACAGTCTCTCACAGGTTCACATATAACAGTTCTGAGCAATCAGTTCCTCTTATATTTCATAAGAAAGAGCTGTGTTAAAAAATGGTGAGGTCAAATAGTTCAGAATGGTGATAACCACAAATGTTAAAACAGTTGCATAAAATACTATTTGTATGTGCGTGTATTTCGAATAAAAATGAGAAGAAATCTACTAGTTCGCAAAGTCCGAGTGTGACAAAGTCATTATCACTTCAAATTTAACCTCCACCCCCTCCATCTTTCAAGGCTTTGTGTTTAATGTAGAGTTATTTATAATATCCTGAAATAATACCTTTCCAATTCCCTTCTCTCCCTATCAGATAAAACCCAAACAATGTCATCAGTGGCTCCACAGAGGTGAGGAATTTTACAAGATAATGTAAATTACAAGATCAGTATGCTGTGCTAGTGTAACATTTTTGAGTTGTTCAGTTTCAAATATCAATGAAAAGCTCTTTGACAAAATAGAGAGTTCCCTTGTCTTTGCATTTTTTATTTAAAAAAACATTCAAAAATATTGATGTTACCACCATAGGGGTTATCTAATTTTTTAAATTATTATTCTCAGCAGTTTCTTCTTTTTCTTCTTTTTTTATTTTTTTTCCAGAGAGGGTCTTATATTTGCCACATTTTACTTTTCTATAACTCCTTGTAAGTCTTTTGTAGCATTCCAGTAAAACAACAGGCAAAAATGCAAACCTAAGTGGAACAAATGAAACTTTTCTGAATTCTTTCACAAGCAAAAATTCTCTAAGATGAAACTGTCTGGGTTCATACACCTCTACCTGATATATAAATGTCCTGAAACCAAATAAGAAAAAAGGAAAAACGGGTTGACTTGTTTTTTGTTGGATTGCGGTTTTTATGCATATCAAAGTCAAATGAACAGCAAATTGAGAAGAATGCACTTATGGTTAGAAATGCAGCGATATTCATAACTACATAATTGTGTAAATCTGTCCTTATTTATGTGAACTTCTTGTAAGATTTACTTCAGGGTATAACCTGTGAAGTGTTAATGATCTTACACTCGCAGTCCTGACTGTCATATCAAATTATAGTACTGTTGGGTTTATTTTTCAAGTAGTTGCAACATGGATTAAACTTTGTTATATCTACTACTAAGCAATTCATTACATGGGTTAGAACCATTGCTGGTTATTAAAATTAGTAATATGATATCAGTGGCTGAAGTATATGAATCTGCTGCCAATACATAATCAGTTGCTTTTGAATATCATCATGCACAAAAAAAGGTTTTTCATTAAGTTATGCTGTGATTCAAGTAATTTTATGTTATGTTAATTTAATAAAAATCTGTATACTAAAATCAGTAATAAATTTAAAAAGCTATCAGCTATTTATCTTCCTCAAGAAAGAAGATTTTTTCAAATAGTTTTGCTTGTAAAAATGTATGCTTTTATATGCCCTGAGTAGAAGTGTCTAGCAGTGCAAAGAAAGACAGATTTTTAAACCCATACTAATAAAGTTTCTGATTCTGATTCTATTCTCATTGAATGGTTCTGTTCCATGTCTGTGGTATAGGTGTTTCTAATGTAATCAAGTGAGAGAAGCATCAACCTTTCTTTATGACATGTCGTTCAGCTGCAATTATTAATTGGGTAATTTATGACTCTTGAATTGTAAGATTTTATTGATGGTATTATTGTATTGTACTGTACTGTGTGTATATGATCATATTATTTTGGTTTTTCTTTTAAGATTGTGCAGCAGGAAAAATTTCCACAGAAAACGTTCTTTAGGGCAGGAATAGCCAGTGTACCAAGTGAAACCATGTCATGGTTTGACACTGGCCTAACGCCAGGCACCCATGAATGTTGCTTGCTCACCCTGCCCTGCCAGAGATGGGCAGAGGAGAGAAAAAAAATTAACAAAGGGTTCATGGGTTTAGATAAGGACTGGGAAGAAACTCCTAAAGGGCAAAACAGGGTCAACTTCCAAGTTGCAAAGTGACTTTATTACTAACAGACTCAGAGGAAGAAAATGAGAAGAGAGGCCCTTAAAAACACTTTATCTTCCTCCAGCCCCTCCCTCCTTTCTACTGCCAGTGCAGGAGACAGGGGTTTTCTTCTGCTGCTCCAGGAGTGGAGTCCTTCCCCTGTAAGGCCATGGGGTCCCTCCCACAGGAGACAGTTCTCTGGGAACTTCTCCAGCCTGGGTCCACTCTCACAAACAGCAGCCCTGACAAAACTGCTGACATGTGAGTCCCTCCCATGGGCAGACAGTCCTCCCAAAACTGCTTTGGTGTGAGTCACTCTTCCATGGGGTGCAGCCCTCTGAGCTCAGCTGCTCCAGCCTGGAAGCAGGGCCCCTCTCTCCACTGGATCTCCCAGTGGATCACAGGCTCCTCCAGGCATCCACCCACTCCAGCATGGGCACATCCTCCATGGGCTGTGGGTGGATCTCTGCATCCCCCCTGGATCCCCACAGGCTGTGGGTGGATCTCTGCATCCCCCCTGGATCCCCATGGGGCTGTGGGTGGATCTCTGCATCCCCCGTAGATCTCCATGGGCTGTGGGGTGGATCTCTGCATCCCCTGTGGATCCCCAGGGGCTGTGGGTGGATCTCTGCATCCCCCGTAGATCTCCATGGGCTGTGGGTGGATCTCTGCATCCCCCCTGGATCCCCACGGGCTGTGGGTGGATCTCTGCATCCCCCGTGGATCTCCATGGGCTGCAGGGGCACAGCTGCTTCACCATGGTCTCACCACAGCCTGCAGAGGAATCTCCACCTCCTGCCCCTCCTTCTTCACTCAGCTTGGTGTCTCCGTGTTTCCCTCACATGTTCTCACCTCCTCCTCTTCTCTGACTAGAAACAAAACTTTGTTTGTCTTTGTTTTGATTTTCTGCTTAAATATGTTGTCCCAGAGGCATTAGCATGATCTCTAACTGGCGCAGCATGTCCATCTTCAGAGCCATCAGGGATTGACTCTACTGGACATGGTGGACGCTTCCAGCAACTTCTCACAGAAGCAACCTCTGTGGCACCCCCGCTATCAAAAACCAGGCCATTCAAAAACAACACAAACCATTTCTTGTACTTTCATTTTTTTCAAGGGAATATATGTCTTACTATTATAAGCAGTCACCTGCAGAAATCATTGAGAGAGTAATAAGGGTATAAGAGCCAAGATATTGACATACTTTAATTTTTCTAAAATTTTTTTGAATGCTTCTCCTTTCTTTTTCCAATAGAAAATGTTACTCTCTACAAGTGTTCCCAAACCAGTGCCCTCTGATTTTGTAAGAGGACTGAATCTCCAGCTTCTTGGTTTTTTTCAAACATCTGCCTGGGTACACTATAACACTGCTGGAAAAAGCCTTCACAACATTGTAGATTCACTGAGAAAGGGAAACAGCTTCTGATTTTTAATTAGAAATTATTTGTGAAATTGCCAATAATTTTGTAACTTCCTAAGACAGAAAATCAAAGTTTTTAAGGTAAATTGTCCTAAACAATGGCCTCACATCCCAAATATGTACTTGTTTCTTCAGCCTTTGAAATGTTCATAGATGTCACTCAGCCTTTCCACTCTTCTGAAGATTGTACAGCTTCTCCATTCAAATTAGTTCCAGTTTAAGAAGTGAAGGCCATAAAGCAGTTACTGTATTGTGTTCTTTCTGTAGGGACAAGGAGCAGCAGCAGAAGCTTGTATAATTGTCTCAACTAAACACAACCTTCTAGAGATGAATTCATAAAGATAAAGAAGTTGCTGGTGATTTCCAAGTAAGACAGATTCAGAACTTTGAAATTACCCTGCAAAGCCTCTACTGCTTTAGTTGATTTTAAGACCTGTAAGACCTGACAGTCAAGATATAATAGAGGTTGGTGGCTGCTATGCAGAGGCATTCTAATATTTTCTAGATATTCTAATTAAAATTTATCTCCATCTTTTATATGCCACAATTTATTGTTGAAACATACTGGCACTCAGGACATATGAACATCCCATCATCCAGGAAGGACAAAAGAACAAATAAGAAAGATTTATTCTTCTTTACCTCAAGTACCTATATGCTCTTGTAGCCAACTAACTTGGAATTTATTCCCACCAAGGACCCATGTGTGTATATATGTATATACTGATTGGCAGCTGACCTTTGGATAAGAACTTTTGTGAAACTTAGATGACAGTGGGAAGGGAGTTTCTGATTCTCTGTGTGTGTACTCATATTGCCCCAAGTGAATGTGTGTCCACAGAGAAGGAAGGCAGTTATTAATGATGATAGGAAACTCTTCCTTAGTTCTAATGCTATGTATTAATCACCATTTTAGTTTCTGTAAAATCAGAAATTAAAATGGTGGATACCTGCCTTTTTTACATTTTTAAAAAATCCTTATATTGTATACACATAGCTGAAAAGCAAATACCTCTAGGCATGATGCTTGGATCTCTTTTGCAAGACAATATTTAAAAGGGGAATTACTATGAAATTATATATGGAATTATATGTAAGAGGCGTTCAAGCCTTTTGCTGTCACAACATAGGCAGGAGGTACCAAAAATATGAGCTTTTAATAAGGATAGCAGAAGGTCTATCCCATGAGGATGGTAACCCATTTAATACATTGGATCTGTTTAGATGTTTGATGTTGCAGGTATAGAGATTAGGTTTAATAGAAATACATAGCTAGAGATGAATGTCCCTAAAGTAGAAAGCTTATGATTTTTATTGATTTCTGGAGACACCTAGAAGAGAAAGAAACAAACAGTTACAGTCTAAGACTTATTGTGATTTTGCAGTGCAGCTGATGACAGTTCTTTGGGCTGAGGTGACCCATAGCCCAGAAGAGGAGCCAAAACACTGTGCCTCACACAGAAAGTGTATAAGGGACCCAGAAAACCATGAGAGCGGTCATTGTTATGTCTGCAACTCTAATGTACACAACTTGTATACTGATAATGCAATTATTGTTGTAATTCCTATAGGAACCCTGGAATAAGAGAGTTTTATTTTTCTGTGTATGCAGAGGTGTACTTCTAGCATCCTTCTGCTTCACCTACATGCTCTTAAAACAGTTCACAGAATCTACCAAATTTAATTGCACAATGTTTTTAATTCTTTTGATGTCTTTCATTGGTACATTGACAATTATTGCTGGTTAAAAGTAAATGTGTTCTTTACCATTCTCTTTTAAGCACATTGTAAATCATTATTTTAATATATTTTGTTAAATGTGGTGAGATCTAAGTCTATGGTATAAAAAATATTTTACTGCTCTTTGTGCTTGAGGCATTTCTAGCAAGCTAAAAGATCTTTACAGGCATTGACAAGTTGTACTGTGTCTGTGGAGAAATGATTTAGAATAAAGAAAATATATTTTTAATATCCAATAATAAACAAAGATTTTTGCTGTGAATTAATAGAATTAATATTTAATAAAATCCCTGACTTATTTTGTTTATGCAACTTCTGTCTCTGTCAGTTTTGTCCATTGCTCAGTGCTATTGCCAGTCAAAGAGCATAAAAGTGATTTTTTTTCTTAGAAACCCTGCAATTGATCAAAGTGCACATCTTTTACAAACCTCTCAAAATTCATAATACTGGTGGTAAGATGTGGTGCATGGGTTTTTTAAGCCAATTTTCATTTTAATGTTTTATCAGTCCTTTTGTGTCACTGTACAAAATGATACAGGGTGTCTGACATCAAAATCAGCAATACAGATTGCCTTTAAAAATAAAGAATGTGTTGCCTCTGTCTGAGACCTAGTTATGTCTCATAAATAACAGAAGGCACCTTTTGTTCTTTAGTTAATTAGCTCATTATACTGTAGGTACATAATTCTTTAAGCAAATTCATTTGAACAGGAATCAGAAAAAAGTTATGGATGATAAATTCAGACAGTGCAAAAATGTTAAAGATGTTGACTTTCCATGAAAAATGCATGTGGTAGCATGAAAGAATTTAAGCTTGTGGAACAAATGCTCCCATAATGTTTTAATTCCTATCAGCAGAAAGACTTTCTATTGTTTGTAAATAAAAAGGAAATATTTCACTGTGGCACTTCCATCTGTTACCTTAACAATAAGTGAAGTCATGCAGTTAATCACAGCATTTTGTAAAAAAGGAATTAAACTCGAAGCTCTGCTCTTATATCCCCATGCAGTTATAAAACATTTACCCACCAAGAACAACTGATTCTCACTGTTAGTGTTGTGTTTTAATTCCAGTATGGGCTAGTTCAGAACTCAAAGACATGGGTTCCCTACTGAGTGTTGAGATCTGCTGCCAGGAGTGGCTCCTGTCCAAAGAAATGTGCTACCTTTTCAAGATAAATGTTCCTGGGTGAAAGAATGATGGAACTACAGAATGTGTTTTCTCGCAACGTATTTATTGAAATTTAATCTTCCAAGTATTTAATTTAAATTTAATTTTAGTATTAATTACATTTATTTCAGTATTTAATTTAGTACTTATTTTATTTTAATTTAATTTATTTTAAAATAAATTTTTGTGCTATCAAACATAAAAATAAAGGGAAATAAAAAAATCTTGAAGGTGGCATCATGGCTTAGTCCTCTAATCCTCAAACCTTCTTGTGGTTTGCTTTTCTGAGGGCTGTGATTCCTGTCAACATGAGGCTCTCAGAGCTGGACAATCAGGCTATCAGGGCCAGCACTGCAAGGCAAATTTTCATTTAGGCTGCTAAATAAAAGCTGCTTTTACAAATTTCAACTTTGACTGCTTTATTTTTTTAATTAAAGACATAGATCTTCCCCAGGGAAGGGAATCTGGGGTAATAGCAGCACATACTGGGAAGTCTAAGGTCATTGTATTTATCTGTGCAGCTCACCTTGAACTAGACAATATGCTGTTTTGGAAATCTTATCGCTCTGGGGATTTTTTGCTGGTGAGTATACTTAGTCATCTGATGGTGATGTAGAGACAGCAGTGTTATATTCATTATAGAGAATTCCTGAGGAAATCTGAAAAAAACTGTTCAAAGGCAAACAGCAGTTTAAAAAATGTCAGTGACACTTCATATTGCTTCTCAGAGTGGGAGCTGCTGCCTAGGTGAAGTGCTTTAAGTGAGGGAAATTATTTCTGCTAAAACCCAAAAAAGTTACATGCAAACTATGCAATATTTACCTTATGATACAATACGCAGATATTTGGGAAATGTGGTGTTTTTTTAACATATGCATATGATTGACTCTGCAACCACCTTATGTTTGACTCTGCAACCACCCTCGTTTTTACAAAGAAATGAAAGGTATTTGAAATAGGGAGAAATATTTTAGCAAATGAAAGATAGGCAAAGGCTTTTCTTGCTCCTGTGGCTGAGACCCACTCTTATTCCAGCCCTAAAATGGAAGCACCCTCTGCTGGCTCCTGTGGTACATGATTTTATATCTTTACATTGTGGTACCTACAAGGTGCTCATCAAATTGCTTTGAATGCTTTTGCATTTAAATGACTCTTAGTGTTTCATACAAACAGATAGACAACTTACACTCACATGCCTTGCTGAAAGGTTTTTGTTGATTTGTAAAACATGTTACCTTGAGCAGAAGTACAGGCAGGCATTTGAAAACTTTTCTAAGCATTTAGACACAACAAATGAGTAGACAAAACCATGTTTTCAACTGATCACAGCTGAGTAGATTATTTAAGTTTTTTGAGTGAATGAGTTAATTTTTCATAATTTTTCATGTTGCCTTGTTCATGTTTGCTTGTTTTTCTGCCATAAGTGAAAATTCAACATGACTGTCCATTTGTTTCTGCCAGGTTTGGCTATGAGCATTTTATTCTTTTTATATTTTTCTTCCCTAATTTTTTTAAATGAAGTAAAAAACCCTAAACCAATCAAGTGATTTTCATACGTATTCCATATGAAATGCCTCATTAGATTGCACTAGTCCTATCAAAACCAAAGGAATATGTTTGAAAGTATCTTAGAAACAAGTATATTTCAGTCTAAAATATAAAATGGACAGTACAGGATAATACAAAGGCTGTTCTTTTCTAGTTGCTCTTTTTGCTAGCAATGACTTTCTCTTGCCTTAGCCCTCTCAAATAGAGCTGAATTATATAACACTGCATGGTGGCATATACTTTCAAATTTTGTCCTAAATGATGAATAAAGGGCTTGATCCACGATGGCATTGGGCACATGCTTAAGAACTGAACATGTGCATGGCTATATGGCCTGATGGACTGAGCTCTTGAGCAATAGTATTTCTTCAACCCAGTTTCCAAAGAGATTTTATCTGTTCAACACAGCTTTGAATATTGTAGAGTACATTTTTAAATAATGGTAGCAGGGCTTTTTGACTTCCTCCTGCCAATGAATCTATCAAATAGATTTGCTGCTGGCAAAAAGGGAAACTTATCTTGGGTTTGCTTTTTTTTTTTAGAGATTAATTTGGAGAACAAAGTGAAAGATGGAGCTCCCCCAGGCTGTCAGCTCTGTGACAGTCCGAGAACTGTTGTGGTCAGGGTCTGGGCTGTGGGGCCAGCTGGGGTGAACCAGAGTCTCCTTGTCCATAGCTTTAGATTTTCATGATGGAATTCACTGTCAGGATGAAGGGAGAGGAAACCATCAGCATCTGCATTTCATCATGGAATGTGGTCAGAATGCCCAGTTGGACCACAGAAATCGAATCTATTGGCATTTATATCTTACTCCACCTCATGGGGAGTGCTTAGTACCTAAACTCAGCTTTGAGCACCAAAGCCTATACAATGTTAAATGGAGAGTATCTTAACGATATTTGGTATCAATTTAAATATTACTTTAATAATAAGAAATGGTCTTCAGTTCTAAAATATCATCTATCTTAAAATAATATAAATTATCCCTAGACAAAATGTGGTAGAGTAGCTGTGAATGTAAGTGAGGGAAAGCTCAGGAAGTTTATGTTATAAGAGAAAGAAGCTTTGTAATTCACATTTCCAATTAATATGGGAATATAACTTGGTCTGAAACGATAGAATATACATGCAAAGTCTGATAACACATTAGCATAAACAGTCCAAAACTTAATGTAGAGAAGTCACCAGTCTGACACAGAGCCAGGTGGAAAAATATGGGAGAATATTAATATTTCATTAGCCTTTTGTTAAATAGATAGTTCTAAGACAAGTTTTGCTATTTTGATGTGTATTAGAATATTTGAAATCACTATCCTTTGATTACATCATGGATTTACATCTCTAAAATCTTATTAGTTTATTAATGTAAAGACAAGCATAGGTTGAGCAACATTCAGAGGGAAGAGGTATGTTTTTAAAACAAGACAATGAGTAACAAAGAGAGACAAGGACAGCAGAGAAGCTTTTTCCTCAGATATGATAGTATTTGCTCAGAGTGCAGATGCATTTAAAAATTACATCTGTTTGTTTCTTGCAGGACACTTATTTCTCTTCTTGATCCTACAATCCACTTCACTTTGCATGGTCCTCTCCTACAACTCTGGGATTTTGTGTCAAACCTCAGTTTGCAGCATCAGAATGTTGAAGTGTTACTATTTTCATTTACATATTACAACTTGGCATTTCTCTGAGATGATCTTACAGGACTGACCAACATGCCTAACTCAGGAAATTTTCATGAATAACCCAGAGTTTTGTGAGCCTGTAAACATTAGCAGCTTTTCTAGTTTTCTATTGCATTTAAGACCTATTTTAGTTATCTAGGCCACTCTCCAGAAATGTGTCCGAGTCATTTGAGAATGATGTGAGAATATATTAAATCTGGGAAGTACAAAACATGCAAGTTCAGGGCAATTTTATTCAGTATATTTTTCCTGGTTCGTGGCAGTGGCTTGATATTACTGTGCCTTGTGTGTAAATAGACCTATTTAGGGCATATTTGAGAATGGAAGCTTAGGGAGACACTGATTGCATCTGTCATGAAGCGGGGTGGTTATCCCACGACATTTTTCCTAATGAACCACAGTAGCACACTCAGAGAATACTGAAGTTCCTTTTGTAGAAGTATTAGAGGATCTTTTATAAGACTGTGAATTGTACTCCCTTCATTAAGTGGTGGAGATAGCAGAAAAATCAAAAAAGGAGTCATGTTGAGTGAATGAATGTTGGAGTAGTCATATGGATGGTACTGCTGCAGCTACTCTTTTCTTTCTGCAAAATGGTCAAGGGAGGGAAGATTCACAGATTCATAGAATTCTTTAAGTGTGAAACGACCTTTAAGAGCATCAAGTCCAACTGTTAACCTAGCGCTGCTAAGTCCACCAAAAAAACATGTCTCTTTCTTTCAAAATTTCAAATTAATTTTAGGAAATAGCACCTAATGCTAAGAAATTTTTGTGGCTTCAGTCTGCATTCCTTGGAACTCATACATTCTCCTATGCTCAAACTAGACATTAAGACCTCTTTTCTAAAATCTTCATAATGGTAGTATTCTGTACATTTAAGGTGCTTCTGCATTTAAATCTCTTAAATTATCTTATTATTTGCAAAGGATATTTTTTCCTCAGGAGAGATTGAAAATGTGTTTAAATGGAATACAGTTAGTCCCCCCAAACAGAAGTATGTTTCCATTACAAAATTCTACACTTAAAAAAGCTCTGTCCATAGGCAAAAGTGGAATTTAAAACCCCTGAAAAAGGTGAAAATTTGAAAGAATATTCTGCATAAAAATAGGTAAGTTCAGAGAATCAAAAAGAAACAAAGCAACAGGATTACACACATATATTTCTAGTTTCACATTCACCACATGATGCTTTGAGACACCATATCTTTGCACAGCAAATATGGGCCATAAGGAATGTATGTGAGGACTAACAGAGCCTGGGCAAATGCTACCTGATGATGCTTACTCTGGGACTCTGCTCTGTGGAGCCAGGCAAGAGCAGGACTTGTTGCCCACTATGGGAAGCCTTACACTACAGATGTGGTGTCCAAAGCTTTGCAGAACTTCTACAAACGATCATTATTCTCCTGATACAGTCAGTGAAGATGAGGCAGGGAGTTCAGTGCTTCACTGAGGTTTGAACCGTGTATCATTTTAAGAGCAAGAAATAAAACTTCTAAGTCCCAATTTCTATTTTTCTATTCATCCCACTAGATTTTGCTGTCTTATAGCACCACATAAAGGGAAAATGAATTAATTTCTATTTTTTCTTTTGTCCAGTGGTACTACCTAAAAATAATTAAGACAATTTTTCTATAAACTAAATTTTTTAGTGTGATTATAGATGGAACAAGTAAGAGTCACAAAACATTTTTAAGATTTTTTCTTAATTTATGCCACTGTTGAAATAGTAGTTTGTTGTAGAAATGCTGAATTACTATACATTACCATAATATTGATTTTTTTCTTGTACAGATCACCCTACAATTCACAGCATCTCTGTTTTTTCCTGTCACTGGTGTGGATGTATTGTGCTTATCTTGAAACTTAAACAGTAAGTGCTATTGCAGCTTCCTTTGTCTGTTATACAAAGGAAATAAACATCCTTTTGTTACCTTTGTTACTGTACCTTGAAAGTGCAGCAAAATGGATTTGCCAAGTGTCTGGTTTCTTGAGTTCCTCTTTTGATGAGCATGCTTACAGCTGGACTGCATGGTTCTAGTACTTTTACAGTAGGAAAAAAAAGGCTCTTGTTTATCCCCACTAAAATCCTAACCTAGTGTAATATTAACCCTGTATCAGTGCTTAGTTAAGAGGGAAATGCAGTTCTGTCTTAATATGCTAGTTTTTGAAGGATAAATCACTCTATCTACCCTAAATGTTGTGGTGATCAAGTGGAACCCTAAAGGAGTTGATAGGGCTTGATACCAGAGGGGAGCATTTTAGTATTTTATTATTTTGTTTTACTTTATTTATAAATTTAATTTAATTCATTTTAACATTATTCTTAGAGAAAGATAGAATCTCCCGCAGATACCATGATTTGATAACACTGAACCCAGGATATAGGATATAAGATATAACCCAGGATATAAGATAGCCTTTTCCTAGATTGAAAAGCAAAGGTTTCAGTTCAGCAGTGTGTATTTGAGGACATTTTTTTCCCAACTGCACCTTCTGATGCCAAAGAATGTCCCAATGCCCTGTGTAAATTTAACAAGCAGAAGACACCAGAAAGAATAAAAATGCATTCAAAAGAGCTTAAAATCTTCATAGAAGGACCTTGTTAACACTACTTCTACACCTTAAGATCTGAAATCATGTGTTTTGATGGAATATAAACTTATGGAAATCATTTTGAGAGACGTAATGTAGCCTTACTTAAAAAGAGGAACAGTGCTTTGCAAATCCCTCAAGAGAGCCTGAGCTTCTTCATAGTAATGAAGAAATGTCAGTGGAAGTTGATGGTGCATGTGTGCATGTGTATGCATGTTGCAGGGAAGGGGAGAAAGGAAGGAGGCAGCCTCCAGAATTTTTACATTTCAAATGTCTTTTGGAAATCACTTGTGTACTCTAACACATGGTCCCAAACTTTCTGTGCTATTAAAAATGGTCTGCATACAAATCAGTCTGCTGTAAAAGATTGCTTTGACAATAGCAGTTTTAACTGGTTGATGGCTTCAAGTATGCAGGATCTCCCTTGGCTCTTGATCTAGTGTCTAAGGGAGGATGTTTATCTGTTATACATGTATTCCTGTGATGGAAAAATAGAGCATATTCTTCTCTGATATTTCTCCTCTGGTTTAGTCTCCATGTCTTTTTGAGGCAGATGAAAGTATTGTTCAGCTTATACAGCATCACTATCTGTTAGAAATTTGTAATGTCTCTTCTGAAAACTGTAGAAGTTAACTGAAGCATTTCAGAAACTTGAATGGGCTTTGACTCTCACCAATATTCCCTTCCTCATTTACTCACTTGTACATTTCTTCTCCTAAATATAATAATGTACATCATGCTGTACAGATAGTTTTTCTTTATACAAGCCCTGTTCAGTTATTTAATATCCCATCTGGTAAACCTAAGGCAAAGACAACTAAGGATTTCAGGTTTGTCCACAACTGGAAATCCTGTACGTGGACAGAGACCCTTTAGGTTTCTCTGTCCTTTGACAGTAAACCAGAGCTGCCTTCTCAAATTTATCATCCCTTCAAAAAACACAATTTTGCTGAAGTATAAAAACATTTAACATGTGTTGAAAAAAGTCCCATAGTTTGTATAGAGTGAGGTATGTTTTCTACAAACTAATAAAAGCACTTTGGAGCCACAAATACATGCTTCTAAAGATTCTTTTTTTAAATAATTTTTTTTTAAATTATTTTTTTTTTGTCAAATAAAACTTTGAAAAAGAAGTGTACACTAAACTGAGAAACTTACATTTTAATAGGAAAAGAATCTGTGAGAATAACTGTAAGAAATGAGAATTTAATTTTGAGGAGTGAATGCACTAAACCCCAAAAATATAGGATTGATTTTCCAGAGCTTTATTCTGATTTTCCTTGTTCCGCAGAGTGCTGTTTGCCTCACGGTGTGAAGCATGCTACCATGCCATGTTGTTTGCCCAGGCACTGAGCAGTTACTTGCATCAGACAGCTGCTGAGAGTCACATATGAGTGATGCTGGCTAACACTGCAGCATAATGTGGCCGCTTCCCTGCCTGCCCTCCCTTACAATTCTCCAGGTGCCTGTTCTCCAACAGAAAGTTGAATGTATCGTTACAGCTTTTGCTATTGTTGCTTTGGCTTTTAGAAAGTTAACTGAAACTTGGAGAGCAGAGTTTCTTGTACTACTTTATGACCCTTAAATTCCCGGTATTGCCTTTTTGTGCTGCCTATTTCAGACTGAAAAATATCAAATAGGATTTGCACCAGGGACCTTTAATGCATCATTTTACCCCTCTTTATTACACCATGGCAGCCAAGCATGTCAAGTGTTATAATAGTAGGGCTGGTAAAAAGGGGAGCTATAAAGTTGAAAGTAGTACTGTATTAGTAGCCATTGTGAAAGAGTTTTAGGAAGATGGAGTGAATGATTATTTTAAGTTATTAATCTTGTTCTGTGATATCTTGTTCACATGGCTCCTGGTACACTGAAATCATTAATTTTATGCAAGAAACAGGCTCTTTCCTTTTACAACTTATTAATGCTCATCCTTGTATTTTCTCATTTAGAAATGGCTTAACTTAAGGCTACATGAAAAGATTGCTGGATGTGGAAAGAACTTTGTAGTGCACTGCATCGCGATTGTTCAGACTTCAAAGCAGCCCTTAGAAAAACTGTAAATAAGGACTAAGGCATAAAAATATACCAGCACCTGGGAATACTCAGCACGCTGCACACCAGAACAGAATCCAAGCCCTGGCAAAGAGCCAGCCACCGGGGATAAATCTGGAAGGGTTTAATACATGCTGAAGAACCGAACCACTTTGAAACAAACTAGGTGGGTGTACTTATCTCCTTGTCACATACTATAGCAATTTCACTCCTTTGAATATAAAATAGGTCTTGTCACCACGTCCTAGACCACAACCTAACAATCTGGGTTAACAGAACTAAAAGTCAGAGTTTATAGGCACTGCTCACACCCATCACACACAGAAAGAATTTTTGTGTGTTTGTAATTTTTAACGGGCAGCTGGATAGGGAAATTCAGACCTACTAATGCAGTTCAGGGCCATTTCGGAAAGATGATGGCGTACTGGAAGTTGAGGGAGGTGAACACTAAGTCTGAGTCATCACATAACTTAACAAAAGTCCTGCATGAGTAATTTGTAGAAGTTGCCATAGTTATACAACAAAACATGAAATTTCTGTTTGTATTAGCTGTTATTAAATTAGCTGTTTCCTGCTCGAATAGTGAGTTTTACAGGTTGACTTGAAATGTTTTTAGCCATTAAATCTTACGTAAAGAATTGGCAGATGAGATGTTGCTATTTGAATTTGAAACTACTGTTTCATGTCAGAAAACAGACCATATGTATACTTTAGAATCTGAAGCAAGGAAAAAATCTGGAGATTTTCAGCATCATAGCTGAGCAGTACAACTTTGAGATATAAAAGCTTTCCCAGTCAAGGGGTCTGTAGAAAGTAATTATTAAGTATAAAATGAAATGTTAGATTTCTGTTAGGCTTTCTCAATATCCTAGTTTCTCTTTTCCTTCAATATATATTTCTCTATTGTTGCAGGTTTCACTGGGGAAAAGCCAGCTTCACATTTATCCCTAAGCTAAAACCTATAAAATGTTTGACAAAATATTAGATATCATGAAACTGTGTTAAATATAAAATCTCTTGTTGCTGGTGTATATTCTCTATGCATTGCACGTGCAAGTGTTATTCAGATAAAATAAGAAGATATTACCCAAATATAAGAAATATTAACAAAATATATGTCTTTTATATCTCAGAGCCTTTTGAAGAGCTGCACAGTCAATGCCTATGTGTACATGTAGACCACTGCAGATTTTTCCTTGGAAGTGTGGTTTTTGGTGTTTAAATAGCCCTTGTCACCCCGTCTTCTTTTCCTCTTTCTTTTCTCCTTTCTTCCTCCATTTGCACACACCCATTTCACTGTTTCAATTTTTGGGCTGTGTATGAAGTTATTGATAACTGTGCAAATATGATGTTCAATAAAATCCTTTTATTTCTGTAAACTGTGCTAGTTACAGAGACCGTTGGCTAATATAAGAGCACCAGTGGTATTTGTATAGGATTGCTGTCTTACAAAATCTTTCACAAGAGAAGGATGTAGCTCGTTTATTGAAGACAAATCTCTTTGAATCACACTGATTTTTGCTTGTTAACCCTTTATGTCAGGATAGCTGTTCAGTAAAAGTCAAGAGATGACCTTCCAATATATGCTTCTGGCTAATAATTTCCTCTGTGGAATGGAGGCTTCCTTCTGGGTGATCAGCAGGTAGATTAACACCTGTTGAACAGTGCTTCAAAAATGGCATAGACCTGACAATTAATTCATGTATAGGATCTAACATTCAGCTCTTGAAAATCATGCACTCCACTTCAGCCTGTACATTTGGCATAACAAAAGATTTAAAGGGGAGCAGATCATAGTGTAATGGTAAGATGTGATAGTGTGATTTTTTTTGTCTCTAATACACCGTTTTGAGTACAGCATGTGAAGAAACTTTGTTTTTTCGAAACATGCTCCAAAAGCAACACTGTGGTTGCTTATTAATTTTTACTGCAAATACCTTAATCTAACTTTTTGCTAGGGATGAAAACTATAGGGTTTTTATAATTACTATTCACTGTATTTTTTAAATATTCTAAATGTCTCCCAATGTGTTATTTTTGGAGGATAAATACTGCCCACCAGCATCACCTCAAAAGAAGACAAAAATACTAATATGAATGATGTAAGCTGTTCTAAATTTTTATTAGTCTACAAAAAATATATTAAGCATAAAATGAAACTTAGGAGCCTAAACACATGTTTTATGTTGTTTTCACTTAATAGTTTGAGTTTAAAAGAGGGTATATAAACTAAACAATACTCAACTATTTTGCTCTGATATGTTTCAAATAATTTATTGCAAAATTGACAATACTTATGCTTTAATAAGGACTTAAAATAATACTGAAAGATATGTGTTTCTCAGTGCAGGATAAATTAAAGAGAACTCAAAATACATTGCTTATTTGATTTGGGGGTATTTGTATGTTTGTTTGTTTGTTTTGATTTGAGGCCCAAATTAATTGTTTTATTTTTGAAGGCATAAAAACAATTTATTATTTGTGCAATTCTTCTTATAAAGGCAATTCATGCTTTAAACTGTGTTAGTAGATCTAAGAAGCCAGAACACTCATGTAAGAGTGTTTTAGCATTTAGCATTTTATTTCTTTATGTGTTAGATATATGACCATTTAATAATGGTAGAAAACAAATTGGTCTCTTAATGCAAAGATCCGACAGAGAAAAGATGAAGGCATGTCCGGCTGTCCCAGCCTGGCAGCCTGTATTGCCTCAGTATTAACTGCAGAAGACTGTCTGAGATAGTACAAAGTATTTAACTTCATCTGACTTTGCTAAATTTCTCTGGGAGTAGTAAGAGAGCCAAAAATGTGCTGGTAAGGACTATTAGGCATTTTTTTGAGAATACATAATTTCATATAAGCCAGCAAAATATCTGCTCCTTGCTACATTCTACTGGATGGATAACCCAGACCAAAGATCTCACTGCCAATTTCCCCTCATACTACTGTATTTTTTACTGCTTTATTGCAAAGTTGTCACAGGTGGGGAACACAGTTGCACGTGGCATCACTCTTTTTTCCTAGTCACTTAATTGCATTAAAATAGCAAGTACACTGAGACACTTGGCATTAGTGTCCTCTCTTGCTTTTCAGAAAATAATATAAATGAGTTAACGGCTCCTTGCCAGGAGTTTTAAAATGGTGATTCTTCTGGAACCAACTACGCTCCAAAGAGGGATTTCTGCAGCTCAACACATCTGCGTTGGCCCCAGTTAGTTTCCAAAAGGATGCACAATTTGGCAAAAAAATCCTTTTTTACTCAGTGAAACCTTCCCTCAGCTTGATAGGTACAGGCAAATTCATAATATATTCCACTCTTGTGGTGGAATAACAGATGTGCAGCGGTCTCCTTCAGATGTGGAACAATTAGAGGCATGAATGGGCTTACAGTTTCTGCCCACATAATTTGTACTGTAAAGACATTCCCATACTGGCTTTCCCTTTAAAGGACATTAAGGGACTTTGGAACTATCCCCAGTTCATTCCCCAGATCTCTCAGGTTTTTGTCTTCCCTACACACACGTGCAATATCATACACTATACAGGTGGCATTATTGGTGTGGCGATGTAAAATTCCCACTCTTAAAATAAATCATCTTGACCAATCCCAGCCCACTGATACACTCACCAGGAGAAAGTAAAGGGAAACTGCACTTCAACAGAGTGCTAATATTTCAAAAGTGAAGGGTCACACATACCTCCATGGGAGCAGTGAGGTGCCTTATGTTGGGACCTTTGACTCTACAGGCAGGCAAAAGTGGAGAGGGTTGTAAGTGGGGCACAGATTTCTCGTGAACAATAAATTCACTAAGCAATGTAGTTTTGGGGGTTATTTAGCTGTCCATGGACCTCAGTGGTTTTGGATGGATTCAGGCTGGCTTCAGATGTAGGGAAAAAGAGAGATGCAGCTGTGGGAGCCTTGGGTTCAATTCTTTACTCTGCCTGAGGGTATCTGAAATCACAGCTCCCATGTCTCAGGAGAGCACCTTAGCTGCTAGTCAGGCTTAAAGAGTCATTCACATTCTCTTGCTCAATTAATATTTAAATACATTATGGCAAGTGCCACTGCTCCCACAGGAGGAATTTCAGGAGCTCCACACTCGAACACCTAATAGCAGAGTGGTTAGGCTGCTCTCCTGAGTGGCACAAGACCCTGGTCCAAACTCATTCTGTCTGATTCAGGATGATGCTGGAACCAACACCTTTCTGAGGAAAATTGTTCCAGCTTGCCTGGGGTACCTAAATATTCATGGAGCAAAGGAAAGAAGGTTTTCTAGCACTGCAGAGGAGGTGCATTACAGAAGCCATTGCTGGGCTCCAACCTCTTCCACAGATCTACATTCAACATAGATCAGCCCCTGGGGGCTGGCTAGTTTTGCTGGGGCAGGCTGGTCAGTACACTCTCCTTGCAGGTGAGAGCTCAGGATCATATGTTTTGGTTGGAAGACAAGTCTTGCAAAGTTTGGGTGAATTTCCCACCAGCTGGGCTATTAATTAAGGAACCTGCTCTCTGGAACAGTTGTGAATGTATCCCTTCCTTTGCTTTCATATTATCAAAAGTGTGCCTGACTACTGGGTTTGGAGTTGAGTGTTTTATATTGATTAAAATATTAAAATGAGATTGTACTGTTTTCCCTCTTCTTTCAAAAAATATTCTTGCTGTGGTTTTTTTTTGGTTTTGGTTTTTTTTTTTTTTTTTTTGCTTTGTTTTGGTTTTGTTGTTTTTTTGGGGTTTTTTTTCAGCAGAACAATTTGGTTTTTGTTTAGTACTTGGATAGTGCTAGTATGTAAACCACCTGTTTGCATGCAGGCAAGATTTGAGTGAGTCCAAGCCTCTCAGATAATTACTCTTTGCACAGTGCTGATTTTTTTGGCAGTATTCACCATAGGGATGAATTTATGCCTACATGGTAAACCAAACTGATTTGCAATGAAAGACTGTCAACAGAAGTATGTATGGATATTGTTGACAGGTATGTTAATGAAGTGAAAGGCACTTCACCAGTTCCCTTTCTTCTTCACTCTGTCTCGTTGAAGAAATGTCATGCCAGAAGCAGAAGAGATGTAGCACAGACAGAGAGCAAATGGATGATTCACCTCTTATTTCATTTTGTAAACAATTTTGTACATCCAAATAGGGAGGCCAAACCCAAGGTTAGGAAGATATGATAAATTCTATTAGCTGTGCATCAAAGTCCTTAAACAAGTCTCCCTTTTTTCTGGTTTGTCATGCATGCTGTGTAACAATTTATTTGGAAGTCCAGACATCACTTATATGGCATACTTTATGTAATTTAGTACATAAAATCTAATGAAAAGACAAATATTTCTGGTTTCTATAAACTGAAATCTAGAGATACAATTGTACTGTTGTTGTACAATGTTCTGTGAGACCACAGTCAGAAGAACATGCCCATGGTAAGGGTGTTAAATTTGGAACAGAATCACATAATTTATGAATAATGTGTTTACTATCTACATTGTTACCTAGGTCATGGTATAGCATTGATTTTTAAACAAAACTTCCATTAAAATCAATGTGCTGCTGAGCTTTATAAAACAATGGATAGAATATAAGAAATGCTAAGTGCATGTCTCACACTGTATAACATCCCTCATTTTCTGTTGTAAGACATATCCTTAAATCCTCTTTGTTTAAATTTAGAAGGCCATGAAGTATAGTTCTCATTTTCTCTCCTCAATTTTTAGTTCAGTCAGTGTAGTAGGAATAAATAGCTTTGTGCAGCATCTGAAAGTAGAATGCTTTTCATATTTTTCTGCCATTTACTGTACCTCTACACTTATTGCACATTCACAGTTGCATGACAGTTCCTACCAACATAATGAGACCCATGGTTGGACTGAGACATTATTAGAGATCTCTCTGAACTGGTCAGACAGCATATTATTATAAAATAATAAAAAAGTGTGCAATTTTTAACATGGTCAGTAAATAAAAGACAGTGCTCTCTGGATGCCTGCTGATGTGAAAGACCAGAAATATTTCAGTCCATTGTGATTTATAATCGTCAAATATGTATGAATAATACAGATAAGATGAACTCCCTAAGCAGTTCAAGTGCTTCCAAACACATGGATTCTCACCCAGTGACCTTTAGTTTAAAGGTGAACTGCAAAGGATTTGCTAAAAAAATTAAACTTGTGCCTTCTTTTGCTTCGTTCTAGTGTATCAAACAAGTGTAATGGCTTGTACTTCACATGTCTCTACTATCTCTTTTTTTTTACATATTAAACAGATAAAAGATATAATTTCATGTCTACTTTAATTTTCTTGAGAACTCTTGGAGCTCACAGAGGTGTTAATCAACCCAGAATTATAGGTGAGGTTTTGTCAAAAAGAATTTAAATAGTAATTGAAATTAAACATTGTTAAAATTAACAAACCCCAAAATTAACAAATATCATGGACAGACAAAAGTTGGTGAAATCTGGGCATTATTAACCATTAACTGTTCTGAATAATCAGTTAAGAGACTACATTAGCTGTGCATTTGTACAAGGTCATGCACATGGACTTTACTTCTGTCCTCATGCATTAGCACTATGAAACTAAAGAACAACAGTAATAATAAAATCTAGAAAAATTGGAAAAATATTTCAAGAATAAGACTAATTTTTAAACATGGAAGACTGACCTAAAAGAAAAAAAAGTATTCAACAGTTGCTAATAGCAAAAACTCAAAAAAGAAGGGAAACATCTATGACTATTGCAGAGGCGACTACAAGGGGATCTAGGGGCTGTAAGGCATCTCCTTCTCATATCAAGAGGAGGGAGACCTTAATTTTTTGTAAATAAGTCTTTGATTATTTGAATATAATGTCAGTGTGATTATTTTGCTATTCAAACAATAAGGAAATTGTAACTGTTTTCTCAACTAAATGTCAATTGTTCCTCATGGCTTTATTATTATAGCCAAAAATATGACAATTTAGCCTGCCAAATATAGATGGTATTAAACAGCACCAAAAATCTAGCTTAAAATTAAAGAATGTGTATTTCTGCAGGGCATCAGTTATCCTCTAAATATTCAATTCACCCTTCCATGGCTTTCTGTAGCTGATCAGTAGATAATAATAATTAGTGCTTTTTCTTAAACATTTTAAATAGAGTGGACAATGATTTCTCTGATTCTTTGCTTGGAATTTTAGTCAGTTGTTTCCTAGGCATGAAAGTCAGACCTGTTAAATGCTGATATGGTATCATGGGATTCATGATCAGAATTTTTGCTGCAGTGCAGCTCCTCATCCAGAACTGACATTACGTCCCACTCAGCAGTGTCAGGATCAGCTGCGCTATCATTATCTGTAGCAGCAAAAGCAGTGTCTTCTGGACATAAAAGTTTCCCCATTTATTTCTATGGATATTTTTGATTCCTGATGCTTGCATAATTGTTCGTTCCTTGTGATCACTTCCCCAAGCATACAGGAAGTATTAATATTAAACAGGAAATATCTTTCTTGGTTATCTTATGGAGCCTAGCATTAAAAGTCTTTGAATTCAGTTTTCTATTATGTCTCAGATTGCTTAAGTGGTTTTCAACATGTCACTTAATTCCTTTATATCCCATTTCTAATAGAACCCCACAAGAAATCAGTGTATTTCCCCATGAGGGAGTAGTGGTTATAGGACACATTCTGAACTGTGAATTGCTCAGGCACTGTCTTATAGGGTGGAAATTTTTTTAAGAATTCCTAAGTTATAAGGAATTGCAGAACTACAGTAACGACAGTGTCTCTATGTTGCTACAACAAACTGTCTGCCTAATGGCAATTGCATAATTTGTATGCATATTCTTTATGAGAAAGGCCTAGGGGTACTGGTCTCATCAGGCTAAAGTATAACAGATCATTCTGGCATGGCTGCTTTCAAGATTTTTTCTCTCTTGTTTTGCTCACTTTTTCAAAAATAGTGAGAAATTAGATAGATCTCATCACAGGAGGAGTGCCAACTTAGTTTTGAAAGTGGTTCAATATATTGAAATCAAAAAATATTCAAATTGCAGCCTATGTGACCTCTTCGTGATCCACTAGCAGATATGGACAGATGGCACATGTAGACATAACACTTCTTTTACAGAAATGTTTTTCTTTGCTTTGCCAGTCTTTGAGATAGGAAGTGTGGTTTACCTTCTGTGTTTCATGTGTGGATTCCTTGAGAAGCATATGTACTTCATATGTAATCACTCTGAGGTTTGTGGTGAACATCACACTGTGTGATATATGCTGTTCCTCCAGGCTGACCACTCTGTCCTGAAGGACATGTCCTCAGCTGTCTGTAACCCTCTTTTCAGCTGATAGAAAGAAAATTATGCTTTCCATGCAGCTGTCTTAATTTCCTGTATATTTGTTATAGAGTATATGAAGTGTCTGGATTTTATGTGCAGCAGCCAACATGTTGTGAACATTCCTTATGTTATGGAAAAAAAAAATAAAAAGAGTTTTCCAGTATGAGTATGGGTGAAACATGCTGTGAGAAGAGATCCAGAACTGCAGAGTGCATCCAATTCCACTATCAAAACAGTGAATGCTGGGAAAAGGCCATTGG
Organism: Lonchura striata; assembly: GCF_050655825.1. Lineage (NCBI taxonomy): Eukaryota > Metazoa > Chordata > Aves > Passeriformes > Estrildidae > Lonchura > Lonchura striata. The sequence goes on along the minus strand of NC_140741.1, from coordinate 38,540,660 downwards.
CTTAGTTGTAGCCTTAACATATCTCAGAGCAGTCAGAAAGTCCTTGGCAGGATGACTTGTGTCTCTCTCCATGTCGATGACAAATACTAAGGTAAGCTGGGCAAAGACTCTGTCCTGTGATCTGATGATGAAAGAAGTCACCATAGAAATCTAAGATAAAGATGAGGAGGAAATTTGTTTTGTGTCATTTTTGAATGTATTTTGTGTACCTTGTCCTTAGGTCCCATACTTTTCTGGATGCATGCCATATGATTTGATGTTTTGCAGTTGTTCAGCTGAGGTGTATGGATACATCTCCTCAATATTTGATCTCAGTATTCTGGCTGGTATGTAAAAGAATGAAAATGTCAGATTTAATCACAAGATAGATTCTGTTTTCATCACTATGTAAGGTGTTATCTTCCTTGTTTAAAGTGAGTCCTGAAAAATATATTGTAAGCAGAATTGTCATTCCAAATGATCTTGTATTGCTGTTACTGCAAATGAGTTCCAGAATGGAATGCAAAAGGTGCCTAGTGACACTTGGCAGGATGATCATTTACAAGAGTGAGATCACTCACTGCTGCAGTACAGGCCATATTTTATGGTAGTTTTCCCACTAACTTAGCTGTACATAAAATTTTGGTTTTATTCCAGAACAGGATTGAAATTTACTTCCTTTTCCTGATTATTGACAGAATACACAGCATATGATAAAGACAGAAATAGAGTTCATGCTGTAGAAAATGGTGTGTCATTAAAAAATGGGGTAATATATCCTTTATCTAATGGTATATATTTATACTCATTTATGATGACAATACAAAAATTTTTACTTTGAGTTCTTAGTATTTACATTGTGTATTCATTTTATATATTTGTATTGAATGTAACCAGGCCACAGTTTATTCTTTTTTTCATTTGAATATAAATGAACAAACCAAGACCTTTTTATGATCTTTTGGGTCTTGTACACTCAGGAGGATTCATGTTACATAATTTTTTGATAAGTGGTGCTTGTGGTGTCTGATGATAAGTTGCTGGTCTCTCTCATAATAAGTAACAAGAAAAATTGACAAGAGTTAGTTATACTTTTAAAAGTGTTAGCTTCTGGGCAAATGTTGCAATTAATTAAAAGACAACTCTAAATACATATTGACTATTGTGATAGAAGTTTACAGATCACTGTGGCAAACCTCTCCACTTATGAACCCATGGTTTCTTTCTATGTCTAAATGCCCTGGAATAGAAACATCAGTAGAGTAGTGGAGTAGGTGAGGAAGATTGTATGTGAAGACTTATTGTTTAGTAACACTTGATAGCAAATATAGACACAGAATTAACTATTCTTTGGAGTAGGGGAAAACAATTCTTCTGGGATTATGATCTTAAAGTTTGTTATTACAACCAAGTCAAAATAGCCAACATAGGATAAATATGTTATTCACAGCCTTTAAGATTACAAATCATTATACAAAAACAAAAGGAAGATAATTTTTTGACTCAGCAACAAGTTTAATATCCATTTTAAAATGTTTGTTTAAAAATGTCTTCTTTCCTTTCTTTCTCCATCATATTCAGAGATTGTAGTCATTAGTTTAATAAGATAGTGGATGTTCAAAGAAACCATCAATATTTGATTTTGTTACTCATGGAAGATTTTTGATTAACCTCCCTACACCCTCTCCCTCACCCGCCCCAAACAATAGTGGAGGTTATCCTGCATTTATTTTATCTGTAAATAAATTTTAAATAAATGTATATTTGCTTCACTTAAATGTTCCATAGGGAAGCCTCAGAAAGGGCATAGTTCCCTTTCACAGCAACACTTAAAATTCTTTTTCCTTTAAAGTTTTTATTTTATTGCATGTTTCTTTTGCCATTCCGAACATAATTAAAATGTATATTCAGAAGAACATGATTTATTATAATCTTAGGAGATACATTTGAAGAAAGAAGATCTGTATTTTTTATTATGCATATTGTCCCTGGTTAATTGCTTGCTAGTTTTTTCAGATGAAGGATTGTTTCAACAAATTATTTTGTTTTGCGTGGAGATCAAAACCTCAAAAAAGAGTATTCTGTATATTCTTGTCAAATTTGAGTGGTTATATATATATATATATAACTGTCTAGTTGGTTTTTTTGGCTTTGAGAGCTGGGTACAATTACTTTTTTTTTTTTTTTCAGTTAGAAAATGGCTGTGACAAGGGACCTTTGGCTGGTGAATTGTCATCTCCTCTCTGTTGGATATGTTTGCCATCTGAGTACTCTAAAAATTAACTGCACAAATTTCCTACAGCACTCCTTGACAGAGTTGGAAGATTTCTTTAAGACAATATTGTTCCTTGGGTTCACAAATATTCACTACTTCTGTTTGGCTTTTTGTGTTTTAGTCTGGACATGGAGAGATTTTCTGTAGAAACCACCTATGGCAATTAAATAATTAATTAATTGCCATAGGTCCACAATAGCTCTAAATTTCATTTGGTTTAAGAATAATATAATAAAATTTATACAATTTCAAGAAGCTACTTTTTCCCCAGTTAATAAACTGTCTCCTTAAATTTACTTTAAAAAACTTTAGAAGGACCAAAAAAAGAGCTTTTCTTCAAAGATTTCTGTATCTTTTTTACCTCATGGCAGGGATGTAATCTGTGGTTTATCATTACTTTCTTTCTTTTATCATTACTTTCATTACACACCTCTTAGTCCTTTGGCTTTTTAAGCTGTGTTACAACAATCCACAAAATATTTATGAAAAATATTCATATTTATTAACCAGATGGAAATAGAAGTAGGTTTGGAAACAGTCTTAAACCTAGTTACTTACATCACCCATACACTTCTGTATGTGTTTCAGCCATCTGCCTAACATGTTCCTGTGAATTCCCGGGTGTCATAAATTCACATTATAGGCACAAAAGTACTCGGTTAAATGAAAGGCATTTCAGCATCTTTGGATCTAATATGGACGCAGCATCCCAGAAATGATAGTGGTTCCTGTAGTATCTACTTGTCAAAGTGCTTGGTGTGTCTACATTATGTCTGTGATGAGGTTTCTTGTACTCAGAGAGTTCTGAAGCTTGAGCAAAGGTTCTCTCTTGGAAAAACCAAGTAGGGTATCACAACAGTACTTTTTGCCGGGATGGACACAGCTTTTCCAGAGACAACTGGCACAAGCAGAGCAGCATGGGAATATGCAAACCTGCGGAAGAGCACCCTGAAAACCCAAGGAAGGTCTCGTATTTATTTAGTATTGCTCGATGTAATTTCCTTCCTGCATGTCTGCACCAAAGGAAGCCCAGGTTATTTTAAACAGCTTGTTCATGCTGGTGTTGGATCCTCTGATACAGTCACTTTGCAGGAGAGATCCTTGGGGTGATTATAAGACTGTCATTTAACCCAGTAAAACAGAGAGGGAGGCTAGGTAAGGAACTACTTGAGCAGAGAAACTATGATTTAAAATAATCTAATAAAATTTCCTAGCCTTTTCCTTGAAAAAGAAATATTTGAGTGCTAAATTCTTCTGTTACTTATCAAATAAATAGAACAGACATGAGAAAAGCTTCTGTCTGTTGTTGATGCCTTTAGGCCCCAGAAAAAAAACCAGCTACATGTATGTTTTTACAAATGTGTATATATATATAATATGCACATTCATGCAAAAAACACACGTATATTATCCAAATACACACACACATGAACACATATTTCGAGATGTTTGGCATTATAATTAGCTTCATAATTCTGAGGTTTGATTTCCTAATAATTTACAATGATACAGTCAAACTTTAGAATAAATTGTATGCAAAACCTTTCTGTTGTCTAACATTTGACCTGGAGTTTCTGTAACCTGCTGTTTATTAAGACATACGGTACAATTAGGAGCTCTAAACACTTACAAGGATCTGTTGCCTGGGGGAGTATGTACACAGCATCTCCATTAAGCAATTTAAGTATTGTTAGTGTCAGTTTTAGCTTCCTTTTTTTTCACTTTCATTTCCTGTTCTAAATGCATACTATATATCCCTCTGCGTATTACACGATAGTGGATAAAGAAAAATTGCCAGTAGAAGCATAGTTTATTTGAAACTGCATTTTGTCACCAGTGGTTTCCCTTCCCCGGTTGTATAACTGCATTCCTCCTGGCCATGGACAAAGGTCAGATGTTCAGAGTAATTTTATTAGATCTATCAACAGCCTTTGATACCTCACAAATGAGGGATTGCTGACCTGCCCGCTGTCAGCGCTTTGTGCTTCCTCTTGTGGGTAGTTTAGTTTAATGTGTTGCTTACTTCTTCTGTGTATTGTGGACTCAGATGTTAGGATGACTGGGTGTATAAAGCTCATTAAAGCAATATATTTTTATCTGGGCATCATACTATTCCTGTGTACAGAATCTTGTCTCTGTTGTGCAAAATATGGGGAAATCAGAGTTATACCATGCAAACCTAATAGTAGAAGACTCCCTTTGAATTTTTTTTCTTTAATAACAAAATGTCTCTTTTGAGCTCCTCTGAAAGTAAAGCCAAATATAAGGGTCACTTCTGTAGCAGCTTCATAGATGCTAAACTCTAATACCACTACTGGAATCTAGTTTTCTTATGGTGGTATTCAGTGTCATGGTGAGTATTTTTCTGGTTTTCATAAGAGATTTTTGTAAAGGCTTTGGAGCTGCTGTTATCCTGCTTTTTAATTTTATCTGTAGGTTATTTTTCTTTTGCTGTAGTTTGCTAATCGAGCAGTTCTTAACTGTCAACTGTTAGAGAAATTTCTTTGCATTATGGCCCAATTGTGCAACAATGATTTCTCTCCATCTGCTATATTTCTCATTTCTAATTAAATCTGAGCACAGGCTCAAATACATCCTGAAATGCCTTATATTGAACACAATTCATGTTAAGAGTAGGATATTAAATTAGTGTTGACAGATCTGAAGGAGCCACAACTACAAAGGCAAGACATTGATTGTGTTTTAAGTAAACGAACATAATCTGCAGCCCATATCCTGTCTCAACCACCTTAACACCAGATTTCTTACTCTGTGTTGCTTAGCACAGTTGTTCTTCACAAGACATTTTACAGTTCCAGCTTTGGACTCTTCTTAGTCCATATTAAGGTTATACTATGGTCTGTAAGGTCTAGGAGACTTTTACTGGCAGATTCTCATGTGTTTGTGTATTTGATCCTATAATGAAACAGTATTTTCCAAAGCTTTTGGTATTTGGTAAATCTTGGATATTTTTTAAGTATTTCAGGTGTTACACAGTTACTGCTGGGGCAGACATGGTTCCCTGCCAGCCAACATGCATGGATTTTATGTGAAAAATAAGACTTGAGGAGGGGGCAGATGGAAAGCAAGGTAAGTTCATCTGCTGGCATCTCGCTGCATGATGTCACTAGCACAAAACTTGGATGATTGTCGCACTACGACAAGAAATAATTCACGTACTCACTCCAAGATACGAAAGAACAAAAGAAAGAAATCTTACTTCTGACCTTACAATATATAGAATTCTAAAAGTAACAGTAGTTTAGAGAATGAAATTGTCACTTTAACTATACTAGTCATCAGTTCTCCCACAAATAAGAATGTAAAACAATCATTGTTTATATGAATAGTGTGTGAGAAACTTTTTTAAAAATATGTAAGAATCAATAAACATAAAAAACCTTTAAAAGAACTTTAAAACTTTTAAAAAAACCAGAACAACAGATGAATACATGATACTTGGGAGCACCTCTGAGCCCTGTGACACAGGAACAAGTACCAGGGTCCTTAAAGTGACTTAAAAGTTCCATACACACGTATAAAACATAATAAAAATGCTCTGAACCTATCTGCATGTACATATAAGCACCTACACTGCCTATTTGTAAGACATTAAGCCCTCAGTAAATATGAGATGTATTTAAAACTAGAAACATTAATATTGAAAATGCCAAAGGGGGCATTTTATTTAGGTATAAAAAAATTAAATAGTCAGGAGTCAGTTAATGATCTGTCCTGCTAGCTTTTTAACCTTGAGGTTATGGAACAACAGCAGAGATTGGAAAATATTAGGCACATTGCTCCCTCAGATCTTTATACTAAAGAAATGGAAAAACAATACTAGGGGAAAAACATTTTTTCTTTTAAATTAATTTCAAGGCACTTAAATGAATAAGAAACTCTTGAGGCTCTATAACAGTAAAATCATTGGTCTGCTAAAATTGGCAACTACATGTCGGCATCTGCTGACTGAGCTGACACACCCAAGGCATTCAATTATCTCACAACAGCCACACGCCCTGTTGTGTTTTGCTTTGCACTTAACGCAGTCACTTGGTGACATTTAAATGTGGGCTAATTATAAACACTTTTCATACACAACTGTTCCAAAATCTAATTCCTATGCATATTCATGTTGCATCTGGTTTACATACAGAGTCACCACTGAAGTCATTGTGATTAAAAACTATGGCACAGTTATTACACTGATTAGCCTCCATTAGACTCAAATCCATTATACAGTAGTTCTTGATCCTTCATAAATATTTTTTCTTCTAAGTTCTATTTATTTTTCACCATGTTATTTGATAAAATTATACAAAAAACAGATTTGTGAACTTTTTAGAATAGGAATTTGTTTAATTTATGTTCTTGATATACAATATATTTTTAACTGTTGCTTCTTTCTGGTTTTCAATTTGATAAAAAAAGTCAGCTCTAAAAGTTTGAAAAAGTAGAACACTGTGGCTTTTGTCTAAGCTAGAGAATATCACACTTTCAAATTGTTTTTACCTTTAAGCTAAATCACTGCATATTGAATGAAAAACAATTTTTTTTTTGTGGAACAGAATTCTTTGCAATTGATGCAAAAAAAAAAAAATCAGCCAAATTATTATCTTTTGCTTAAAACTTGTTTAAATCAAGAGGCCCAGATGTGTAGTTTAATAACAATATGCTGCAACTTTAACAAGGTCTACATTTGTCTTTAAGTCCACATGATAGTGAAAGCTTAATATGAAAAACTTTTGTCTAGCACAAGTGATTTGAAGATGTTTTGCTCCATGCATGTGAACTCAGCAGGTGATTCTTGCCTATCTTTGATGTCAAACAGCACAAAACTTCAGTGAGTAGTAGCTTCAGAAATGCAATAGACATAGCTGAGTCTTCATATGAAGCTCATGCTTGAACTACATCAGAAGAACTGACATCTATTATGGTGAGCAAAGACAAGTGTTTGAAAAGAGATTCAAACAGAAGTGTCAGAATTTACAGTGCATAGTTTTATATAAGTTGATTTTAACCAAGCATATCTCTATGAACTCTGCAGGATAGAAAAGAAATTTCAAAAGGCAGAGAAATTGTTGTCATCTAAGGGCATGGAATGTTTTAATAGCTTAAGGAAGAACATTTCTGAAAGGTTATATGGTGATCCATTTACTTTGACTGAGTAATAAGGCTCATCATTGTCACGGTGAAGTTTTTAACCCTTAGAACAATGAAAATGTTCCAAATGTGTTGCCAGAATTAAAAAGCTGAGAGTAATTGGCTCTTTCAGAGATTTTTAGACTCTTGAAATATACATTTCCCATTAAGATATATGAATAAATAAAATGCACTTCTTCAGTCACCATATGCCTGACCTGGAGTCTCTTGCTGCAATCTAGACTAAGACATACCTAAGGATAAGGACTTCCACTGATATATTATCAGTTTTAAGGGAAAAGAATTTAGACAAGAGTTCCATCAAAGACCATTACATTAGTTTATTACCTTTCTTCCATCTATTAATTTTCTTTCCTTTTCCTGAATACATACATCTCCACATGCATTACATGGCACAGGAGAAAAACCCTTTGTAGAAATGTAGTTTGTTTGAAACTGTGTCCTACAGGATTACTTACAATAGTGCTCTGAAACTATCCCCAAGGAGACCTGCATCACAAAACAATGTAATTCTTCTTCTGTAAATGTTTCTTCTTTTGTTAAAAAGAAGACGAAAAAAAGGCTATTATTATTATTATTATTATTATTATTATTATTATTATTAATAATAATAATAATAATAATAATTACAATAAGTAGAACTCCAAGGCAGAAATCCTTGGCTGAAGTACACAAAGCAAGAAAGTAATGAATTTCTAATTGATAATCAATAATATGTAGGAATGGGATTTTTCTTTAGTTTTTCTTAATTTGCAAGTAAAATGTATGAGGAGATAGTTGCTTAATTACTGTGAATTAAAGTTTATTGACTTTTTTTTATTAATTTCTCTACTTTCTAGAGGCATATAAAATCTCTAGCTTTTTAGGGAAAAAAATTTAAAAGACTAATTGAATTGAGCTTTGTCTTCACTTTGGACTATAAGTCTTTAGAGGCTAATTTGGTTAAGGCTCTGAACTGTACTACTGTAGTGTACTCAGATGCCCCTTCATTCCATGAATGAGCTAAAAACTTAATATAAGTAAGTTAGCCCATACTACATTTACTTGGAAAGTCATTTGAAAGCATCTCACCCTGTATTGAGAGATACTTGATTTTTCTGCCTGGCAAGCACAATTTAAGATAAAAGCTGTGTAAGTCTTCATTTTATAACATTTATTTTTCTTCTTGTCTTTTCTTTTGGCTTAATGTGCCAGAAGGTACACTAAAGAGTTTTGAAACTCTACTGTAACTAAACAATGTTTTGTCTAGCAGATAAAATTATGTAGTATTAAAATTACTTTGTTTTAGAATAAACACAAATTTGGATCAAAATACAAATCTGCAGTGAGATATAGAATTTTCATATATTGCTAGATAATCCTCACAACGTTATATTATTTTAACATATTGAAGTCTGTGCAAAATGCAGCAAGGAAATGTTTGAAATGTTGTGGGCCTGTTTGAAGATACTGTGGATTTTTTTTTTGCAAGATTCTTCCTAGTTATAACTAGTAGGGACATGAGACAGGAAAGTGTACAGCATCTTTAAAACATGGAAAGGTTTTTAGAAAGTGAGCGTGACCTCCGAACAGGTTGATTGATAGAGTCTCAAGATAAAGCTCATCACAGAATTTCTTCCCTTTCCCTCTCAGGAAAACACAAACAAAAATACCTTTCAATGACTTCATAGGGATATTTTGCAAAATAGCACCAAAAAAGAAAAAAATTACACAGATGTCATATACAGCCCCAATGCTATATGCAGTCTCAGTTCTGGCTTAAGGCATGCAGGCTTGAGGAGAAAAAATAGTTTCTAAGCTTAGGTAGTAATAAGAGTGTTTTTATGACAAGATTTTCTGTTCTTGTTCCTTAATTGAAAAGCAAAAAGAGGAAAGTATTGTCACACTTTTGCTTTATCTTTGCGCTAAAACATCACAATTTCTTTTTGGCAAATGCCCTCTTCCTAAGAAGGGTAAGGCTGGATGATATGAAACTATATAATTTTAAAAATGTTGGCTGGAAATTCTGTTATGGGATTAACTTTACAAAACTACTGGAAGAAGATAATGACCTTTCTGGATAGCCTCAGACTGGGTTCAGGAACACATGGGATCTCTCCCATCCTTATTCCCAGGCTGGAAGACATTTCCTGTATCCCTGCGAGATTCCTAACCACCAGTCTATAAAATACCTTTGGAAAGGATAGTCTTCAAATTTCTTTCACAAATATCTTATGTTATATGGATGAGTGAAGAGACTCATTTACCTCATGTATACGCATTCATAAATAGAGTGCTTAGAGAAAGAGGGACTGCTCTAGCACTGTTTTAGTGCCCTTTCCTTTGCCTTTCTATCTGAAATAGACTGAATACAATGTACCTGTTTAACATTTTTCCTTTATAAACCAGAACAGCACAGTAAAAAAAATGAGCGTGATGTAGTTGATAGCCTTACTGACTCCATTAATAAGAGACACTCTATTTCTAACAGAAGTTATTTGGGAACTTTCTAGGCTACCAAAAATTCAATAGATGATGGATAATCACCAAGACTGTCCTTAAGGGTATAATGTCTATTCTTCCCACAAATGGTCTCTTACCTTGCCATAAAAGTCCCCAGGGAAAAAGTTCCCCCTCTTGGACTTGAAATACTGGTCTACTGGTTTTCTGGAGTTTTCTAGAATTATGAGGGTATTATCTGACCTACTGATTGATGTCTTGGACATCCCTGGATGACCAAATACCTTTCAAGGGGACACTGTTCTTCAGTTTAGGAGGTACATAACTAGGCAGTACATCATTAACTGAATCCAGGTCAGTGTCCCCGATTCAGGTGAACAAAGATATTCAAAAGCCTCCTCTTACAGGAATGTCATGACTAAAAGCTAAGTATCTTAAAATGAAGTATCCACATTTCACTATTAGGTCTTTTCCTTTTAGTAGACCCCATCTTCAAGTTTTATTAAAGATGGTAACATGCTTTAAATGTCTATTAGTGTGTGTCTAATTATAATGGATAGCCTATAAAAATCCTTCTGACAGCCACATGAATAGCAAAACAATTATACTCAGTAAAATTGTAATGAATACTAAGTGAATTTAAAACGAACTGAATCTTAGAAACAAAATTGCAAACAAGGATGTTCATCTTAATTTACATTGGGCCAAATAAAAATTTCTGGAGCATGGTCAATTTTGCTTTAAAATAATGATAAAAGCTGGGTTATGCTACTTTCAATTGCTTATGAAAGCACCTTAAATTGAAAACCATGAAAACTTTTGTTTTTAGAGGGAAGTTAAAAGATCAGCACATGGGGATGACTGTAGGAGATAGCTATGTTTTGTCTACCTGCATGTCCAACAGCGGTTGTCTTGAAGATTGTATCTTGAGCAGAGAAACATTTAAAATATGTGATGAAAAAACATAATTCTTGAAACATTAAATTAACTTAGCAATAAATAAAAGAGATATTACTAACAAAACTGAAATGTAGAAACAGAAATGAATTTATGAATAAACAAAGGAAATTACTGTGGGGTTATTTCTGGTTGTTAGGGGAGCAAGGTTGTTGTTTTGAGTTTTATTTTTTTGGTTTTTTGTTTTTTCTTTTTATAGAGTCCAGTAGTCTAACTTTAGAGGTCCTTGACAAAGATATCTGCATAACCAAGCATAGTTTATATAGTTGATATTCACTATGTAATCAGTGTAAAGAAATACTAGTTTTAGAGTAAGACTAATCTCTCAAGACAGTTAAGAGATATAAATCAAATGAATCACTCTCTAGACTATCTATTTCTCTCCACGAGCATACAAGGACTTCAGTTGCTCAAGTGGAGAACTCTTACAGGAAATGAGATGAATCCCACTTTCTATGAAACAAAATTTGTATGACTAATATATGTGATACTTTTGGCATAGTTTTGTTAATTCTGAGCTATGAAAAATTTCTAGGAGAGCAGTGAGTCCTTCTGGACCTTGGCTGAGGACTGAATGGGAAGACCATGGGAAAGGAGCCTGATTGCAGGGGGATGACTCTTGTCTTATGAGGGTACATCCTTCTGGAGAGAATTTTTGTGAGCCTCAGAAAAACTTGAATCTTGTCTTTCCTGAAACCAAACAATTTGAGCCAATCATACATGAAATGTAAGAATTGCAATTTTAGTCTACATATTTCAACCTGTTTTGATGTGTTTTCTGCTAGACTTCAACTTTGTCTAAACGCAGTTGAATCATTTGCATAGAAATACCTAGTGAAATGTTAGGATATTATTGTTATTTTTCTTATATCATTATTCACTCCAAACACTAAGAAGGGCATCTCTCTTTTAAGAATAACCACCTAAAATTTAGGCATCTAGTCTGCTAGACTTAAATGTCAGCAGACATCCTCTCCTATCATAAAAAAATATTTAGATAGATGCAATGAGTTGCTTTGCTAATGTGCCCATCTCTCACCCAACAAAAATTCAGTAGGAGTTTCATATCTAGTACAGTATTAGATGAATCATTTCTAGCTGCAATTAAATGAGAGGAAAGTTGTTTCAAGGAACTTAATGAAAGCTATGGTTGCAAAGGAAATTTTTTATGGGTACTTATTGTAGTCTTCAGAGCCTTCTCCCCCTAATTCTCAATGCTTGCATGAATTTAGGATGATTGTTCCCAAAAGGTTAATTTTGGGTTGTGATATGAAGGACTCAATTCTGTATTTACTGAATTTTTTTTTTGTTCTTAAGAATTTTTAGTAATTAATAGTAATACTATAGTTAATGATGTCTTTGTTATTTTTTAATATTGAGAACAAAAATTAATGATATAGTAAGACCATTGTTATTGGGATTTTTAAAGCAAATGTAGGTATACAAGATATTGGTCTTTTTTTAAAGGATCTGTAAATATTATGAATGATCAAATATGTATTCAGTAAAAGAAATCACTTTTTTCAGAAGTAAGACTGCTAACCTAAGCAGTGAACCAAACAACAGGTTAAAAAATGAGCTTGGTTTTATCTTTGTGCACATTATTGAATTTCCTCTATGGCTTTGCAGTAATTTGGGGCACTAGATTAATTATAGAACCAGAACATTTATTTTGATATACTAAATATAACATAAATAAAATAAGAAGTTGATTTGCATGCAAAAATGCCAATTTTCACACTTAAATATCCAATTTCAGGTTTTTTTTAGCGGTGAAGTAACTGTATATTTTTATGAATAACATGTCCACAACATTTATCAGTGAAAGACAGTGCTTGTTTTAGTAATGACTGTTAACATTCACCCAAACCCAATATGATTTCTTTTCAGTAGTTACACAGCATTATATCAGAATTTAAAAATTATCTTTTATTGTAGTAGAAGTTATTCCACAGCTAAAATTCTCTGTATCAAATGTTTGGCCAAAGACAATTTTTACCAGTGAGTTTTAAGCAATTGGAACTTGAAGTTTACAATGGAAGTTTCACTACTGACTTAGTGACAGAAACATGAAGAAGCTATTATAATTTAACATGTAGAATGAACTTCCATATATCTGTGGCAAATACAGTCTTTTCCGCCTCAAGGGTTTGGCATTTTTAGATAAAAAAGAATCAATGTCATTATACACAGTCTCTCTAGAGCATCATAATTATTCTGCATGCATACAATATTTATTTAAAACTTAAAATTAAACTTCAAGAGGTGGTCATTTGAAAGCTGGCAGTCAGTGAACAGATTCTGTCTTCATAAAAAAGAGAATATTTCTTCTAAAAGTTAAGAAGTAGATCAAAACAGTCTTTCCAGTAACTGACACTTTAGTCATACAGATGCTTTTTATGTGTCAGATTTATTAATAAAGAAGGTCCATGGGAATGAACAGAAGAAAATCTTGAGGATGTGACTGTCAGTTTTTGATATGTCAGGTATAATTTTGTAACTGTGATTTTTGGATAGCAGTACACACACAGTATTGTACTGATGTTTGTGTACTTCTTTGTACTATTTCATTTGTGATGACTGAAAAAGAAGATGAGGCGGAGATGTTTTGATACAGGATTGAAACTTGAAACTGCAGTCCTTCAATTTGAACAGCATTCCTTTTTCATCTTTCTTTTCATGTTACCTTTTTAACTTCTGCTACTGATGTAAAGAAAAAAAGAAAATTTGAAAAGATGCCAGGTGTTGGTTCTTATCTAGGTGAAAGATCACAGAAATTGAGAAAAAAGTATAGTTTTATTTTGTCATCATAACAGTATTATGAGACAGATCAAATAGTTGTCAACAATGAGTGTTTGTCCTCCAAAAGCCAACACAGAATAATTTAAACAGTAATATCCTTTCCAATTGCTCACATAAAATATGCACATTATTATAATTAGCTGAAAGTGTAATATGTTGGTGCTGCTATTCTGCAAATAATAGCATTTCTTTGGCTAGTCTTTGTGTACGTTGGAGGTATTTTTAACTTATCAAAGTACATACAGCAAAGAACTGCAAAAGAATATCACAGTGCACGACCTGAAGAAAAGGAATGGTCTTTTCCCCTTTTTTTATGCTATTCATTTTATAGAGCATGTTATATTAGAAGAAGGAAGAAGTGCAAAGTCCTTATTTTTCAACAATTTCTATCAGTTGGAAACTTGATTTATTTTGATTGGAAAAGTGTTTGTAAACAATCCTATCATTCATTGATTTATTAATACACAGCAAGGTTGCTGTTTCAGTGTTGAACAGCAGTACTCAGGATTCTGAAGTCAGGCATCTGCTTAAGGCTTTTATTGTTTCAACTCATAAACAGAAGCAAGGGCTAGCACTGCAGGAATTCTAGTGACCTGAAACCTGCTCCTTCATCTGTAAGCAAGAACAGCATGAGAACAAGAAAAATTCTTCTCATTACCCAATAGGTTACTATAATTAATGTCTGAATGCAGTGAAACTGTTCACTGTCGTGCATCAGAACTGCTACTTCTGTTCATATTCCTTATAATTTAATTCTTCATTTTCTCATGGACCTTATACAGAAGTTATCCCTTGTTTAACTTACAAGAATTTTTTTCAGAAAAAGATAAATGCATCTTAGAGGTGATGTTTCCCCAGGTTTGTAAGTTCTTAAGGCTCTTCCTGCTTAACCCTTAAACTGTTCATGGTTCTCCATGTGGTGCTGCTTCAAACACATCTACTTTTGTAAACATCAGTCAGAGCCCAGCTGCCCTGTATACTTAAGAAAAGTCAGAGTTCATTCGTTCATTTTTTCCTTCCTTACTTTCTTGTGAGATACAGCAGTCTATTAATTCACTTGTCTTCTACCATACAAGGTATCTGTTCATTTCATCTGGCTCTACAGACAAACAAAGATAAACACAGAGGGTGTCTTAGAAATTTCTTAAAATTGCACCAGGCTACTGTCATGTCTCCTCAGAATCACCTGTTTTTATAGGACTTGAACACATAAAATGCTGAGAATTAAGCCTGGATACAGACAACTTTTTTCTGTACAACACTTGAGGTGATACAGTCTGATCAGTCAATGTGACTAAGAGGAGCATCATGAGCTCCCTACACAGCCTACAGAGCTGATACAATGGATATTAAATAATGGGATTGAGCAGCACTTACAAATTTGCTACACTTATAATCATTTAAAGAGAAGCCACTCAGCCTTTGCATATGTGCAGGCTTTTCCAGGGCTCAATTCTTCAATCCTGCAATTTCTCCCTCTGGACCTATGGGTAGAGCTTGCCATTCACCAGGGAAATCTTCTGAGCCAGCTGCTCTTTTCCATGACTCCCTAAAGAATGCATGGCAAATCGAAGCTGCTCTGCACTCCACGCTCTTCCTCTGACTAAAGCTCTTACTCATTCTTGAATGCCTGCTTCTCATTTCTAGGAGCCCAAATGCCTTTTCCACTTTAGCCCTGACACAATTTCAAGATTTTTTAGTCCTGGCAGTGGTGTATATGAGTGAGTAAGGAAGTGCCCAATTTATGTTGTCACACACAAAATGAGTTTCTTTTGGCTCTGCGGAAAGCAAAGTCCCATCAGTTTTGCCTCTCTACTTGCTCCCCATTCCTTCAGCTACTTAAAAATTTTCCTGGCTATCCATCCCATTTTGACTTCAGCTTCCTAGGCTGCCAGGGAGGGGAGGCTTTAGGCATACTCATTATTTTACTTGGTGTGGGGACTCACATTTAAGGAGAGTACCTGAAGCTGCAGTTTCTTCTAGCAGAGCAATACTCACTGAAAGCAAGTTCACTCTCCTGCTCTTAAGATGTATAAAGGGTGATCACAGGGACTGCATAACACACCCCCCAACAGCATCTGTTTGCATAAAGAAAGGTTTAGAGGGTAAGACAATAAAGCTGAAGGAGAATTCTTCATGGATCCAGCTCCTGCTGGGTCTTAGATCATGGAAGGTGGTCACCTGAAGTTTACTTCTCTGAACATTTCCTCTGCAAATAAACATAATTGAAAATGATAAAATCAAAGCAAACTCTGAGCTAAAAAAAGGACCAAGATATCTTGAATCAATTTTTAAACTCTTTTGAGTGTTTTAGGAAACATTGATTTCTTACCTGGAAGGTGTTCTGACCTACTCCTTTAGCAAAACCGGAACTGCTTGCTCTAATTGCAACGTCGTCTTTAGAATATCCGTGTCTGTGTGACGGGGAGTGTGTGTGTGTGTGTGTGTGTAACTGCAATCTTCTTGGCTTTGCTTTGCTGACATCCCTGCCAGTCAGCAGCTGCACATACCAGCCAGCCCTCTTTTGTGCCAATCTGGTGGTGAGTGGTGCAGAAACATTTTAATTAATGTTGAACTTCTTAAAGTTGAAGTGAAAACAATTACAGCTCAATTTTACTTTGCCTCCTCACTTTTATCACTTATTCTTTTTCTCCTCCCTCTCCATTAGAAAGCTTAATTTCACAGACTATGAATTATAATTTAATTATTATATTTTAAAAAGGCAGACAAGGCATTGTTTCTTCACCTTTTGGTTAAAAAGCTCTGAAATAACAAAGGAAAAGCTCCTTCCTTCTTGAGTGCCAAGAGAATGGAGTCATTCCCATCACAGACATCTCATTCTTCCCCATCTGTGAATTTTTTTTCTTTCTTTATTGTACAGAAGGGATCACATCTTTCCCTTAACAACTGTTTGCACACCAGACTCAGAGAAAGTTCACAGTACACATCACATGTACATTGGATATGTAAGTGAAGTGATCTGTAGCACAGCTAATTAGACCTAAATTCTTGATTTACTATTTATAAAACAAAATTGATTATTACTTCATCAACAACATTTAAAGCATCATTAAGAGAGGTCTGCTCCAGCAGCCTCAGGTTAAATTTTTTAACAAGCACTTTAGTTGCTAATCTGTGTTATTGCCAACATATGTAAACTTCCTAATGCTAATTGCATTCAGCTGTGAATCAAACAATGTCTAATTCTCTTCAGGATTAATTATGCACATGTGCTGCCTGCATTCCTAAACATGGTTCTCATAAATAATAAGAGATATATCTAGGCAGATGGTATTTTTCCAACTAAATGATCTGTTTATCATGAATAAAACAATTGACATATACTAGACTTCTAATGCAAAGTCACCACAACATTCCCATGTTTTTTAATCATAAATAATTGCTGTGACAGTTGTTTGTGTGAACATGTTTTTGTACAGCCAAGCGCTAAGAAGCATGTCCTTCAGTAAGCACTCTTACCTTTGTGAGCACCTTTCTTTCTTCTTTCTTTTTCATCTTTTGATTTGAAGGTGCATAACAGAATGGTTTATATCATGTGTCTGATGAATGAACTAAAAGTCTCCACTAAATGCACAAGTTTTGTAAGCCCTAGGGAAATCTGGTTTAAGTACAGCACAGGAAAAATTGCTAAAGTGTTGTGTATTCCAAGGAAAGCAATGAGATTCTGGTATCCAGAGACAGCCTTGGCAGTATCTCTCTTTAGAATTTCTTTTCTATTAGTATAAAATGACTGATAATTAACTGAACTTGTAAAATTAACTTGAAAAATAACTTCCAATACTGAGTTCATGGCAAGTAGAAATAACAATTTTAAAATGACGTTGACAACAACAGAAGAAATTTTTCTCTAGAAAGGGGACACAAAGTTGTTCTATCATTTATTTTAATGAAGATATCTTCTTTTAAATAGAATTTAAAATCTAGATGAAGTAAGCAACTCTATAGCATGTCTCTTCTCACACAACACCGTCTTGGTTTCCACTGAAAAGGACTTGCATGGAAAATGCATCAGAACAGCAAGAATTTGATACTAGTAGAGGCTTATAAAATTATACTGTTCAACTGTATATTATTGTACCCATTATTTTTGGTCTTACTGTGAAATGTTTTAATTAGCCCTTATGGTTTAGGCTGATTTGAAATTTATATTGAGTCAGTTTCTTTTATTTCTTTTTTTCTCCTAAAACAAAAGTTTAAATACAATGGTATTAAAGATAGGTAAAAGAGTAATAGCTTAAGTGCCTGAAGTCTTTCAGTTTCACAATAGGTAGAACACAATCCTTGGCAATATGCCCTTAAACTTCTTTTTCAGGTGCCAGTTGTTGAGGTGAAGAAGTGGTTGAGCACCTGTGCCTCATTTAGCTCACCATTTCTCAGTTGAGTCTAGTAAGAGAGGTTATCAGTTGGTATAATGGTTTTTCTAATAAGAACACCTGTCATCTAGTCACTATACCTAGATGATCAGCTAATTTCATAAGGCCATCAAAAACTCAGTTGGTTATCAGTGATGACCTTTGCTGAATTTCAGCTGGTGACATTGAGATGAAAAGCTGTGCTTTCTATTACTAGCCATGAGTCAGCCTGCCCTTGGCTCAGTTTGGGCAAGATAAAACTTGATGAAGCTATGGCTTATCTGTGTTAAAGTGAGATTCTAACGTGACAAAATGCTTGATAATCTCAAAAACACATTTTAAATAGCTTGAACAGCTTTATTACAAAAGGAGACATTTTCTGGTCTTTGAAATCAGATAATTCATTATAATACCATGTAGCTGAAAGAATAAAAGCAACTGAAGAGCTGAGTGAACTGAAGCATCCAACTGTTTCCTAGCAGTGGAGATTGCAGAAAATATTTAACAGTGTAAGGTGCTCTTCCAGACTGTGAGAGATGAGCATATGGGTAGAACGCTACCATTGGGTGAGAGTACAATTTTCAGGGTAGTTATTTCTTGTTTGTTTGTATTTTCAGACAAAGCCTAGGAGCTGTACTCATTTAGGTTATTTGAAAACAGCTCAGATATTCAGTTATAAAAGAAAAATGCCTTTCAAGAGTTGAAAGAAGTCCCAAGGTTTTGTTTAAATGAGGTTTGAACTTTAAGTAAAGGTGAATTTTGCTTGCTTTTCTGAATTTTAAAAATTAACTAAATTATTTTGCCATTAAAGGGACCAGATGGTACATCTGAAAGGTCTTGGACTCCTGAAGATATCTGAGTTGTTGGACCTCCTTACCACTGGACTACCTCTCAGCCTGGAGTCTCCTTACAGGCAGACTGGCTACAGCCTCTTGTTTTGGATATGGAAATTTGGCTCCAGACAGCATGAGTGACATAATTTAACTGAGCAAAAGTGATATACAGAGAAGAAAAAGTGTTATGTGGGGGAAAGTACTACCTTGCTTGTCAGTTAATAGTAAGACCTACCTAACTTTTCCGACTCAATTCCATCATAAAGACCTAAATTAAAATTAACTGTTAGTAAAATAATGTAGTCCTTGACCAAAAAAAAAAAAACCAAAAAACAGTCCACTGGCATTTTTGCTACTCTTACTCACCTGCAAAATGATTTGATTAAAATTGTTCATCTATATCCTGAAGTGTGATTGTCTATGGGTTTAAAAAAAGGATTGTGGATCATGCAATCATTTTGGAAAATATAAACTGGACTCCTTTAGGATGGAACTAAACTGGATTATGTTCTCCAAAATCAGACTGAAAGTACAGTTACTGCAGACATATGCTGAACCCTTGAGCTACACAAGGACTGGTCTAAATTAACTTTTCATTGAAATATTTGCAGAATGGATGTAAGGTCTTCTATATCAGCTATTGTGTTTTGCAGACCTACTGCAAAGCTACACTGCTAATCCATATACAACCCTGAATACCATGAAGTATGCCATTCAGAAAATGCTGAACTTCTTTGAAAGTCTTTGTGCAAGGGGGAGAAAAGCACTTCACAGACTGGGATTCCGCTCTGTGTGGTTAAATGTAGGTATCTTAAAGACAATTCAACAAGTCCTTTTGAAAATAGGTAGCATCATGGGCAAAACAGAACTTTTGTTTGCCTGAATGACGCTCTAGAGGATAATTTCATTGTTAATTTAGTACAGAAATATAAAATTGTCACATGATTATGAATGAAATATGAAGGTACCTTAAAAAAATTAAGAAGTCATACTCTTAGATTGTGTCTGTGCTTCTAAACAAAACAGGACAAGGGAGAGTGAAGGCTCTTCATGGGTGGTCTTGGACCCTGTTTGACCCTATTTTAGGCTATGCTCGCTGAGCTGCCTGGATGAGGCTTGGCCACACCCCTGGGCAGTGTCAGTGAAAAGGCACCAGGATGGGCCCTCTCCATTTTCCATAGTCCTCCACTTCTGCTGCAGCTGGCTTTTGTGTTCTCCAACATTCCTGCGTGCCTTTGTGCTGCTTTCCACAACATGGAGGCCCATGGGCTGCAATACACTGCACAACAGGTTTCAGATTATATGAATTTAAAAACACACAAAATATAACAACTACATGTTAGGGCCATAAAGGCGATGCATGAAACCTGGTGGAGGCACAGGCCATTTTCACATTCACTGTGATTACACTTGGTATTTTGTACATGGTTTCATTCAATCCAAATGTCCCCTTCATTAAAAAGTGCAGAGCCATAAATAAATCTTAGAGAAGAAAAAGAAAGAATTTCAAGCCTTAAGTATTTTACATAATAGTTCTCCTAGAAAGGTATTTTCCCATTGTAGTGCCTCCATTTCATTGCTATTGTTGTCAATTATGAATACATTATTGTTTGATGTGGTTTTTATTTCCTCACCAATGAATAAAAGGCATGGTGTTTAAAAAGTTATCTCTATACAGGGTTAGAGGAACTTGAATACACCTGAAGATTCATCTGAATATTCAAAAATTAATTTTACTTGGCTACTCTTCCAGCCCTCTGGTGACTACTTTTCCAAATATGTGGATGACTGATGACGGGATGACGGGAATGTTTTCTGAATTAATAAGGAATAAGGAATCAATAAGGAAAAACGTCTGTTTCTGGATTTTGTTCTGCCTCCTCACATTAAAACATGTTTTGAAGAACTTAGTGGGGTGCTGAAAGCTGAAGAAGTTTTATCAAGATGTTTTGTTTGTGCAATGCTGGTGTTTCTTAACTCTATGCACAAGATAATAGACTGTGATATGCCTCCTAGTAAAAACTTTGACCTTTAATAATTTTGTTAGCTACTGCGGGCAAAACAAGTGAGAGTGCTTGGCACATGGCTTTACTCCTCATCAATACCAGATTGTGCAGACATTTTTGCATAAAATCATCCTATACCACTTCCACAGATTCTTCTTAAGTAACTATAATTTCTTTTAATTAAGATAAAAGAAATAATGAAAAAGTGTTGCAAGCTATTTTTGTATGTTCTATTCTTTAAAAATTAATCATTTTCAGTGAGGATGAATTTTATCACACTCCCACATGCAATACATTTACACTCATATATAGGGCAAGAACTCAAGCACCGATTTTTTACACAGCTTTATGCCTTGCCAGTAGGCTGTATTGAGTTATATTTTGTGGGTATAACTTCTGACACCAAGCTCAAAATTGGGGGTTTTATGTGAAGAATATCTCCCAGCTTCTAACAGAATTTGGATCTAATAGTGATCTCATGCTTTATCATGTAGTCCTGTATTAGAATGTGTTTTTATGCAAGAGATCAATAGCTTTCAAGAAGGAGTACAGCATCACTGCCACCCGTCACACTCCAGCCTGCTCTGCAGACATGCTGAAACACACTGCGTTTGCAAGTCCTCAGTGACATTCTCTCAGTTGTTTCTGTGAAACTGTTTGGATGATGCACCTAAACTGATTAGGTCACCATTATGGACATTACCATACTCAAGTGTTTGAAAAGGGCAATAGCAGGGGCCCTTTGGAGGCTAATGACAAAGGCATATTAGAAAGGATAAACATGCTTGGGGTTTTTCTCTGTGTTTTTGTTCATTTCTTGAAGGGGAATGGCAGTTGGTGCAGTTGAAGTGTTTCTGTAAGTTTATTGTCATTTTGCAACAGCTTAACTTTTTGGGGTTTTTATGAGTCTTGTCTAGATGTTTACTGATCAGACAAAGAAAAGCACATACATGTGAAATTTTGAGGGTAGAGAGAGGGTCACTGATGAATGGTTTACTGTGGCAGTATTATAGCTTTGCAAGGATGGAAAAGGTGTGTTTCACTCTACCCCCTGCTCCTTTATTTCATTGCAATTGCATTTAACAATCTGTTGGGTTTTTATTAAAAAATAAAATAATTTGATTCATTTTGAATTTCATAATTTAGCATAATCTCTGCTTA
Organism: Lonchura striata; assembly: GCF_050655825.1. Classification (NCBI taxonomy): domain Eukaryota; kingdom Metazoa; phylum Chordata; class Aves; order Passeriformes; family Estrildidae; genus Lonchura; species Lonchura striata. Next base: position 38,518,672 of record NC_140741.1, on the reverse strand, counting down.
TGGTAAGAGCTAATAAATATTAAGATTTTTTTCATTGGGTACTACAGCAAAGCAGTTTTTTGGGGAGTGTAGTGAATGGCTGCTCTATTGAGATTATGGAGGGTTTCAGTCACACAGTTACTAACTGTAAGGCAATACCACAAAAACTAAGCTGAAGTCCATCTGCAAACATCAGCATTTTATTTGCTCTTCACCAGAAGCTGGTTGCTATTGGAAAAGCTGGTGCTCCAGCTGGTGGTCCAAATTCATAGAGTAATGCACATGTGAACTTCCTAAAGAGGGCTTTGTCTGGGGTTAAATGTTTGCTGAACTCAGGGAACATGGTGCACAGTTGCTGAAACAATTTTCTGCTACTGGTACTAAGTGGTAGAGAATACTAGGTAAAAAAAGACTGCAGAGAGACTTGGATGGGTAAAGACTGAACAGTTATGGAGGACACAAGGAAAAAATCATGAGGCTATTTTTAGAAGAATGACTGAAGGTTTTCAGGAGAAGGTTGATATCTGAACAGCAGTAGCTATGTAATTTTTGTAGACAGATATCCAGATACTGAGGTTTGTCCCTAAGCTCAATGCCCAGTAAGTGCATTGCTCCATTCATAGTCTGTATTACTTTTGTATTTCTATTATATGAACATTTAATAGTCATATTCACAGAATCATATTGCAATTTATAGCATAGATAAAGTTATGTGACAAAAACTACCCCTACTCCAATGGCTGACATCCTAATTACTGTAAATAGAATATGTCTAGATGGGGCTTTTAAACTGGGCTGGAAATGAGATGGACATACAAGCTGGAGCCTTTGATTAAGAAATATCAATATCAGGAGTGGGAAGGAATCTTAATGCCAGGGTCTAGATAGAAAATACCTTAAATGGAAGTTGAGAGGAAAGCCCAGAAGACAAGGCATCTGTATATTCTAAGTCTGAGGCAAAGCAGAAGGTTCTGCCCAACACAGGTTCAGACAAAGGTTAGGGTTACAGGGACTGTAAATCTGAGGAGATGGAACAGAAACAGGAACAGGTAGTGCAGGCTAGGTGGGACAAATATTTGGGCAAGTAAGATGGAGAATGTACTAAGAACTACAAACCAGATTGCAGCACGTGGGAACCAGAGTTAGGAATCAAGAAGCAGAATAAGACTCAGAGGCAACCTACAAGTTGCTGGGAGTATTTTCTATAGCACTCTGATTCCATTCAGAGGCTATTTTGGTCAGGATTAAAATAAAGGTGCTGCCTGTGAGGTAGCTACCTTGGTCCCCTTTATAACCAGCAAGGAAAAATATGCACCTGACAGATGCAATTCATCTTTTCCTAAACCAGATGTTTAAAATAAGACTGATGAATTGCACCCTAGAAGTGTCTATTTCTCTCCATTAATTATGAAGAGGGGCTATGGTAAGTAGCTGAGACATATGCTTTTGTTATAAATGTTGGATGTCTAATGTTGGATGAGATGAGTCCTACAGCCTCAGGTGCCCTAGTCATTCCACTGCATTGCAGCTTTGCCCTATTCAGTTAAGGCCCTGATCCATCAAGCAATTAAATATGTACGTAGGTTTTTGAGAATGAATGTGATTAAATGTTCTGGGGAATTGTAGGCAGATGAGCAAATGCTTCAGTGTGGGAAATGTGGATCTTGAATTAACAACTTAGTTTCTCTTCCAGGAGTCTCCCACTGCTTTTGTAAAATTCTCTGTCTCCTCTGTACTTGAAGATGCATCCTGTCCCTAATGAAACATACCATCCCTGCTATCCATACACCTAGTGCACGCACAGACTTGGTTTCCTGATAGCAATTCTGCAAAATCAGTCATCCACATATTTGGAAAAGTAGTCACCAGAGGGCTGGAAGAGTAGCCAAGTAAAATTAATCTCTGAATATTCAGATGAATCTTCAGGTGTATTTTATGATTTCTCCCTGGTTATATCAGAAAGTGGGAGGTGAAGTAGTTTAATCAAAGTTTTAGAGTGCCCAAGATCTGTAGTTGATGGAATGTGGCTCAAAAGGGGAGTCCTTATCATGTAGGGCAGCTGTCACAAAGAAAGAAGGAATACAGAAATGGGGTTGAAAACACAGTGTCCAAATATTTCTGTTGTAGAAATTCACCAGATTTTCATAGTGGATTGATATCACTCACTTTGAATTTAGAATTTTGATATGGTCTCCCACCTTTTTATCACAACTGGACATTATTCTTGATGGGTAGATTATTAGGTGAGGGAAAAGTCAGCTGGATCATGGTCAAAGTGCAGAGGTTCACCATCCATGTTCTGCCTTGGGTGACTAGTCCCAAGTGGAACTTCCAAGGGGTCTGTCCTGAGATTGATCGTGTTTAATATTTTATCAATGACTTAGAGGAGAAGAAAGAGGCACTCTCAGCTTCTGGGGACATCATGGCTGCTCATGAGGGCAGAGATGTTGTCCTGATGGACCTGCCATGCGGGTGGCTCGCGGTAGCTTTCCCCGGGCAGGTGCTGCCGGGGTGCCTGTGGCACCGGGAGTGACCTCGCCACGGTCTGCATTGACAACTCCCCCAGCCCACCAGACCCCCAAGCCCTGATGGTGTAATTGTGCCTCACCAGGAAAAACAAGAGGGCCCTTCACTCAGTAAAATCCAGCAGGGTTTATTTAGGAACAGTCTGAGGGTCCAGCTGGGGTAAGAAGGTAGTGGACAGGCAGGGTAGAAGCAGGAGCAGGGAGGGCAGGTTGGCAACCACAGCTGAAAGGAACCAGAAGCAAAAGGAACCAGGAGCAGGGGTGGAGCTAGGGCATATAACCCAGGGAGATAGGAGGGGTTGGAGTACAACTTGTGCAATGCGGAGAGAAGTCAGGGGAGGAGTTGGAGTGGGGTGACTAGGACTTCACCCATGGTGAAGCGGGGAGGGCGTGGTGTTCCAGGTGGGGGAACAGAAGGTACAGAATTTTCTGGAACTGGGGAGTGTGCAACTAGGGACTGACAGCACAACATTTACATTAACAGCAGAGGATAATGGGGAATGGTGTCAGTCTCTCACCCTAGGCAAGACTAGGGTATTCTCCCAGGGCATCCTGCCCTGTCTTCCCCATGGATGTCTCCCACACTGCCAAGCTACACAATTGTGCTGAGAGGAACCTCACAATATTGAACATGAACAAATGAGAAGTTGTGCACTTGTGAGAGACTGACCCCCTGCACCAGTGCAGGCTGGGCACTGACTGCCGGCCTGAATACCAGCTCAGCTGGAAAGCCCCTGAGGGTCCTGCTGAACAGTAAACTAGATTTCAGTTCTATTTGGCTGTGATGAGGGCTAACAGTGTACTTGGCTGTAAAAATAGGATTGTAACCACTAGACCAAGGGAAGTGCTTAATCACTTCAGTGTGTTGCTTTCTTGAGAGTTTCTGGAACACCACGTCTGGCTGTGGGCCCCTAGGTACTGGAAAGAGATGCTGATCTGCTGGAGCAAGTTCAGCATAGAGCCATCAAGGTGGCTGAAATCCAGTGAGGGAAGGCTGAGGGAGCTGAGCTTGTTCAGCTTGTTCAAGAGATGTTCCAGGGGACTTAAGGGACTACAAAGAGTACAGAGGGAGGCTGTTTACTGAAGTGCACAGTGGGAGAATGAGAAACACTGTGCATAAATTGAAGCATGAGAGTTTCTGATGTTATGAGCATAATTAAGCACTGGTACAGTATAAATGAAGTTACAGTATCTATATTCTTGGATACTTTTAAGAGTGGACAAAGTCTTGACCTATTAAATAGGTCTTAATTCTGTGTTATCCCTGCTCTGAGAAGAGAGACAAAAGACCTCCTGGCATCCCTACCAATGTAAGTGATGCTGTAAAAAGGGAGGGTGATCTGATCTGTGCTGATGAATGTGCTGTGCTGGGTATAAGGAAATTATTATTTAAGAAAAAGGAATTAGATGAAATACTGCATTAGAGATAGGTAATAGCCCTTTATCTGGATTATAAAGGCAAAGCCTGGTGTGCCTGGGTTGCAGAAATAGTCTTCACAAGCCTAGGAATGCACCTGGGTGACTTGAAATGCAGGATTAGGAGAAGACAATAGATCTCTCCTTGAAGAGGATTTCTTGCCATTTTTTCCCAATTTGATATTTCGGGGTCACAGATGAGACTATCATTGCTTATTTTAATACTGATGATGTTCCTTCAAAATATGTTATAAATGATAGATAAAGCTTTTAGGGCATGTTTTAATATATTGGTAATAGTTAAGCTTATGTAAAAGGCCTAGTGTTGAAGGCTGCCTTTAACTTGGTTTGCCAGACTATAGGTCTCTGTGAAAATTTTACTGGAAAATGTAAAAGCACAATTAAACTAATGCTGTGAGTAAAGAAAACAATAATTCATAATTTCACTCTCTATAAATATGAGGGGTTTGGCCCCACACAGTTCTGTGGTGTCCATAGCAACATAATAAACATATATATTTCTTTGAAGTTTTAATACCCTTTTTGAGGTATACAGCACCCTATAAAATGTTATTTATAAGTGGAATATAGCATACAAACAATAAAAAGCTTTCAAAGATAAATTCATTGCAGGTATTAGAATGCTCTCATAATTATGCTTTTTACCATTCAATTGAGTTGGCTTGTTATTTGGCACTTTGGGGATGGAAAGATTTCTGTTAAATTCATGGAAGTTTTTCAGCTATATTGGTCCTAGTATGTAACAGTGTTTTTATGTAGACATAGGCATATAATACTTATGAAAATACTGGAATGAAGTACCATGAAAATTAATATTCTGCTTTTTCCCTCAAGACATTTTGAATGAGAGACTTTATGTTATTTTTACAGAAACTTGATATGAACCTATATATATATATCCTAAATATCACATTCACTTTATTTGCAGCATGCTTTAGCACAGTGCCAACATCTTACACACCACAGAGTATTTATTTTATGTGAAGTATATTTATGATAATTTACATTTTTAGTAAACTATGTGTATTTGAAATATCCATATTGCAAAAGATCTTATTATACATGGTATGGAGTACTAGATTTTTTCTGTGAAAAAATATAACCTCGGGAAACTTCTGGAAATATTGTCCTTTTCTGCCCTTGAAATCAGTTTTGTATTATGAATTTTGTTGCCTAAATATGTTTTAAGGGATTTTAAGGTGTTCTTGACAGCTTTAGTTTTATTTCCAGTGAAGCAGATGGTAAGAATTGGACATAGCTGTAGTGCTAATGCTTGGCAAAGCCACAAGTACATGCACATTAATTTTACTGGTTTCATTACAGTAGCACACTTAGGGTGTCTCCTGAAATCAGCCCACTTCTGATGGCCTCTGTTCCAACACCTGGGAAGAGTAAGTTCCAACTCAGATTGCTTACAGCACCAGCAAATCAGATTCTGCCTGCTTGGATTCCAGTGTGCAATGTTTCTTCCTAGTGTTGTGTCTTCATTGCAAGCATTGCCAAATAATAAATTGTTCACAGTATATCAGTGAGTGTAGGTAATACTTTATCCTGTATCTAGTTATTGTACGTTTTACACATTTCTAAATTTCTAGCTGTACAGTATTCAAGAGATATTAATAAAACTTCTGAAAGGATCTAGCATTTAGCACATCCAAACATCCTAGAACTTGTGTCACTTCTGAAGATGTGATGGTGGTTTTCCACAGCACTTGGGAACCTGTCATAATACTTTTGGAAAAAAATGGAACATCCTTCCACAGAATCATAGAACTCACATGATGGATCTGGTTGGAAGGAACCTCAGTGGATTATCTGGTCAAAGCTCCCTGCTCAAGCAGAGCTATCCCAGAGCACATGGAAGAGGATTGTGTCCAGATGGTTCTGGAATATCTCCAGCCTGTCTGCGCAATCTGTTCTTTCTTGCCAGCATTGTAACAATGTGAAATACAGGTTCCCACACTTATATGTGCAGAAGAAATAAACAGCAGCATCTCAGGCTGATGGCAGTTTCTGTTTACAATGGCTAAAGCAATTATGATAATGAAATAAACGGGACTATGGGAATGGAAAATATACAATGAAAATTTAGAAATGCTTCTGCAGTTAGCTGATTTTAATGAGTTTCTGATGCTACCTAGATTTTTTTAATATAAGTTCTTGACTTGAAAAAGTGAAAATAGAGAGTGGGACCTAAAGCACTTGATTCTTAGCAAAGAAAACATTTTTTATGCTTTGTACAGTGTGCCTAGAAAAGTGGCTCCTGGAATATGCCAAAGTAAAGGAACCAATCATCATCACCACCACCAATAATAATAACAATAACTTTGCATTTATATAATTTAGCAATTATCACCTGGCTTCACATCAGCTATTTGGTCTGTGCTTATGATTATATATAATTTCCTCTTTTTACACATCAGTACATAATTGTGGTGACTTCTTGTAACAGCCTCATAAAACCTCTCTTACATTCAACAGTCTATAAAAAGTTACTATGTTATGATGGTTTGCTAAAAAGAAAAAATAGTTTACTAAGTTCTAGGGAAAATTTCATCTTCCTCCATAATTGCATACCCTCTCATCTTCCCTCCTTGCGGATCTCTTGAATGTCAAATTTCAGGTGCTGTTGCTGACTCCATTTTCAAGGTCTCACAACAAGCCATAAAAGAAAAATTGTCTATTTTTCTATCACTGCTTCCTGGCTTCTTGTTTTTATCACCATCTCTATTAAGAAAATTCTTGAAAATTGATTTTATGTCCATAATTTCCCATTTCATAGAAGTCATGACCAGAAAACTGGCCATAAGGACATGGAAAAACAAGATGCTTTTGTCAGTTTTGTGATTTAAGGTATATATTCTTCAGGAGAAACTGCAGAAGGGTCTGTGGAGAAGCAATTTACTCCTCACTCTCTAAAACATCAGTGTCCTGCTTCTTCTGTCAATAAAGTCTCCCTTGGAAGAAGATTGAGCCAAAGGCAGCTGAAAGGAAAAGCAGTTTTCACAATAGAAAAGCATTTTTCTTTCCCATTGAAAAGAAAGACAGTGCATAACTTTTCACCCCTTTCATATTGACATCTGTCTGCTTATTCATTGCCTTTTTTTTGCAAATGAATGATGCTTCAGCATAAAAAAAATTGCTCAATATTTGTTCAGTGCCTTAACAATGCATTGGTTAGTGTTCCTTTGTCTTTAGAAATGTAATTCTACCAAGAGAAATAATGAAAAAGGACTTGACACTGATTCTGTTTGAATAGTGCATATTTGTGAATATCAAAACAGTTAAACCAGACAGCTTTCTAGAATGTAATCCTTTTTTTTCTGAAGTTTGAGGAATCCCCACAATCTTCTAATTTCTTTAGGGTTTTTCTTGCAGGTTTTTTATGTGTTTTGGTTGGATGGTTGGTTTTGAGATTTTTGTTTGTTTGTTTTTTCCCCAGCATTTTCTTTGTTGCCATAAATATGAACATCATTATTTCTCCTTTTGTAAGGTAACTTTTTGGATTAGGTTTTCATTTTAATATGTTGGCCAAGTGTCATTTGTAACAAACAGGAAATTTGAGTAGAAATTCAAGTGGTTATATTCTCTGTTACTTGTCTGGGATGTCTGATTTGTTATTTCAAAGATGACTTCAAAATGGGAGTTGTATGGTATAAATTACTATCTCTCTTTGCTTTTTATGCTGTTGTCATCCAGAAAGAGAAAAACTACCAAAAGTATAGAAAAATGGGAATTTCATTGGTAAGATTTCCTTTTCACAATTCCAGCATCACTGGCCTGTGCTATGTTTCCTATCTACAACTGTTCTTGCTGAGTCCTTTAAACAAATGGGAGTTTGAAAGAGAAGCAAATAATTTTCCTTTTGTTAACAGAAAAATGAATATTTCCATTAAATTGTATGTTTATTTTGGAGTTCAAAAGGACTTTTATTACAGCTTTTGTTGTTGTTGTTAACCTACTAAAAATAAATTTACTCTAGAACTGTTACATTAGCCCAAGTACTGAACCCCTTAACTCATATTTAATTTGAAAATATCATATACAGTTAATTAAATTTTGAGTTGAGTTCTTTGGAAATAAACTTCTTGTTATTGATGATGTCATTAGTGCCAGGAGATATTCATTTCCTGTGAAGGACTGTAATAATCCACTGGGATTATTTTCCTTTTTTCAGTCCCTGCATGATAAATTAATAATTCAGATAATTTGTTTATAAACTAGGATGTAGGGGGACATTGCTGAACACTACAAATAAGTTTTTGATGTAGTTATAAAATTATTTCCTATGCTATTTATCATTTCTTAAACCAGACCCTGTTGATGAATATTCAACATCTGAATACAGCACAGGGAAACCTTTTTAATCAGCACTAATACTGAAGCGTGAATTTTCTAATCAGCATAACTGGTGTGTGGTGTGGGAACCTATAGGGCTGGTGAATTTTTCAGGTTAGGGAGTGTTAATGGATAGAGGAAGGACAGGCGCTGACAGCTGGGCATAGCTCTCATTCAGTTTTAGTTCTGGCTCTCAGGAATGAAATTAAGTCTTTGGGAGAAAAGTTGGTTTGAAAGGCACAGGCTACCATTCACAATGGCCCCAGGCTCCCTTTGGGTAGCAGGCTGGTGGAATTGTTTCAATGGGCTTTGACCCTAACAAACCAGCTTCTTTCTCATTCATGGATTTGTAGTTTTACAAAATGAAAACTATGTGACAATGAAATCCAAGTTGTTTGTGGTTCTCTTGAATTGTACCTCATCCTCTCATATATTTGTTTTCATGGATCGTAAGTATACAATTATATTGGATGTAATTTCACACTGTGTTTTCTATGTCAGAAGTAAGTGCTTATTTTGTCAGGCTAAATGTGGCTGATGCTCATGGTGAACTAGGAAATAGTCTGAGGAACCTCTTTCTCTTTTTTTCACCTGAGTTAACTAGATGATGTTGAAGACTGCTTTTTCATTCAATTTTTATTTTTTTGCTATGTTCTCTTAACCATTTTTCCTTTGAGTTGAGAAGACAGCTTCTTTCTCTAGGAAAGACAAAGATTTAGGATGCAACAGTTCTGCTGCCTCTGTTCCCATATGTCCTAGGGTCTTCCTTGTCTAAACAGTGCAGTACAGACATTATAGTACCGTAGATGATGACACTGTCTGCTCCAGCCCTTTGCTGGGAATTCCCTCTTCCATACTGAGGATGTGGAATGGAAAGCCTGTCCATGTTTCAGGAGCTGTTTTCACTATCTGCCAAATTTAAGATGTTTCTGAAAGTGGATCTATGATGGTATTGGACTGTGGGCTGAAGCATGGATATGCTACTAATGCAGATACTGCCAGCAGTCAGGAGACAGCCTGCAAGAGAGTCAGGCAGGGCAGGAAGGAGTGGAAAATTCTTTTATGAGGACTGAGCTACCAGAACCCTTAGAAAACCAGGTTACAAAGAAATGTAACTGTACTAAGATCAACTAACTGTATAGTGTGGTCATCATAATTCAGTCCATCCTTGTATTTATTTTTATTTTTGTGAAAAGGTGAGAATAGTATCATCTGGAGGACCATAAACTGCACCTGCTGAAAGTCATTCTGAACTTAGGCTAAATTTAGTACAAGCAGGAACAACTCAGTTGAAGTCACACTTGCTTACACTTGTAGTGAGTTTAATACTGAGTATATGCATTGACTTGTACTAAATATGTTGCCTGAAATCATTATGCACTAACCCAGTCCATAGCAAACCTCTGAAGTCTCTTCAAGTCAGGTGTTTTATGATAATTTGCATTGCAATTGCTCTCTTCTGTGCTGGTCTGAATATCTGTATCTGAATACACTCTCAGACTCTTTCTGGTTAATCTGTTTTCATAAGCACTCTACTGGTTCTTCTGTAACTGCAGTTTACTTAGAATAAGTTGCAGAATCTTCACACTAGACAACAAAAGTACCAGTGGCAGGATATTTTCAGCATCAAGGAGCTAAGTGTGGGCTGCAGAAACTGCTGGAGAAGCAAATTAAGTACTCGGTTAAAGCAAGTTCCATGTGACCATGGCTGCCTGTTGATATACCTGCTTGAAGAGGTCTCAGTTAAACCCAGGTGGTTCCTCAAGAGCAGCAGTTACTGACAGCAGTGCAGATATTCCAGGAAGGAAGCAAATAAATTCACAGCTGATGTGGCTAACTTTCAGCAAATCCATCTTCTATTTTAGCAACATGATATATAATATGATTCTAGAATTCCGTGTTGTTTCATATATGTTTACATTGTTATTTTGCAGCCCAGCATTCTCTTGACTTCTTTGCAACAGCAGCAACACACTGCTCACTCTACTGAGCTTGTTGTCCACCTGCATCCCGAGGTCCCTTTTCACAGAGCTGCTCTCCAGCCAGGTAAATCTCAGTCAGTGCTGTACTCCTGGATTACATTTTCCCACATACAAGACCTTATACTTGTTTTTGGTGACCTTCATAAGATTTTCAATGACTTGAAAATTAAAATATAATCAAATCTTATAAATCACACCTAATATTTATGACCATCTTTGTTAATGTAATGTTTCTTACTGCAACTGCTAAGGCTTTTGCAATATCTTTTTTTTTTTTTTTTTTTCTCTAGGAAGTAAAAACACAGGTCCTGACTTGTTTTATACTCAGACAAACATCGGCCATCTTTCAGACAATGGTAAGATTCATAAATTATAATAGTTCACCCAATGTAGTGCAAATATGGTCAGGCCTATACTTTTAATTATTCCTCAGAATGTTGTTCTTACAAAGTGCTGAGACATTATATTCTGAATTCCCAAGAAATGCAATATAAACTATCAAGCATTTTCAACACAATAATCTTCTCGTGATGATCTTGTATTGTCTAGGTATCTGTCTGCCTGGTAAAATCACCACATAACAACACAATTGGCAGCTTCTGTTCAGCAGAAGCAGATCATAATGGCAGGTCAGAGCTAACACATACTGCAGAACTTTGTGGCTGAGTTTGTAATTTCTGACTTCCAATTTCCCATAAAATCTCTTAACATGATTTTTCCAAAATTCCTATTTTCTGCTTACAAAACTATATAATAGGCTAAATAAAAGCTATGTCTACTTTGTGATAATATCTTAAAATATTGTAATCACTCCATGCCTGGTATTATTAGACAGTGAAATAGTTTATACTCTCCTTTCATAACTGTTGTAGACAGCCCCCTGCAAATATTCTTTGAGTTGGTATCTTCCCAGCATTTCCTTCATGTATCTACTTTAAACACCTCAAAATAGCTTGGGCCTCTCTTGGTCTCATTTAGTCCTGTTCTTCTGAAATAATCTTTACATGTTATGAATTAATCAGTGGAATAGTTTTTTCCTTTCTTTTTCTTTTTTTATTTTACAAGTTATCTTTAATAGCTTGAGAGTCAAATTAAGCTCAGGATTTGCTTTGCAATCAATGAGAAATAGCAGACTGAGTATTGAGGAACAATTATTCCTCAATAACCATGAAAAGAATAATCCATTTTTCAAGTCCCAGCATTTGGCTTGTCTATCCTCTAAAACCTGCTGAAGGATAAGGGCACTGGCCAGTTAACAGTGGTGTGAAAAAAGACTACAGCTAATGAAACATACCACAAAACCTGGGCTTTTTCTAATAGTTGGCTGCTACTATCCAATCAGAATACAGAAGACTTTTTGATATTGAAATGTCTCATAAACTATCAATTAGTGAGGGAACAGTTTTCTTCCCTTCTGACTCCCTGAAATAATCTTTTCAAGGCCTTTCCATATGTTCTTTTTCTCAGTGTATAGGCAGTATGCAGTGAATCTATTTTTTTCCCCCAGAAAATACCTGTGTTCATAATTTGGAAATGTTTATAGAAAATTACTACTCATACACTGATCTGTATTGCATTTTGAATGGAAAATGATTTTTTTGAGTTAGCATTGTTGTAGTTTTTTATGATATAGCTGTTCTGCACTTCTTTCACAGCAAGAATCTAATAATGTAATGTGTGTTCTGAAGAACACATTAAAATGACATTATGTGATCAGGATGCCAATTATAGTATGACTAAAGACTACCTATCAAGCTACAGAAAGTCAGTAATTATGCTGATATAAACATAATGTTTATATGTATTGAACAGAAAAAAATTAATCCCATTTTATTACTTACATATGATTATTGACAAAACACTTAGGCATACATTTTCAAAGTGTTGTATGCTTTTTTAGCTGCATGACTCCCATTTAAGTCAATAGGAGTCACATAGTTAGACCCCCATGCAACGTTTTGAAAAATTGCCACAGAGAAACCTCTCTTTTATTACTTAGCTACACAAACCATTTTATTCTCTAGTAGTTCTTCCACATGGCATGCCAGTAGTGTTGGCTGTAAGTAGTCCCATTAAGAAACACAAACACCCACAGGCCTCCAAATATGGTGGCCTCTTTATAGGCAGATTGAAAAATAATAATATGATTTGTACATCTATTGCTGCTTTCATCAGTTAAATGCTGGCATTTAATGATTTTATTCAATTATGCCCCACATCTTTCCTCCAAGTAGGTGCACTCCTAGTAGCTGCTACCTTTGGTGGCTCACTCAAGCAGACAAGGTGAGTCAGTGGAAGAACAAAGAACTGAACCAGGCCAGCACCAGGTCTTTGGTCCTGTGTTGCAGCCATGAAATAGTCTCAACACACAAGGAGTCATTCAATAGTATGTAATGCATATGAAATGCTAACATTAATTGAAAATGGCACTGGAGTGACCTCACTTCAGTCTACTGAGGTCTGATATTGCTTCTTTTCACTCATTAATTCATTAATTAGTTTAAAAGGCCTAATGGAAAACAAAAATATTCCATTTGCCAGGGTAGATCATTGCTGAATATTTATATAATTTTTTTATTATTCATGTAGAATCATAACTGTTTAACAGAAAGTCATTGTGTGGATTTTTATTGTTGAGATAAACCTACACAGAATTTTTTGCGCTCACCAGTTTAAAGGATTGATGGGATCTTCTCTAGAATTTGATTTTGCAAGGCTAAAGAAGTTCTAGGGAAACACTTTTATGAACAGCTTGGTAGATTGATAGACATCACAGCTCAAACACTTCCTTTATGCACTGATGGCCTCAGCAACTTTGCAGCAAGAGCAGAATGGTGTCATATGAAATCTTTATGCTTATTATAGTTATCTGTTAGACAAAAGAAGAGATTTGAACATGTTATTTCCTTAAATGAAATGAAGGAGCATATGAGAAAATTGCTCATCATTATTAGTGTTTATATATATAAATAATAATTGATATTTTTATATACATGCTGGAGAAATTGAAGAATTTTAGATGCATCATTAGCTGTGGTTTTGAATTCATCAGTCTGAAGTTTTGGGTTTAGAGAATCTTGTTGAGATATGTATATATTATATTATACCTTCAATTCCCAACTAAGATGCATACAGGTTCTCATAAACTGACTGGCCTATTTATGAACAGAAATGTTAGGCACATCCACATTTCCTTAGAATAGAATATATTTTCTATTTCTTAGAATAGAAATTATAAGTTAGTGCAAAACAAAGGTCATAAAGATTAAGAATTTTCATAACATAAAAATTAGAATTCAATAAGATTCCTCTTACCATCCTGAGATATTTCATTCAATAGCAACATTTTTCTTATTTCACTGCTATAGTTCTGCCATGCTCTAAGACAGAAATTGTTTTCCTTGTCGATTGTACCCTTGTGCCTTTGTTGCTTGTATTTCTATCGACATTGAGTGCATTATCCATTGTTAAATGATTGATAAAAATTGTTAAATAAGGCAAACACTATACTCAGTGTAGTGTAATGAGGCCTATCACGAAGGAGAAATACTTCTCATCATGATATTAAAATTAAATGTAGCATTTTAAAAATTCTTGACATAAATAAAGAAGTTATTTATCTGGACCAGTGCTTTTTCTGTAAGCCCAGTGTTCTGTATAAGTCATTGACAAAGAACATATTTTATTCTGTAGAATACCTTCATTTTCTTCTTCTCAAATGCATTTTGAACTTGCAATCATTAACCCTAAGAAATTCCACTACTGTATAGCTTTTCTATGTAGGACTGTAACAGCTATTGCAGTCTTATTTTGCCTTCATTTTTGCATATCCATAAGAATTCCTTTTTCCACATGGAATATGATACATGTCCTCACATTTAATTGTTTATGATAAACATAGTATTATTACTGACTATATTAAAATACTGAATTTAACAGCTGTCTCTATGTATACAGTTGCCCACATGCCCTTCCTCTCCCCTCCAATTCCAATCAAGAATATTCCCAAGCTGAAGGAAACTAAGCTAGCAGCCATAAGGCATGCAGTACCTGATCCACCAGCACACAAGGCAATGATGGAGTCAGTATCACATCCAATTGTCTTTGGTTGCTTTTCCTTATGAGAAGCTAATCATGCAGACCTGAATCCTTGAAATGAGTTTCCATTAAGCCCCGAAAGCAGACTTTCAGGCTAATATCTGCATACACGATTACTGCAATTACATAGCCGACACCAGGGCTGTCTGAAAACCACTGACTGTTTTTTATTTTAAATACCTGGTTTTGATCTTTTTAATGATGTTGCTTTTCTCTTTTGAAACTGACTTCTCTCTCATCCCTTACTTAGACTGTGACAGAGACTTATCTGACATGTTTTTAACAGAAACTTTCATCTTAGTGTCATGTTGGCAATGTTTCCTGTTTTGTTAAATTATTTTCTCTGTTTTCCGTATATTTAGCATTTTTGAAGTTATTAAATATACTCTTTCACACATTGATCATAGATCAGTAGTTATTTTTCTTAGGTGCTACATTATGGAGCAGAACTCATCTATAGAAGTAATGATGTATTAATAACAATGGCTTTTAAAATCTGAAATCCTCTTCTAGCTTAGTTTTCATAGCTGTTTTTCATGCTATATGTTCTCCTCCTAAAGGAAGTCCCTTAACTGCTTTTTGTGTGTGTGTGTGTGTGTGTGTGTGTGTGTGTTTTGGGTTTTTTTTTTTGTTTGTATGTTTGTTCTTTTGCTTTTAGTAGTTTCTTCTCCTGATCTTCTAATACATAAAAATTCAAATTTGGGATAAACTCTCATTTCCCTTTTAGCCCCTTGTCTTATTTATCTGTAATATTATTTCCTGAGAGAATTTCAACTACATAGAAGGGCAGATGGTTCACAAATTCCTTTTCTTGTGGTTAATTTCCATTCAGTTCTACAGAGGAACATCTCCTCTTTGTTTCTGTCATATGAAAACACAATTCAGTGAAAATGAGATATTTTACTGAAAAAATGTCAACAAACTAAAATCAAAACTGTATTAATTCTTTTGCTGTCAAAGACCAATCTATATTCTTAATGCCAAAACATTCAGGGACACCTAAGCATCATAGTGGCATGTAGATATTGTAACATGCGCCAACAGGAGCTCATCATACTAAAAGAGAGGGTTCTTTCCTTCTTTTTGTATGTAAATTACTTGCCTAATCTTATCTAATGACCTCCAAATCTGTAATGTATTTAACTTTACTGCTACTTTGTGAGATATGCATCCTATAATTCAGCTAGAGTTCAGTGACATTAATTGGTTTAGGAAAGACCACATAGGAAGATGATGGTAGAGAGAGTGAGTGATCATAAATCCTTTAATTAACAATGTATAATAACATATATATTTTCTATTCACAATTGCATATACACAGCAGGCCTGCAATCTAATTTTTTTTTGTTCTGAGGAGAGTTTTTTAATACATCACCAAAAGTAATTTAATACAAAAAGACCTAAGACAGTAGTAATATTTATCTGGTTTTGGGGTGATGCAGCATAAGATGTATGTTTTTCCAGGTCCGAAGACTTTGAGCTCAAATTTGTGGTTATTTATTATCCTGCATCTCAATGATTAAAGTATTTATGTTCAATTTTTTGTGCAGAAAGCAGAGTCTTCTAAGTGTCCCTGTTAAGTTTTGCCATCATCTGTGTCAGGAAGTTCTCTTCCACACATTCCAGAATGCTTCCTCTCTGCTGTGCTGAGTTTCCATTTAGTAAAATGTCAGCTTATAGAACTCTTCATCTGCCTCTCCATGCTGGTTGGGTGGTCTGTAACAGACTCCCAGCGGGACCCCTGCCTGGTTAAGCCTTCCCCCTGAGCCTTACCCACAGGCACTCAATTTTACCCTCACTCCAGTCTTGTGAGTCCTCCTCCCATGTTTCCCTGGTGGGCACTCTGTCACAGCTTTCCTGCTGCACTCTGGCTTCCTGCTCCTCCTGTTTCTTCCCCATTCTGTATGCACTTTACCTGGGCTACCAATTTCTCCCCCAACACTGGCATGACACCCCCAGGTTCATCTCTAGCAGCCTGGTCTTATCCCCTTCCCCTTCAAACCTAATTTAAAGCCCTCTCAATTGGCCCTGTCAACTCATGAGCCAAAACTTTCCCTCTTTAGACAGGTGAACCCCATTTTCTCTAGAGGGTTTGGTGCCATGTAAACAGCACCATGATTGAAAAAGCCAGATGCCACAGATGGCACCAGCCTTTTGGCCATGTTTTGATTGGGTGGCTCCTGCTCTTCTTGGTGACTAGATGTTTTTCTGGGTTTTAGGTTCATAATCTTGAAAAAGACAGAATTGCTAGACTTCTTCCTTCTCTAGGATGAATTCTAGAGTAGCTTTTTGCAATCAGAAAACTTTGGTTTAAACATTGTGGTTTGTATTATTTTGAATTAATATTTGCTTGTTTATTTTTCTGCTAGAAGACTGGTTCCTAATGTTTGACAAATATTAAAAAACATTGTTGGAGATGTTAGATATATGAGATATTTGCATATTTATTTGAGTAAATTTACTGCTTATAATGGATTTATGTGGGTTTTAATAGGTATATCCCATGTGTTATTATATGGTTGTTGCTATATTTTTAGTCTGGTTTAACTTAATAGGTATCATGTCTTTATACTTGATTTCTTCAGAAAAGACTATTATTTTAGAGAAGCACAAAATAGTTAATATTTTGTAATATAAGCAAAACAGACTTAATTTCTTCTAAATAAGAAATAGATATATTTATCTAATAATTTTTCATTTAATTTGCTACCTTAAACCACTTGTAGTCCTGAGTCAGTAGATCTTTTTTGTCCTGGCAGCTTCTGTCATGTTGGAAGAAACTCTGCCAGAAGAATATACACATTTTAAGAGCATGCAATGGTCATTTGTTGGTTAATACATACAGCAGAGGACTGGTCACTACATGTAGCTAGGCTAAGGTGTAATATATTCATTCTTGCTTTCCTCAAGACACTTTGTGAGAGCATGGAGGTCAATCAGGTGGAGAAGCAGAGGCCTGCATTGCTCTGAGGAAGGGGCTGCTCTTCAGCATTGCTGCAATGCTGACTTCCTGTTATTTGCTTTTTGTCTTGGGCTTTTTTTACCTTTCCATGGCAGTATTTTTCGTCTTCAACCCTTGAGCTGATACCACCATTTCAAGAGTTTCAAATCTGTCTGTGTTTTTACTTTTCTTATCTTTATGGTTTTAGCATATGGATTTTCTTGTACCATAAAAAAATATTCTGAGCAAGACTGAGACAAGGTTACAGACTTGTACTGTATCAGACTAAGCTTTGGATCACAGAGAATTGAACCTCCACACTGAGGGTTGCAGAATTAGCTAGAGAGGGGAACTGAGGCATCTCCTTTTGCTCTCATAATGAGTTTTAGAATTAGTAGATCTAATCTTCCTGAGCCCAGTTTTTAACAATAGAGAAAGAAAATAAATATTTATAATTTGTCAACTCCCAGGCAATTTCTCACCTTTCAGTCATCTAGTAATTGAATCAATTTGACTGAAATGAAGAGAATACTCCTATTGCAGTTGTGAAAGTTTCTACTGCTGACAACAGCTGGTTTTCATTTCAATAGACTGAATCTAGTCACTTTCCACCAATTCAGATTTATCATTCAGTACTTCAAATTGAACAGGTTGTCATATATGGTATGTTCAGTATCAATCAAAATTAATTAATGTTTTAACTTGAGATTCCTATTTCTATTTTAAAATGTAACTTTTTTAAAAATTATACATAAGTTTTCTAACCAGTCTTGTAATGCTCCACTATCACACTCTGTTAGCTTTTAAAGCAGAAGGGCATCATTCAACCTGTCTCTTGTGAACAATCTGTGAACAGCTGTAGCTCTCTAACTGTGCCTAGCAAAGGTTCTCAAAACCAAGGTCTAGCGGGCCAGGAGCAGAACAGTGCTGAGGCCAGTCAAACAATTTAACAATATGATTATCAAGTTTCAGTGTCCAGCAATGTCAAATTTAATTCTACAAGTATGGCCTAATTGGCCTGAAAATGGTATGGAAAACATAGAATTTGTGAATCCCATAAGGAGCTGGGCTACATGGCACTCAACCCTTGTGTGCATTCAGGTAGCAGATGAAAGGACATTTCAAAAGCATTAAAAATTATTGCTTTATACATATTCAAGGAAATTGTGGGGTTAAGAATGTTCTGGATGTGTATACATTTATTATAACATTTTCACTTTCTTTCTCTGTTAGTTTGAGCACTGTAAATGTGCTTATACAAATGATCTTTAACTTTGAGTAAACATCATCCATTACTGTTCAGATGTTCAGTTGGCCCTCTTCTGTGAATTAGCCCTGTTTTATCCTCCACAGTTGTTAATAAAAAGCAGTAGAAGGCTGATTCAGGAATAAATTCAGGGATAAAAATATGGTGGAAATGGTAAATTCTGGTACTAATACACTGCAAAGAACAAATAAGTTTTAACTAGAGCACAAGGCAGATAAGAGACTGCTGACAGTCATCATTCAGCAAAGGCTTTGGGACAGGCTAGATGAGGTCCAGGTGAGCTTTTCTTTGGCCTTGACGTTGAAAGCATGCACAATTTCAACAGTAAGCACAGACAGTATCTCACTCTGGCCTAAGAGAAATCATTTAGTCCTTTAGCATTTGAAATAAATTTTAAAAAATATTCAGACATTTACGTCAGTTAGGTATTTTCAAAAATTTTATGTAAGCACTGGATATAACTGAAAAATGCCAGACAGTTAAGTGTTATCTAAGGATCAAGCTACAGAAGAATAAACTTCTTTGAAAAGTAAATTCATAAAGGGAAGATAATTTTTGTTCAAGAGCAGAAGCCTCTCTGTGTAGAATTACATGTATACACAAGATAATGAGACATATGACATAAGAGCAATCTAAAGAAAGGGTGTACTTAGTACAGAATTCATTGAACTACATGAAAAATAACACCTTAGAATTGCAAAATATTCAAGTACAGATTAAAAAGTCCTTGAATCTATCAAAACAGACTAGATACACAACTAAATGCAGATTCTGTGTTAGGAATGTCTGACCTCTGCCACAGCCACCTGTACATTTGAAAGGATAGATTTGTCTTCAGTTGAGAAAGAAGAATGAGATACACACCACTCATGTGATGTGCTTTTCTAACAGGATAACCTTTTTTCAGAAGAAATTCTGGGATTTCTGCAAATTGTGCCAACATTCTGCAAACAATCCAATGACATTTTCATTGTTTTTCCCATCTGTAAGCCTACTCAGGTACATGGCTCTGAAAATGCCCTCCACTAGATGTGGGCAGTACTCCTGCAGGATTCTGAGTCATCGGAATCCAGCTACGTAGATCCAAAGTGCTCCTGAATAAGCAAGAGGGACAAGAACCTCCAGAGCTGCGTAGAGAGCAGGCATTTCTTGAGCTAACAGCATTCAAGTATCCTCACAAAATTCTCAGTGTTGTTCACAGATGGAAAACAGCACTCATATGCTTTGAAATGCTTAAAGAAAGATATTCTCCTGAAAGTTGACTCATTTCTCTTTCCATACTATTGGTCTTCAGCTAAATAATAACATTTGTCATTATTTAAAAACTGAATTTATTAAATAGTTTGCTAAAAATTATTCAGTCTTATTTCAACTATGGTCATTACCTACAGACTTTGAAAACACCTGTTATCTGCCTTTTTCTGAAGGTACTCACTTAGTATAAATTTACAGTAAGTATACATAAGCCAATGTACTTGTTCATCTGTAATTATCTCATGTTTGTTTGGGTGGCATCAGCTTAGGTGTGAAACATATCCAGTATCATGCTGTTGGAGATATCTTATTGCTTGAATACATTCTTCATGGGAAAAAAATTAAAATTTAAAAGGAAAATTAAATCTTTTTTGTTATGAAAATATTATGAGACTCTAAAATGGCTTTTCACAGAAACCTAGAGAGGTTCTTCTCCTGACCTAACCATCCATTTCTACCAGCAACAAATCAGTAATTGTGTTTTGAAAAGTATTGTTGTGACAGCTTTGTGTTTCGTTTGAGCTGTTGAACTGTCACTTATATGAGGTATAACTTGTTCAAGATTCAAGAGTGTACACATGCAATAAAACATCCAACCAGAGATGCAAGAATTATTTAAAAAGCTCAAGTATGTGAGTTAAGAATATCTGTAGATTACGTGCTTGGAATATCCTACACTTGTGCCTTAAGTGAACGCTGTCTTTTGAACCAAGATATCACCTTATTGCTATTAAGAGATTATGCATGATAAATTAAAGAGCAAGAAGAACGCTGGATCTTGACAGGAGATGGAGTACAGTGGCTTTATTTGGTTTCAGCTGTACAGATCTCAACATCTAACAAAGCCATCTACAGCAGAGTCAGTCTGGCAAAGGAACCTGCTGTGTCAACACTGTCGAAACTTTGGCAGATACCAAAAATGTAATCAGAACTAAAAAGATAGAGTTTTTCATTTCCCCTGTCCTGTTGTACACAGGTGTCAGATTTTTGTAGTTGCATGTTCTTCTTCCAAGACAGATGGCCTTCAGTTTCTAAGATTAAAACCAACATTTTTTAAAGGTTCTGCTAAGAAAAAAACACTTCTTGCCATAAATTACACTTGTTTAGGGCAGATTTTATTTAGCACAAGCAGGATTGACTTTTAAATAAAATCCTACAGGTTTCCCACTTGATTTTGATTTAATGAACATCTTCAAATGAGGACCTCAGGGTAGGCTGGCTCTAGCTATTTGTCTTTATACTGGGTAGTTTATATATTTTAAGAAAGTGACAAATGGCAGCTTTAAAAAAACTCATTATGGTAATTGATTATTATAGGAAAACCTTGGAAACCTTATGAAAGAGAGACATATTCTCTAAATGTCTTAGGTGTAATCCAGATCTGTAATTAGATGAATCCATAAGCATTTATCACATTCAGAGATGTTTGGTCACAAAGTTTAGAATAAAACTCTGTAGACACTTTATAGTTCTGTGCTAAAATCACATACTTTAGCAGTTTTCCCTTACCACAGAGAGATTAATTTGCCCATCTGAACAGAGGCCCAAACACTCTCATGACTCCTCTAAAGTGAGTCCCACAAGACTTTTCCTGTGCACAAACTGGGCAAGGTGGCTGGACTCTTAGACTGATATATTTATGAGTTTTCTTATCAAGTCATGTTTTCATTGTAGAATTTGTTCAAGAATTTGAGTTATCTATTATCCCTCCACTTTTTCTCTGTGACCTCTCCATCTATCTGAAAATTGAGAGTCCCAGCAGGAAACTCATTGATCTCATGTTCCTTCCTTGCCTCATCTCCCTTATTTTATCTATAGCTCATTCTGAACAAGTTTTGAGAGATTCCAATCTGGATCCATATGTAAGATGGCTTTTAACTTACATTTAATTCAAGGCCTTTTTGATTAAATAACTGATTTATTTAGGGAGGCAATTCCCCCCCCCCCCACCATTGCATTAAATTACAGCAAATGTGGCTAGAAATTTAATTTTAATTTGCTTTCATTAATTAAATAAAGATAAATATCTTAAACATAAAACTTGGGACCAAATTTTGTCTATCTAATGTTACATCACCAATGCCTCTAGAAGACAGCGATATTTCTTGTCTGTCTTTTACAGGCACAATAAGCACACAAGAGTCTTACTAACTGTTTTCAGAAATACTGAATAGAAAAAATTCTCTCTGATTTCCAGTCCTTAATCATACACAAACCTGCCAAGTAGTCACTGTTCCTGTGTACAGAAATATAAATATTCTGCAGCTGATTCTTTAAGAATCTTTTGCTCCTGATTTTGGTCTGTAATATGTGACTCCGTTTTTCAGATATATATATATAAGGGGGTATATCTTTAATGTTTCTTCTAAGAAAGGAAGGAATGGATAGAGTGTTCAGGATAAACCATAATAGAGTATAAAAGACAGAAAACATTTGCAAAGTCATACATATTACTATGGTACATATATTTCAACAGTTTTCAGTCATGAGAAGGTCTTTTGCAGCATGGCTTATCACGCATAACCTACCATGTATGTAATAGTAGAAGCAGTAGTAGTAGTAGCAGATATACAAGGTATTATTTCTTTTAACCAGACTTCATCATAGTAAACCTCAAAATTTTTAGTGTTTTCTCTTATGGCAGCGCATCCTGAAATAAAAACACTGTATGAGAATGTCATCTTTCTTTTCAAAAAAGTGTTCCTCTAGGTGTGAAAAGATTGACTGTCTGCTTAGTTATATATAAGGCTCAGAAGTGAGAATGTAAGTGAAAGAACTATAAAAAAATCTTGAGACTTCAATTGTTTTTAACAAAAATAGCTATTTTCATAAAACATTCATGACACTTTTATGTCCAGAGTTGACAATGCCATTCATTTTTCTTTAAATACATTCTATTCCTTCATATATTGTCCTGCATATAAATTAAAATATGTCTATAACAGGAACAAGCCACAAAATCTGAGAAACAAAGTTTTTGAAAGCAAAGATTTTTGGCTTTTTTAAGCAGACATGTAATAAAACCAAGCCCATAACAATTACATTTATTCTTTCCCCAAAGCAAGATACATCTTTTAACCATGCAAGTTTTTCTTATTTCAAGTTTGCCTCAGTCTGTAAACCCCTCTTTAGCATGAAATAAAAATCATTGTTGCTTTGGCAAGCGTACAGTTTCTTTGTCAAAAGCTGCTTAATTCAGATAGTCTGCTCACAAAGATATGTTACTTGGCAGCTTGATGTATATAGTAGAAGTGAAAGAAAAATCATGTTCTTTTAGTTTCCACAAAGCAAAGGTTTTTCAAGTCAACTGCTGTTTCAAATGGACAAATGTCAGGTAAACAGTGCAAAGTCCAAAGGTCTAACTCTCTGAGTTCTTTTATCTGTATAGTCAGTGGGAAAAGAGCACACTGGCATGTGGCAGTATCAGACCATAAGATTTCAAAGTCTGATGCAGGTGTACTTTGAGGTACAACTGTGTCCTGTTCTGAGGCCCTCAGTTCAGGAAGGACATTGAGATATCCAAAGAAGGGCAACGAGGATGGTGAAGGACCTGAAGCACATGTCCTATGAGGAGCTGCTGAGGGAGTTTTGAATTGTTTAGCCTGGAGAAAAGGAGGCTCAGGTGAGAGATTATCACTCTTTACAATTGCCTGAAAAAAGACTGTGGCCAGCTGGGGGTCAGCCTCTTCTTCCAGGCAACTAGTTATAGATAACAGGACACAGTCTTAAGCTGCACCAGGGAAGGTTTAGCTGGACATTAAGATGTTCTTCACAGAGAGGGTGATTGGTCATTGGAATGGGCTGCCCAGGGAGGTGGTGGAGTCACCATTTCTGGAGGTGTTTAAAGAATGTAGATGGATGGATGGATGGATGGATGGATGGATGGATGGATGGATGGATGGATGGAAGGATGTGGCACTTAGTTCCATGGTCTAGTTGACATGATGGTGTTCTGTCAAAAATTGGACTTGATGATATCAGAGGCCTATGCTACTTAAAATTCAAAATTCTGCTATTTTTATCCAAGTGAAATTGAATTCATTACATCTTTCATTGCCTTAAGATATAAACTATTGCTGTTTACAAGAACTTCAGATAGCATGTCACCCTCTGTAGGCACAGCATTGTAATTCCTGGAAAGCTTGCCAGACTTGTCTATTTCGGTAAGAGTCAAACCTCAATACAGAATCCATTTGTCACTTCTCACAGGAAAATTTCTATAGCAAAGATAGAGCATACTCCAGCATGTCCCTAGATTTGGACCAGTTGGAAGCATAGAGTGGTAAATGGCATTTATTGGTATAAGTGAAAAGAAAGCCCCACAGTCCTCACTTTTGGAATGGGATTGGTTTAAAATGTCATCAGAACTTTAAAAGAGAGATATATAGAATGTAGCTAGTCTTCTTTTGCTTCTTTAAGGGAAAGTATTTCATGTCCCCAAGCAGTTGGTCTGACTAGTCTAGAAACATGATGGCTGGTATATTTAAACTGAAAGAGGGTAGAGTAAGATTTGATGTTAAGAAGAAATTATTTTACTGTGAGGGTCGTAGACACTGGAACAAGTTTCCCAGAGTAGTTGTGGATGTTCCATTCCTGGAAATGTTCAAGGCTAAGCTGATCTGGAAACTGTCCCTGCCTATGGCAGGGATGTTGGAACTGGGTGGTCTTTACTGGCCCTCCCAACCTATACCATTTTATCATACTATGATAGAGAAAGATGACCTACAAGTCTGATCAGCCACATGTTGTCATCTCCTCTGGGTCCACAGATTTCTGTGGCAGTGTTATATTTACAATGCACTTCAGGGTAAATAAAAGAGAGTAATTCCAATTCACTCTACAAGCTGAACAGGGTCCAATGATTGCAAAAGGGCTGCTATGCCAATGCATCTCCTAATCACTGAGCTCTGTGTTAGAATGAAGAGGCCTTTTGCCTATGTATACTGCCTGAAAAGCTAGCAAGTATTGATTTCTATTTTAGTGCAATTTATTTTACATATATTTGTCTGTATTAAAAAGCAATATTTTATACTTAAAGGACAGAATATTTTCTCATTAACCCTGCAGAGGTCAGCGGGATATACAGAAATTGGACATTAATTTTATGTCACTTGCATACAGCACTTTCATCCAGCATTTCCAGGATGCAAAACACTGTCATATGGAAATGCATTCACCAAAAGGATTTTCACAGTATAAAATTTATTAGGAAAACATATGCTTCATGATATATATGTCCCCATGTTTTAATGCATATTTTATAAGGATTTTTTTTTCTTTTTTCTCTGTTATTTTTGTTTTAAAAATTTGATTCGTTGTCATTAAACAAAATCAAAGAGGTAAAGAAAAGCATGTGGCAGCTCTTTTTGTTGCTATCACCTTGTTTTATTATTTGTATTCTCAGAAGCTGTCTATTGTACTTTTAGTGATCAAGGAATAGAATCACTTTAAATTCCAGGTGTTGACCACATGTTTATCATACTTTCCATAAACAACAAAGAGGTTTTCTTCCCATATCTTCTTTCTTTGTGAAAATCCAACTGAGCTTTGCAAATATGTTAATCCAGGTCTGCAAACTCTTCAAGCTCTTGATTTGATTCATGCATGCTAGCAAGGGTCAAATGGAGGGGAAATAGTAAAGCAACATTTCCTCTGAGGTGATTGTATTGCTCATGCCTTTGTATATCGCTACCAGCACAGAATGGTGGCAGGTTTTCACTGCTGAGGATTAAAACTAATTTAATGTTTCTAAACTAAACATGCCTAGGATGCAAGGTTCAGACCCAAATCGCAGATTTATCAAATTAGGTGTTCAGATACAGTGATTGGAATTTGCTTCAAATGTAAAAAAGCATTCAGATCTAGCTTTTTCAATTGTTCTCATATTTTTAAGCACCGATTTTTGAAAACACTGTGAGGTTGAAAAAGACCCATACTTTAAAAAAAGGCCTCTATTTTATACCTCTTCTTATCTCACTGCTGCTTGCCAAGGCAAAGAATTAGAGATTAAAAGAATGGATTTTAGATACCCAACAAGGATTTTCTGGTCCTGGGAATCTCTGTTTCTGTAAATATTATTTTATAGATGTTCTTTATTTATTTTACAATGCTTGAATAAATATATATAATGTGCATATAAAAATAAATTGCTGAAACCAAACTGTAATAAATATGGATTTTTCAAATATGGAATAAATGAAAAAGCATCATATATCTTGAACTTGAGAATCCTGCATAGTTGGTTTTAATAGTAAAAGTTCCCAAACAAGTATTCAACAGTGAAAAGGAAGAAAAAACTAATGAAAGAACTAAAGAAAGAAAGAGAGAAAGCAAGAAAGAAATGAAAAACACATATGAAATTACTGTAAAACAGGGGGATTCAGTTTTGAAAGAGTAAAGCCATAACAAGAAAATTATGTGGTTGTTTTTGTTTCTTTGATATGTTGGCAAGCTAACACCCTTACAAAAAAGCAGCATGTAGCATTCTTTTTTTCTTTCTTTCTTGACTAAACTTTTTGGGTTTTGTGTGACATAGTAAAACTCAACTGTCCAAAGAGCACATACTTCCCTGATGGTTGGGGTGAATTTCTCTATATTATATTTAGTGCTTCATCATGTGTGAATGTGAGAGAAATTTATACAACTTTATCTAATTAGCACAGCAGACCTTTCAAACACTGTTAAAATTTAATTAGGATTCTTGTTAATTTGGAGTAATCTTAGTTTATTTTTCTCTTACAATTAATTTATAAAAATATTTTCCTTAGCTCTTGGTGTTTATTTCTGCAAAGTTCAGTAGGATTAAGGTTTCAAAAGTAATGCCTTAAGTTACTTAGATGTATGGTTTTGGGTTTTTTAAATAAGATCACTTTATGCTGACAGTTCAGATTAGGTATTTTAAAAAGTAATCATTTGTTTGGCAGCATGCCAATTTTAAGGTTTTGTTATAGATTAGTTTTTCTCTGTCTCAATAAAGAAAAAATAAGTATATTTAAAATTTATACTGCAATTCACTATCATTCTTTTAAAACGAATACATTATACAATAATAATGTGTCTCAGCAATAATCATCTATATCATCTTGAAGGATTGTTCTGATCTTAACATAAACAAGCTGACATTTTTCTGAGAACTGTAAAAATAGAGGGAGTAGTGGTCATAACATCTTGATGAGTTTAGATGGTTCTTTGTTGTTTTTGGGTAGGGTCATTTCACAGGGCATATTTTCACTTTCTGTAAACTTATCTTTTGCTGATTAAAGATTGTCAGTATAAAAGGTAGCTTCAGAAATTACTTTTTTGGTATCAGCAACACAGAATAATTGAAGGGATTATTGTTGCCATTCCTCATGATATGGACTTAAACTCTTGGTTAATTGTGAACACAATAGTCTTTGGACTAAAATGTAGAATTAACATGTTTTTTGTCTATGGTGTCATGTCATCTCTTCCAAAAAAAGTAATATTTTCTACAAATAAGCAACAGGCACATGGCCTGTTGGATCAGGTTACGTCAGTTTATGTTGTGTTACATGATATGACATGCCCTGCAGTGACCTGAGGCAATGTCAGCTTGTGTTACCTCGGTAAGGAAATACTGTTCTTTATTAAGCAAGTGAAGAGTAGGCTAATCATCTCTAGCCATGAGGAATTTCTGTGCTCTCTGTAGGTAAAAGCACTTAATGACAAGCAGTATGTTCTTTTGATTTTCTTTCAGCTACTTCTAGTCAGTCTAAACCCCGTATGAATCGTGTCTTACGATTATGTACTAATTGGCATGTACTTTCAAAATCTAAATTAATATGTACCAGAGTACACACTAAGAGAAATTCCTGTAGTGCTACAAAGACTTGTAGTACTTGGATAGTGGATAGACAATAGCACCTATTTGGTTACGGAAATGAGAGATTTTGCAAAAGGGATATTAAGCAATCTTCTTAGATGGAAATTCTTAGTGTTGGGAGTCTAACTATTTATACTTTTATGCATAGATTGGTCATTATTACTCTTCTACGGTTCTTATAAGGTTCTTGCTTAAATAGTACATTATGAAAATGAGCTCTTGCAACTGCAGAGTATGATAAAACTGAGTCTATAGTGTGACCCTACCCATGACTTTATCAGGATAGGTACTCTCAATAAGTAAGTCTTGAGTTATTGCATTATGGGATATTATCAAAGGAACCCATTGTACTTGGTCATTCAGTGTAATGATCTTTTATATTATTTCCTATTGATACATTCAGCATGTCAATTCACTTTTAAAAGATTTGCACAAAGAAAGTGAACACTATTACACAGGTACAGCTATCTACTGATTTTGCAGTAAATTACTGGTGCGTGGTACAGAATGTAACCTCTTGGTTATATTATGCAGTAAAAGGAATGGGTTAGAGAGGTTTTTATGCAAATTAGTAATGCTCTGTGTTGGAAGCCTAATTGTACTTTTTATTGTTGGACAAGTCAATATGCTTTAATGCACATTTTATAAGCTTCTTGCTAAAATTGTATATGAAAGGGATTAGTTCCCATAGATGAAAAGCATAATCTGAACAATGAGGCCACGTAAGCAGAATGGTTGAAGTACTGATAAAGGATTTGTTAGCTTCAACATAGAATAAGTCTTATTAGTGTTATTAGTCATCACTATTTGACCCACTACAGTTCATTGTACAAGTCACACGTACTCAATGACGGAACGAATATCAGCTACTGTATTCCAGCCAGATGCAATAAATAGGAGAGTGTGAACTACCTTGCCATAAATCAGAAACAACACAAATTACTTTTTCTTTAGTTATTCTTGAATGGAGAAAGCAAAACCAAAATAATTTAAAAAATGAGCTATTTTATACAAACTACTAGGTAGCACATCTTGAAGGAGGCTGGAGGAGAAGTTCAAGGTTCAGGTTTTACTTGCTGTCTCAGTTGATCTAAATCTTCCTACAGGCTCAGCAGTGATCGTTATCACAAATAATAAAATTCAGATGTTTAAGAGCTAGAGTTCAGTTCATCACAGGAAAATCTGAAGAAAATTATCTTCAAAATGAAGGTTTCGCATTAGAAAAAATTTCCGTTGTGTATTTTCTTGGAAATCCCTTTTTTGCTTTTTTAACCTATAACCCTTACACAGCAGCATTTATTTTTTTTTTTTTTCATTTTCTATGGCCATAACAGCAGTGGAGACAAGTACAAGAGTCAACTTTTAAGTAAGGGCTTTTTTTTTCTCATATTCTTTAGCTTCAGATAATTCACTGAAGTATATTAGAATCACTGAATGATGACAGCATACAAAATAGAAACCAATGTAAAGCACAGCTGTAAACATGATGAGGCAGCCGTGGTCTTCAGTTATGTAATTTTTCTTCCTCTTATGCTGGATCATGGAATACTAATGGAAAGGTGAACAGATTCTTAAACTTTATCTGGTCAATTAAAACAATGCCTAAGAAAATAAATTTTTATATTAATATTTCTAGTTAATCCAGACTACAGATTGTATACATGCTTCTTTCTCTGCAATACATTTATTAATTTCTACTCTTCCCTGTGTAACCTAAGAAAAAGTTTCTTGATATTCTGTCAATATCAAGTATACTGTTTGGAAGGGCTTTTCCTTTAAATTATGCTAACCAATCTCTCCCAGCACTTCAGTGTGTTCACTGTATCTGTCAGGAATATATTTCTCACATAACAGTAAGTGTAGATGCTCATTTTAGATCAAAAGAACACCTGTCCTACTTCTAAGGATGCAGTTACTCAGCATTTACAGGTTCATAAGTAATATATCTGCACATTTGGTCTCTGTCTCTTGGAAAGAGCCCTATCTATGAGCCACTAGTACAAATGAATGTTTGCCATCAAATTGTTTATTCATTTCCTTGTTTAAAGAGGTGTCTAGATAGACAAGCATCCTTCTATCTTGTGCCCTCTTTCTTATTTTCTTATGCTAGCCTTTCCTTTTTTTTTTTTTTTTAATATATATATGTTTATTAACTTATACTTTCTGGCTTATTTTAAATCTTATTCCAGATTTCCAAAGAAAACCTAATTTTCACAGAATCATGGAGTCAACTGATTGGGAAGGACCATCAAGTCCAGCTCCTGGCCCTGCACAGGACAACCTCAAGAGTCACACCATGTGCCTGGGAGTATTGTCCAAACACTTCTTGAGCCCTGTCAGGCTGGTGCTGTGACCACTGCCCTGGGAGCCTGTTCCAGTGCCCAACCACCCTCTGGGTGAGAAACCTTTTTAAAAATACCACCTAATCCTCCTCTGACACAACTTCAGCCCTTTCCCTCAGGTCCTTTCACTGGGCACCAAAGAGAAGAGATTGGTGTCTGCCCCTCTATTTGTGCTTTTTTATTTTCTCCTGCTAGTCTTTCTTCTCTTTTTAAAATTTATTACTTTATTTATTGTCTGTACTTTTTGTGTTTGTTTAGCTCCTGTTATATATTTCCAAAGAAAACCTACTTTTCTCTGAGTCTTAACAGACTCACACTCATATAGTCTTAGTTCTGCTTACAATGAAAGGCACATGGTGGTTATTTTGATAATGAAATTTAGAGTTCAAGCATTTCAGAGCAGCAATTGTACTATGTTGTGCAATATGAAATTTTTGCAAAGCAGAGGATAAGATAATATCAAATTCATGGAGAAATTGAAGACATTCTCCACTTTTTAAAAAAATATATATAGAAGTCAGAAAAGCAGATATTTATGGGAATGAGATAGAGGAAGACAAAGGTGAAGATCAGTGGAGCTTGCTTAAGCCTTGTGCCTCTTCCTCATAGTGCAAGCAATCATTCATTTTATCTTACTTCAGCAGTTTAAAAGGCAGGCATCCAGGTTAAACAAATAATCTAGGTATCCCTAGAGGCAATAGGAAGAGTTAGGCTCTTCCATAGTGAATTTACTAATTATTGAAGCTGGAATAATTGTTTCAATATTTTATAGCATGCTAAATGTTATGGGTCTAGAAATAGTGCCCAAAGGTGCCTCAGCACTGTTTAACTAGGCTCAGTTTTTAGTGTTAACCATTATGTTTACTTATCTGTAGCTTATATATATATATATCATACAAGTAATAATCATTTTATTTACTACTTCTGTGCCTAAGGTGATTGACAAAGCCTTTTGCTCTTTTTTTTTTTCCAAACAAATACTGTTTTCTATGGTTTTGTTTTGCTTTCCCCAGTTTTTAGTTGAAAGTTGCATTTTCAAAAAAGAGCTTTTATCTGAAACTAGTTTATTTTTCTGATAACAGAAAGAAAAGCCTTATAGAACAAACTGTCTATGTTGGTGTTGAGATTATTAATTTTTTGAATGTGCAGAACTTTAGCCAGATTTGTGAGGAAGAAGTCTCCCATTACAGAGCACACTATTTACCACATGACAGAGAAACAGCTAGGAAGCTAGCAGGTTCCTCCACTCCTATGATGTCTGTATCTATCATAGTCTCTAGAGATGGTGATATGAGGTCTTCCTTTGGTTCTCCTCCCTTACACAGTTTTAAAAAACCTGCTTTGATGGCTTTGCCTTTAGTGAAAGGTCAGTGATTGTGCCCTTGTTTGACATAATTGATGGTGTAGTTAATTAGAATTATACTGTACTTAGAATAGCCTGTGCTTCTAAGATCTGTAGTGAAAGAGCTACCTCCTGCAGAGTTTCTGAGATCTGAAGAATGGCAGCTTCCTCAAGCACTGTTTACAAGCTTCTTTAGCATGATTGTAGCATCTACAATCTATAGCAGAAAGACTCCCTCCTGTGGATCTAATAAAATCCACAGAAGAAGTGCTGTAGATTTCCTGAATCCTCATTTGCCTGAAAGAATTTAATGTGGTTGCAGAAATCTTTAGGTGTGATGCCATTAAATTCCATCATGTTCTAGGTCTACAAACATGGGTCCATGTTTTCATTGTGTTCCTTCACTTTTAAGATGGTATAACTTTTATGGCATAGTGATAACACCAAAAACCTCAAGATTTGGTAATCTGATTAATGCACATACCAACTGATATCTTTAAATACCCCTGTGCAGTCTAAGCAGAAGAAACAGGATGTTTCCTGAAACTGTATTTTTCAGTAACCACTGCTGAAAGAACCCTAGTATTAACTCTAAAAGGATCTGGCTAGAGCCCTTTACATTATAAAAGGCATTGATATTATTACAGAAACATCAAATTCATATATAGAATGTATCAGTTCACCCCTTTCACCCCCACCTCCATTTTGCTACATTTGTTTGCAAACCCAAATTTTAGTGTATAAAAAAAATTAACAAATGCCTAACCTATTCCCAAGCCCCCTGAACCAAAATGGTTTTGGAATTCAGAGATTTGGATTCAGAAAATATGTCTAAGCTAAAATTAGAGGAGGTAACTTATCAATTGTTTTTTCTAATATATAATGGAAGATAAAAAATAATCCAAAGAACCATTTTATATCATAGCATTTTTTGTTTATGTCTTCTGTGAAAAGAATATAGATTTTAGATTATGCTAGTATTTACTGTGGCTGATAGGACAATAACTGATAACAGACTTTAAAATAAAATTACAGTATCTTCTGGTATGTATAAAATTCATTACTATCTATTGTAGCTTCAATACCATTTTAACTTCAGAATCACAGATATCTTCATGCATAAAATGCATTAATTTAGGAATGAAAAAAATACAGCAGAAAGGAGAGTCTACTTTCAGATCTTTCCTTTTGAGCAGGCTGCTTATTTAACCCAGTACAAGAAGCTAGTGTGGGTTTCATTGTCTTGATTTAAAAAAAAAAAAAAACAAGAGTTAATCAAAGAATAATGGATAGGATGTCTTCATCTGACAACATCTGTTGATCTGAAACAGGAGAATAGCCAGTATGACAGTGAAGGTGTTCTCTACTTTTTTTCCCAAGCTGAAAAAATGGGGCATAGAGCTGTACAACCCATAGCAATGTGCATGTCTTTATAAGATGTTGTTCACCAGAGACCTGTCAACAGACTGAGCCATATTGGTTCTGGCAGTCTTTCTATTGGGACAATATTTGCCTTGAAGTACTATCTTTTCTCTTTTTCAATGTCAGCCTGAAGGCTCTTAGACAGCATATGTTCATTTCATGTCTTAGAGATATTGCTTCTGGTATTGCAAATGCATTACCACATTGAGCTTTTTTTTTGTAAAACAGATGGTACATATTAAGGTCTCTGTTTCTTAGACAATTTCTGCAACAATTGCACTGCATTCTTCACATTGACAAAAACATCAGCAACATGCAGTGAGGCACTAGATTATGTCAGAATGGTAAATGAAAGCCCATAACAGGAAGAGTTACAAAGGTGAATCAGTCCCCTCAGAGAAATGGGGAAGGGTGTTACATTTGGTAGGCATTCACTTAAAAATTAGTGCCTTGATCCTGTAAAGTGATTTGTTTGGGTGTAATTTAGCTTGCAAGGAGTGTTGCTGATAGTGTAGGCCCCACATTTGGAATAGATTTTTTTCTTGTAAGCCTGGGTTCTAAGACATGGTGAAGAATGCAAAGATTTGAGAATGAGGCAAGCACAAGGGACAAGCCATAAAGCAGTCACTGAAGGGTTGTAAGAACAACAGTGAAGCAGAGGTTCATGGGCTGTGACACAGAACTGGGCCAAATTAGAAGACCATCTAAGAGAGTCTGTCAAAAATCTGTGTGCACAGTGAACAGGCAATGAACAAGGAGAAAAATAGTCACAGTTTCCTGGAGAGAGTGTTGATGGTGCTCTGTGGTAACATGAAGGTGCCTTTAGGCAATACTAGGGAGATTGGTCCAACTACAATTGCCATAAAATAGAAAGGGAGTGGTAAATTGGCATCAATAGCTTACTTTTGTGGCACTGTGTCTTTGCTGCAGCAGCATCAGCCTTTTTGAAAGGGCTCTATCTTAGTGACGTTAATGTAAACTGGATTTCTTTGTCGCCATTACAAGCATCAGATCAAATACAGAAGAGTGCAAAGTGGGACCAGAAGTGAGTTAGTTGGCACAACTGGATGTCAAGACACACTCAGAAAATTCTGAGTTTGCCCTATTGTCATCGTTTCTACTGCTAGAAGGACTGCTGAAAACACAGGACTGCTTTGCCATATTCCTACCCCATAAAGAATACAAATATTGGTCCTTCCCATAAACAGATCATGTTAATTTGAATTCTACATGACTTTCTTCTGAGTGCAAGATTTGAAGAACATGAGATCAAACAAAAGAGATGGAAAACAACATTTGAGCAATAGATTCCAGAGGGACACCAGTGTAGTGGGTGTGTAGTGCGAGGGCTGCCTATACATGTACATACCTTGAGAAAATAACCAAAGTTTCAGAAGTAATTGGTCCCCCCCATTCAATTTGAAAATGCAGCTTATTTTAATAACTCATGACAAAGTCATGCCATAGTGTGTCAAGAGAGCAGAACCTTACAAACCAGTGTTGTTTTGCACATTACTTTTTACAGGAGCAACAGGTCATCTTGAATTATGGCAGATGGTGAGGAATGGTGAGGCCCATTTTCCTAGCTGTAGAGGTGTTCTGAGGCTGCATTTGCTGACTATGCTGACTATAAATATTTCAGAAGGTCAGGATTTAGGCAAGAAAGCTTTACATTTACTTCTATAAAGTGGTAACATTAATTGTGGCTTGTAAAAAATTGTACATGAATTTAGGTTGGTATATCCAGTGTTACTTTGAACTGTCCAATAAGTGTATCTCAGGAATTTACTGTTTTTTCTACCTCAGCAGCCCCTACTCTCTTTCTTGTTCCTTTTTCCTATGCTCATCCAGTCATGGGATCATTCTGTCTGTGTTGCACTTAAATGGGGCTCCAGGTTTCAAACTTGGTGCTTTCTTATTGTGAAATTTTTACCATTACATATAAAGCATTAAAGTCATCGGTTTTAATCAGAACACTCCAAATGAAAAGTGTGGCTAAGTCCTAAAAAGAAGATGGACAAACTCAAATGACTGTACATTGTATTAAACAAATAAATAAATAAAAGAGTTCAAGGCATAGTTAAAAAGCCCCTATATTTCTAAGAGGCTAGAATCATATGATTATATCATATGAGCATATAATATATAATAATATATAATTATTATATAATAAACACAATCACCATTATCATAATTATTATTAATAATTATATTATTGTTATTATTATTAAATATATAATGATATAATATGACCATAGTCTGCTCTTGCAGAAATATTAACTTGTGCTCTTGGTTTTGCTGAGAATAGCTGAGTCCACTGAAGGAGGGAGTAAGATAGATGATATTTTGCCTCTTCTTTCCCTTGGGGCATCCTTTCTACCTAAATAGGCAAGGTCAAAATTTTGACCTTTGTCATATATTATCAGACTGAATGACTTACTCAATTCAGTGTTAAAGGCATTTGGAAACTATTAATTATTCTGGTGGCCCAGATTGAAATAGCTTAAAATTGTCTGACTTTAAAAGGTATCCTACACCACCAAGTATTCTGGAGACTTTTAGGTTTTTTTTCCTTGAAAACTAATTAAAAGTCCTATTCACAGACTTAAAACACATCTTCAAATTCTTCTGAGTGTGATCTGAATAAAGATCATAAATATAGATTCCTGAATCTAGACAGAGCCTGAAACAGAAGCTCTGATGGTTCCCAGTAATTACATGGAAATCTAAGTATCATCTTTAAGCTCCAGAGAGAACTTCTAAAAGACAGCATGTCTTCTTGCAAAGTGGCATGGAGTGGCATGAGCTCCAACAAACTGCTGAACAAATGAAAATATTTTAATTGCTAAAAAATATTATTATTCACACCAAAATATAATCTGATGGGCACAGAGAACAAAATCCAGGTACACATTTGCCTTAGTGGGTAGTAGGTTTTGACATTTAATACAGGGTTTGCAAGGATTTTTAGTTTATTAGGACAGATGAATTTCCCTGAACTTATTGTGTTCCATTAATGATGGCACCTTGTTTTCCTACTTTGTATGCCCATTAGGGAAATGCATAATTCATTCTAGAGATGTGCATGAAGTGAGGTTTTTGTGTTTGTGATCAGCTTTTACAAACAAGACAGAAATGACCACTTTATGTAAACAGCTACTGAAGCAGAATGTATATTTAGTTATTCCCACTTAATTCCAGACTTGTTTATTCACTCTGTTATTCAACAGTCCTACAGATCACAAGAAAAACTATACAGCAGATTTAATATTCAGCAAGAAGGGCAGTATACATATTTTTGAGCTGAAAAATAAGAATTATTTTTTATGATGATTCTCTGACTTTTAAAATACATGGAGATTAATAAGAGAAAAAACATCTCTGATGTGGTGGAAATCTCACAAACAGCAATTTAAGGTCAATTTTCCATGGTTAAATTAATAGGCAAGCCATTCTGGCAAATTTCCAGTTTTCACAAATTAAAGATATTTTACTGATAAATCCTTTGTCTTTTAGCAATTCATTGTATTCGCTGTGTTAATATTTTCTGATAATATTGTACAAAATTTATTTTTCTTTCATTGTGCTTCAGCTAAACATGGGCATGAAGTGAATTCTTGTGAAAAGAAAACAAAGGATATATTTTTTGAAACCAAAAGAAATTCCTCATATTTCACTTGGCCCTATGAGCAGAAGGTGTGAAGGTAGGGGCTGAAATGCTAGAGACATCAAATACTTTAAAAACCAGCACTTGAGTGTTTAAAAAATAGACTGTCAGCTGAAATGCTTCAATGTGAGAGAGAGAAAGAAGGAGAGGCTCAAAGGTGTTTAAAAGGGCTGCTGGAGAGGCTTGTATCAGGAGCAGTAATAGTGAGAAATTCATCCCTGCTGATGATGGGGAGGGCAGTTTCAGAGACTATTGAGGCGCTGAATGTGCTGGCACTGGAGCTGCAAGTGGTGACACTGGTGGCTGTGGGAGGGGTGCAGGTGACAGCTTTGTTAGCAGCCTTGTGTCTGATGAAGAGAATCTTTCAGACTGTACCCTTCACCTTCATGTTAAAAATAGCATTTGGTAAGCTATTTATGGGGATTTGAGGGATTTTTGTTCTCCTTTGACATACAGGTGGCTGATGACATTAGATTTGGAACTTTTTTTCTGAGCTGGATCATTGCAAAACAAATGAGATGGTCTGAATTTCAATGATGCCTTAGTCTTTGCAACTTTCACAGGCTATAACCTCTTTCCTTCATTTGTGATTGAACTTTGTGAGAAGATAAGCAAGAATGCCTACATTAGATACACCTATAGTAAAGAAAGAGAAGCAAAATAAGAGTTTTGAAGCAGATATTGGACATTACAGACTGCTTCAGTGTAAACTGAAAATTGTTAGCACTCAGATACGCTTGAAGTGTACTTCAAGAAATCTTTCCCTTCCCTTCCCTTCCCTTCCCTTCCCTTCCCTTCCCTTCCCTTCCCTTCCCTTCCCTTCCCTTCCCTTCCCTTCCCTTCCCTTCCCTTCCCTTCCCTTCCCTTCCCTTCCCTTCCGTTCCCTTCCCTTCCCTTCCCTTCCCTTCCCTTCCCTTCCCTTCCCTTCCCTTCCCTTCCCTTCCCTTCCCTTCCCTTCCCTTCCCTCTACAGCAAAGCAAGTGAAAAAATTCTGGTTTATAGATTTTTAGGATTTGGGCATATTTTTATGTTGGATTATTATTAGTAGTAGTAGTAGTAATTATTATAGTGCAATATAATAACATATTAATAAACAATATAATAACACATATTAAACATCTAAACTTGACAGAACTTTTGCTGTAGTGACAGAAATTTGTTCCAATTTATGATACACAACAATTCACTTCAGTACTTTTGCTCCACTTTTCTGGTGTTGTAATTGCTGGGAATGTTGAGGAAGTTTTTTTGACACTAACAGTTGGGGCCTTTTTTTCCTATACACAAAATTTCTTTGAAAAATTAGTCAAAGTATCATCTTCTTAGGACATTTTCCAGAACATTATAAAAGCTAAATCCCAGATCTATTGTTTTAGGGATCAGTATTTTCAATGTATTTGTAATGGTGTCAAAGCAAAATGCCATGACATTTGTTAACAAAATTTAACTGGGCAATTTTTCTATAGCTTTAAATGTGTTTTTCAAAAAAATAAGCAAAGCAAAACTAGGTAGCAAACCTAGTTCCTTACACAGGCTTTCCTCACATTGTTGCCTTTCATATAAATAAATAAAATTATTAATATACTATGTTTTTTAAAACACAGATATGAGGACTTCCCCCTGTGGTTCTCTTTCAGACAGGTTCTGTATTTGTCTAGCAATGCTCCAACATACACATGTGTGACAATGGAGTTTTGAGGGCTGCAGTGAATGGCACCATTTCAGAGGCTTGTTGGCAAACAAAAGTCTGGAGATATTTATAGTTTATAGCATTCCAGCCTTTGAATAAATAGTTGACTAGTCTTTTCAACTCCTGGCTAAACAGCACATGTTAAGATCACTTCCAATGAGGCACAGGTGAGCAGACACACATCTTGGTACACACATCTTGGTCTCATTTCAGTTCTCTACAGAGTCCAAAGAGCTGTTTCTAATTCTTGTCTGAATTTATAGCATTTCTGCTTGGACTTCAGATTGGCTCAGGACTCAAAGCCAACTGAACTCAGAATTGGTAAGGCATCTTATTTTCACTAAAAACTTTTATTTTTTATTTTTTAATTGCTACCACAGTCACTAAGAATTTAAACTTCTGGAATTTTCTGAGCTATTTTTAACAGCGTTTCTCTAGCCTGCTCCCAAAAAACATATGGATACACAGTATATTTAGACTATTCACTGTTTTTATTCTGCATATATTCTTTTTTCTCTTCTTTTTTTTTTTTCATTAATCAATGCTGTATTTTATAGAATACAGGTTGTGATTTGTTTGTTTTTCAACCAAAACGAAGGGTAATGTTTGAGAACATTGTGTTCACTGACATGTAAGAAACTCAGCTGTGTGCAGAGCATGTTTACCAAAATTGACAAGATTACCCACAGTTTCTGAAGTGCATGAGTTTTCTAAGCTGCCTTTACAAGACCAAACCAGAGAAAAGACAAGTGACATTTCTCATTATGGCTACTTTTGGTAGGATGGATATTTGAGGGAGATTTTATATCTATTTTTTGATATCACGGTGTAGGTGCCTAAAAAAAGATAAGAAAATAAAAAAAGTTGCTTTCTGCAACCATTATCATTTTTATTTGGAAATAGATTCAGGTCTCCTGAGAAGGTAGTGCTCATGCCTTCTGGTTACCAAAATCTCACTCACAGCTGTCCCATCTTTGCTCACCTCATTTCTTGTGGTGGATGGAATAAAAATTTTTGAAAGTGAAAAAGAAAATAAACAAATAAACAAAAAAAGACAAGGTAGAAAAAATATTGTAGTTCAGAAAAAATAAAGACAGGGAAAAGATAGTTCATGTTTTTGCTGTTTTTAAATTTAATGCCTTCTGGGGATCATAAGGTTGATCATAGGTAAGAGAAAATACAGAGGACACCATCACTGTACCAGAAAGTTCACTAACAAAAAGGAAAGATAAGATTAAATTATGTTTCTTTGAGAGTATTTTCTGCTTTATTATAATTGTAGCATTTGGGTCTGCACTTTTTTCTTTCTTTGCTGATTGACTTTTTAATCACATTCATGATGAATTTAGAGGAAATAACCAGCAACACCCAAGGCATAATTAACAGTGAATAAAAGCATATCCCACTTTTTCCAAGCTTCCTGTACTACTTCAAATTCTTCCTAATAATTTTGCCTGCCCAGGTCTGCTGCACCCTTGTTTAATTGTTGCTGTTCGGCCTGTCCTTCAGACTGCAGAATCCAATATTTTGCAGTGTCCTTTATCACTCAGAAAACCTCATTATAGTGAATACCAATTTCATACATCCAGTTCAAAACGTTTCTAAGCAAACTACCTAAAAATCCTCATGTAAACATTGTATAAGTTATTCATTAATAGATCCCTGAAGTCCATATCCTCCCATTGCATGTAAAAAAAAAAAAAAAAAAAAGGCACAGCGTGTGTGTCTGGAAGGTGGGGGGAGCACAGATGGGGAGTTTCATCTCAGAAGGTCTGGAGATTGGAAGCTATTTCCAAGCTGTGGCACAGGCCCTTTGGCAGAAAGGCCGGCAGCGTTCTGTGATGGCTGGGGGTGCTGCCAACAGCTCTCACAGGAGAGGTCTTAGAAACAACAGGACTCCTGTCTGCAGATCTTTGCCCATATATATCTGAAGTATCAGCTAAGCAAAATTTATCACAGCTGGTTTACAGAGTGTTTCCAGATTCTCCTCACAGTCATAGAGTTTCTGATATATTTCAAAAAGTGCAACTCCTTGGGAGAAGTATAATACCCCGGATCAAGTCTCTCAGCAGCTTCTGAGCATGTATATTTTGACCCACTTGTATTCAGAAACCCAAGTCCCTGCCGACCCTCTGCACAGACTTCAGGCCTGCCTTTATCTGCTCTTTCTTCAGTGTCAATTCAGTTGTGAACAGGCCTGCAGAAAACTGGAAAGTTACTGAACACAAAGGAAAAGAGGCCAATTACAAGTGACCTGGGGGGAGCAAAGTACGTGTCTGTCTGAAGGGTTATGGTGGAATGGCTGGCATGAGTCAAGGGTAATTTTGAACTAAAACTCTGTCAAAAGGGAAAATTGCGCACCGTGGATATTAACCAAAGAGACACACCTAACTTATTAGAGTGTGTACATATTTATTTTTATTTTATTCAGTTGTAGGAGAGATGAAGCTGAGATTGTAAAGTGTTCGAGGTATAGATCTGGTTCAGAAATCTATCAGAAAGGACCAACGACTCAGAGGTACCTGTGAAAGAAAGCCTTCGAGTTTTAAATCATATACAGTCAATACACTGAAAATTGAAAGAAAAAAAGGCAAAAAAGAAGAAACAATAGCTTTAAAAAAAAAAATGCACCACCTGCCAAGGCATATTTCAAAGCATTATTAAGTGAAAATCAAAGTGTATATAAGCCATACGTGGCCAGTTGTGATTACTGATTTTTCAGTCAGTAATTTAGAACATTAAAACTTTGAATATTTTCAAAACTTCGTGAATATGTGATCTCACAGTCCTATTTAAGACTCTATATATTGTATATTATTGCCACATCATTTTGTGGATCTTTCTGATTTGATAAAGGAGAAAAAAAAAAAAGGCTATTCAGCCTTTGAAAGCTGGTAGATTATTGGATCAGTAACTATACTACAGTGACACATAATAATTGTGATGTTACTTCCTCACAAGACTTTTCCATATTTGCAAAGCCATCTCAGGGGGCCAGGCATTTGGTGCCAGGTTTCCTAACCACATTCTTTCCTACCACCCCAGTGAGGGAGGAATTTTGTACGTTTTGGTCCCTTTGCTCAACACTTTCTTCATGTCAGATATCTCAGTGGGTGCTCTGCACTCCTAATTCCAAAGTAGCCATGAACATTTTGAAGGTCTCAGTGAATATATGTTAATGGAATAAAAGATAGTTTTTTCCGTAGTTCCTGAGGGTCCTATTGGCAAGATATGGGTCTAATTTCAAAATATTTCTGTTTTCACACTGGATGGCAGAATGTCAAAATGAGCAAGCAAAAATCTGCTTCTGGAGATTTGTTGTGGATTTGGCCAGACCTCAGCCTGGCCTCTGTAGCATTCCTTCCAGTGCAGTATTCCCAACACAGGTCAAGCAATAGTTTTCCTGTCCCCAAACTGTGTTCTGCTGGCAGCCAGTCATTGCTGAATTGACCATAAGACAACTGCACGTCCAGACTTCTTTGGAACCATCAGGGAAAGAAAGAGAGGAAGAGAGAGAAAGGAGACAAAAACAGAAAGAGGGAAATAGTCTTCAGTGTGATTTTTTTTCTTTTTTGAAGTCTTTATCCTTTTTATGTAATTTGATATAATTTGAAATGACTAACAAAGACGGATAATTGTAGGGGTAAAACCTACCCTTAAAGAAAAGAACTTTGATAGGTGAAGGGTAGAATCCTATATCCAGCTGTGTTGTCGAAATTGATATTAGTTTAATAAGGTGTAAACTGTTCTAGAAAAATGTAATTGTCCTGC
Source organism: Lonchura striata (assembly GCF_050655825.1). Taxonomy (NCBI): domain Eukaryota; kingdom Metazoa; phylum Chordata; class Aves; order Passeriformes; family Estrildidae; genus Lonchura; species Lonchura striata. Next base: position 38,476,774 of record NC_140741.1, on the reverse strand, counting down.
ATTACAAGGGTACTCCTTTAACTGCACAGTTTATTCAAACGTGTAATCTAAATAATTGAGTACCTATGCATACAATAGAACATTGCTTCATATGCAAACACTATTAAATAGACAGTTATATCCAAACAGATGGGTAACAAAGATGCCTGAATATAATTGGTTTGCTTTTGATTATTTCACAGATACAAATTTGCTTAAAAAATAAGTCTAGACAAGGTAGGGTTTGTTGTCAGACAAAACTCAGTGTGGGAAAGGGAAGCTGAGGGATTTATGAGGCACTTAGGGGGACTGTTTTTTAATCTACTTCTCACCTTGCTGTTTAATAAGGTTAATATGAGAAAAGAAGCAGAGAAGCAGACTTATATCTGACCCACTATTTATTTATTGCTTTGAAGGGGATACAAAAATGTTATCAGTCTTATAATAAAGTTTTGCCATATAAGTGTGCATGTGGATACAAACATCTACATGACTGCAGACTGCATTGTAAATATTTAACAAAAGAGATTAAAATTGGAAAATAGTAATAGGGCAACCATAGTTTGAAAACCTCTTGGTACCTTGAAAAGCACTTGAAAGTTTCAGACTCTGGTATTAGGGGCAATTGTGGAATTTCTCTGGAAACTTCACTCTAGAAAAGCCCTATTGAAGTCAGCAGAGCTGTGTGTGAGCACATGAGAAAGTCTGTGCTACAAGTAGAATTCAAATGGTATCAGAATCTGCAGGTAGATATGGACCTCTTGACATCCATCTCTGAAGTCTATGACTGTAAAATTTCATGGACCGCACTAAATTCTGGTCAGGCCTACTTTACTGTTTCTTAGACAAAGTCTTAGGAGAAGACTCCGACCAGTCAAATAAACAACATTGAGAGACCATAGTGAAATTTCTACCCTACAATTTTTTACTGTTTCAGAGTTACGCTGTGTATGATTATATCTGTGAAATTACATACATACATATGTGTATCCATATGTATAATATATAGATGTATATATTATGAAAATATATCATGCGTAAACTCAACACAGTTCCCTAATATTCAAGGAAAAATAAAGAGATTTTGCTTAAGATTAATCTGAGACACTTTATTGGTGTCAGAAGAGGTTGACTATTAATCCCCAAATGATTGGCCACTGTCTCTAGAAGTCATCTTGAGACAGAATTTAGACTGCCTTCACTGGTGCCTAATTTACCTATTACTAATGTAATGTTTTAGTTCAAGTGAGAATGAGCAATTCAGACTACTTCGCATGTAGGGCTATTATACTCTTGTTCCCTAAAGTGAAAGAAGGGAAGTAATGCCAATGCCTAATTTAGGCACCTATGCTATGTGATTTGAATACAGCCTTTAATCACTTACCAATAATTTGCATGTACTGCCATTGTGGTCAAACGTCCAGATGATATTCTATTAATAATTCCTTTTGTATCTCATATTAGTTATAATAAAAATAAGTCAAAAATAGCCTTAGGAAATCTTTTACAATTTGTCATTCCTTCCCTCCCCCACCCCCCGCCCCCCCTCCTTTATCTGCTTTCTTTTTAATTCAGAAAAACTCTAGGTCTGGGGTTAAAAAAAAAAAACAAACTCTTTTAGCAAATGGAAATAAAGCATTTCCACAGAATGCTGCCAACTTTGTAATAAGATTTAGTAGCTTTCCTGAGAGTACTTGCACTTCTAATAGTAATTTTCTTTAAGTGTTCCGCTTTAGAAAATGTCTTCTTTGTTACTGAAGTTTCCATATGTACATATGGACTTTTTTCTTGAAAATATTCCTGGGATTTTATTACCATTAATCATTTCTGAGGGTGTATATAATTTATCGCACAAACCATCAGAATTCCCACAGGGTAAATTACTCTAGAGGTCTCTGTGCCCTCATACTGTATCAAATTGACCTGCTTCTTGTTTGCCATTTTTGTGTACTACATTGCTTATTTAACAAGAAACAGAATGATTGTGATTCTGAGAAGGTCCTTTGATAGTAGTTTTGACACTCTGCCTGAATAATGACCCTCATTATGGAGCCCATGACAGGCTCTGAAAGTACTGATTTATGAATACATCACAGGTTCAGCATTAGAGCTCCCCCTACTCACTCCTGATATAGGAGGAGATATAGATACAGTCTTCAAAAAGGGTGAAGATGAGATAATTGCATGATTATGACCATTTAAGTAATCACTTTTTCTGATTTAACAAAGCACTGTCAGTTAATTTCGATTGTCTCACAAGTTATTAGAAGCCTTTAACAAAATTTTTGTTAGGAAAATCTATTTCTTGTAGAGTTGTCAGCCATATCTTAAAGGAAAGTAAGGCAGAAGTTACACATAGTCCTTTTTTTGCTAAGAAATGCTTTTCTATAGCAAACACTCATTAACTGTTGATATGATAATAGACTGTTAGAAGTAAGCTTAGCTAAGAGCTAGAAGTCTGTGTCCTAGCTAAAACAAATTATAAGATACTTTGTAAACACATTTTTGTGAGGATTCTTGTTGATTTATTGTTTCCTCCACAGCAGTTATTTAAATAAATGTAGCTAATTTAGATCGTTTGCTGCACTGTGTAATTTTGTTCTTTGTGTGATGGGGTTATATGTAAAAGCCTGAAGGAATCACATCCCCATTAATCTTTTTACAAGTGCAATAAATAAATAAAGAGACATGGTTTAATTTTGCTAGTTAGGAGATTTTAAAAGGCAGTGGTAGCACTCTGATTTCTTCCTTTTCTTGCTGCTCTCCATGTCCTCTTGAAGACATAGTAAGTATTCTTATTAATGAGGTAATAGTTCTTGGTAGGAAAGTATGTACATAGACTATTAAATACATCCATGAAGATGGGTATTTGAAGGCACACCTAGAAGTGTTTTTTCCTCCCCTAAATGCTTGTTATGGAATGTGTTCCCTCCCATCTACCCTGCAACATGGTAGAGTTTCCTGCTCAGAGACTTGAAAGCTGATGTCATGCTGAGTCCCCATGCTTGCACGGTACATAAGTGGAAAGAGCTTCCACAAGGCTGAGTGAGTCTTTGCCACCTCAGCTGCAGAGCTGGGTATCAACAATCCAGGCAGAATCAGAGAGAGGTCCACCCTGGGGAGAGGGGGTGAGGCAGTGCAGCATGGATGAGGCACAAGGCATGTGGCACATTGGGTGGCAGAGGGAGGAGACCACTCCTCTGTAACCTCAAACCCTGCCTTCAGAGCACCTGTTCGTTTGCATATAGGGATGTTAAACCAGAGCTGGAGGAGAGGAAGTGACTAATGTGTGCTGCATTGAAAATGCAGGCCAGACTAAGACAGCTGCACTAATTCTGAATTAACCCTTAAAATGCAAAGATTCAGTGATGGTTAATTATGTTTGCTTGCATACAAACACACATGCAAGTACAGGGGCTGACAGGCTTCTATGCCCGAACCAGAAACAGATGAGGCTGCCTTCAGCTTTGCGTTTTATAAAAGTGCCAAAAATTGTTTGGATCTGACAATCAATCCACTGGAATAAACAATGTAGAAGGAGAACATTATGTCATGAAACTGGGTCATCTGTGTTAAGAGCAGTGTCATTGCCATATGTATGTAGAATACCTGATAAGTCCTCAGTAATCTCCTACTGTGTTCTATTCTTTGTTCACTCTGTCACTTCTATTCATGAGAAATTCTGGAAAAGGATATTTTCTTGGAAGTTATTTTTATAGTTAATTGCTTGTTAAATAAAATTCAGTTATGATGCTCATCTGTGTCATTTGTGATGTTTCATCATTATTTGGAAAACTGTAATCAAGAACATCTATGAGGTTTTTTGTTGCCTGTCCATTTCAAAGCCATCAAATTCACAATAAATTTTTGTAAACTTAGTTTGTTTTAAGAGCGTGACTTAATATGCTGCTACTTGGTTAGCCGTGTTCAAAAATTCTAGTGATTAAATAGATCAAAATTTGTGTGTGCTCAAAAGTAGTTTTGGTAAAATACTTTTTTAGAAAACTTTGAATAAAGGTGGCAAAGCTGATTCTTGACTTTGTTTCTCCCCTATTTGGTAAAGCTCATACCAGAGTATTGCAGTTCTGTAAAAGTATTTGAGAGCATAACAAAACCTTCTAGACTTTAATAACTATACATGACTGATCTGTCCTCTCTGGCAAGGTTAACTGTTTCTTCTAAGGAGTTAAGTGGCATATAAACTATTGTTCACACCATTTGTGCTAACAGCCTAGCATGACCTCAAATACTGTAGTGGTCATACAAGGTATCCTGTACAATACATTTATCAACAAAAGTAAAATCACCACAGGGGCAGTGCTGACTTTAAGTGTATTAGGGATCTATAAGGATAAATGCCTAACCTCACTTCACAGCAAAAAGTAATTACTGAACTATTGTTTCTATAGTGTTAATATTTTTTCATGGTTCTTTAGAAATATAAGCTATTTAGTTCTTAGGTTGACATCTGTACTGCATTATATTTTACACAATGCATTGAGACTAAAGGGTAGAGCAATCATATAACTGAGATCATTGTACTTTTACAAGAAATCATCAACAGAAATAAAGCATGGAAAAGGGAACAGATTTAATTCAGTAGTTATTGTTTAATAGTTTTAAATTATCTAATTAACAATAGCTTTAACAGAAGAATTTTGGGTTTTTATTTTAAAATTGCATGTCCCATTTACAGTGTGTATAATCTTGCATACTTATTCACACTTAATTTTTTCCCATCCATTAGCTGTTGGGTGCAGTAGACTCCCAGTTCTTGGACTCCTATCCACTTCATAAGTGAATGCCCTACCTGAAAATAAGGTAAAATCCACTCAAGTAAAGAATCACCACCCTTGTACTTTTTAAGATAACTGAATTCAGTACAGGAAGAAAAAAAATTATCAAAATTCTTCATTTGGAAATAATATTCTGGAGGACCATTCCAGAAGCTTGCCTAGCGAAAGCCCTCATATAGGCTTTTATGATTTGCAGGATATTTGAAAGCAGCAATTATTCTTATATTCTTTAATAATCAATAATTTTCAGAACAATCACTGTCACCTGGCAGAGATTTTTACAAAGGTCATAGCCCCACATTCCTTACTTCAGGCAAATGTCCTCAAAACAGATGAAAAAATTATAATAAAAATTTTAGAAGGAAGCTAACTAATAGGAGATGGAGTCAAATTATTCTCTTTTAAGTTTGTGGGAAATCAAAGCAAATATTAATATATGAATGTGTTGCACTGGGTCCTAAGGATGGCTACAAAGATGCTCAAAGGACTGGAGTACCTCTCCTATAAAAACAGGCTGAGAGATTTGGGGTTGTTCAGCTAAGGAGAAGAGAAGGCTCCATGGAGACCTTAGAGCAGCATTCCAGCATGTAAAGGGGTCTCCAAGAGAGCTGGAGAGGGACGTTTTTACAAAGGCATTATTTTTGTAATGACAGGACAAGGGGGAGTGCTTTAAGGGGTAGATTAGATATTGGGAAGATGTTCCTCACTGTGAGGGTGGTGACACACTGGAGCAGGTTGCCCAGAGAAGCTGTGGCTGTCCCATTCCTGGCAGTGTTCAAGGCCAGGATGGGGCTCTCAGCAGCCTGATCCAGGGGAAGGTATCCCTGTCTTTGGTAGGGGATTGGAAGTAGCTGATCTTTAAGATCCCTTACAACCCAAACCATTGTATGAATAGTATTAATTCTATTAATAATGGCTAAGAAATATAGTCAAGGTTTTTGGTGATCCATTTTCCAGGACAGGTTAATACTACAGTTATTACAGTTTCAAGAAGCTCCAAACAAATAGTATTAGGATGAATGAACATTAATCCCCAAAGGGAATTTCCTGTCTCAACAGCAGTTGGTTAGGGCACTGAGAGTCATACATAGAATTTTCTGTTCTTTGCAATGTTTTATCCATGCAATGCTACTGTGGTGTTTTTTGTAATTCACCTAAGTAATCTGATCCTGCGCCTCTCTAAAAATACTTCAGGATTTCTATGGTTCATTTTTTCAAAACCAAACTTTTATTTATTGCTTTTAATTATATAACTTGTAAATTTCACAAAGTTACTCTCTTATTACTAATATGTTACATATAAATAGACATTCTGATATGTCCTTGTTTACATACAGATGTAACTATATATACAGACACACACAACTTTTATTCCAGGTACCCATTTCCCATTTTAACTGTGTAACACAGATTTTTTCTCTCTCTCTTCACACAGAATCCCTTCTGTCTTCTCCCAGGACTTGGCATCATGTGCCAACTGTCCCCTCCTGGGAATGGATACAGTGGGAGAATATCTACTCTCCTTCAAAAAAAGAAAAAAAAAATAGTGCTGCATATTTTGTGTTGTTTTTATTCATGCCAATAAGAATATTGTGCTTTTTGCCACGTGTATATCATGGCATTGACATCTGCCCTCAGGGTGAGGTGTCCTTTTACCCCACTTAGGACTGTATCAAACATTTCAAATTATTGCCAGTTTCTCCCACATAAGTAGAAACCTTTTATACATTTCCTATCTTACATAATGACAATATGATGGCCAGATTTTTAGCCAGACTTCTGATTTTTGAGTCCACCACCACAGAGGCATAACATAGCTCATTTGGACATCAAGCATCTGGAGTGCAACAGTCATTGTTTGGTCTGCTCTTTATATCATTTTGGCCATGTGCCACTATGAGAAGGACATGAATTTAAACTCTCAGAAGGAGAGAGACCCACACTGGGTTTCTGCTTTTTTCCATTGGAAACCTGGCATTTCTTTCTTTTTGTTTTTCCCCCAATTACTTCTTCTCTTTAAAGAAAAGGGAAAAATCTGAAATATGTTCTGCATTACATAGTGAAAATAATATTGTTCAGTATTAGAATATATTTAGTTTCAGGCAGATGCTGCTTACAAGAAGAGCCCTCTTATAACATAACTTTACTCAACTATGTGCAATGATTTCTTGGCCAGTGGCCAGCAAAACTCAAACAGCAACATGCAAAGCAAAAGTAAAATCATGGTGTAAAATGAAGGTTGATATTATCCAATATCCCTCTTAATTTGAAATAATATAGACTATAAAAATACTCATATGTGGTTGATCAAAGGCCATCTACATTATTAATTATCAAAAGACACTTCTATGACAATGAATATATTAAAAAACGAAAGGGAAAATCTTTATGAATTAAAATTTAGTCCTACTCTTGGGACTACATAATTCGGCTTTTTTTTTAGTGCATAGCACAATCTATTCTCTATTCTTGTATGAATTCAAAAGCAGTTGAAATTGGACATTCAATGGCATTGTATGATCATCACTTCAATTGCTCATATAAGGTTCTGTCTTTCTTTTGTCTGTCTTAACATTTGAGCTACACCTTGCTGCCATGCAGAAGGTTTGTTTGGTACATGTATGATAAACTCTAGAATATATTTGCTCAGCATTAGTTAGTTCCTTAGAATTTCTCATATTCAGCGTCTGCCTTGACCTTTTTATTGCCTTTTGTGCTAATTTTGCTGTTGGCTGCTGTAGAGTCAGACATCCTGGTTTTTTCTTCATAGATGCCATTCATGGCATCTTACAGAGAGGCACAATTAAAAAGCCTCGAAAGTTTCAGATACTAAACTTTCTAAATTTTCCCAATATGCTTCTGGAACCCTAACAATCATCTTCTGAAGAAAACTGACAGCACTCATTAAATAGGTGGGGAAATTATTTTAAGAATTTTTCTTTTCCAAAATAAAAAAAAAAATCCACCAAATATAAATATCTCCAAAATATTCTTTAGAAACAGATTACACAATTCTGTTTTTATCATTTATTCTCTATATAACCTTTCTTCATGTACACATTATTGTTATTGACAGCAATTCTAAAGCCCTTTAAAAAAAGAAATTAAACAGTGAATCAATAAAAAAATTAGCTATTTACTGTAGATTATTACTTTATCATTCTCGTAATTATAATAATGGTAGCTGATGGAAATTCTATTTGTGTGAATCATTTTATACTTGTTATTTATTATTATTAATGTTACCATTATTATCTTCTTACCCTTCAGTTCACAAGATGTATCTTCTCAGTGAATTTTAATTTCAATATCTTGCTATTATACTGTACATAATCCTATCAAAGACTGTCCTTCATGCAACATTTTCAGTGATATATTATCACAGAGACCATTAATGAATGAGCTTCATATCTTACTAATACTGTTTTAGATACTATTTTTATTAATTTTCTAAGCTGTAATTCTTCATACAGTACCTATGTCTGTCTTCCATTAAAGTTGTGGTTTTGATTTTAACATGAGGATTTCAAAGGGAGGCATTAACTTTGTCTTTAAAAATACATTTCATTTCATAGATTCTAAATGATGATATTATAATATCTGTGCTTTTTTCTTTCAGATGTTTTTACAAATTTATTTTCATATTTTTCCTTAGTTTTATTTTTATCAGATTACTGTTAATAATAAAATATATTTTTTACAAATTATGTTTCTTATAGCATGCCATATGGATGGAAAAATATAACTGAAGAAATTGCTGGTTTTCCTCTGAGTTGTGAATTATTATAATGAAAGGAAGATAAATATTTATCAGTTTCTAAGCATATGTTACAAGTGATGAAAATAACATTACATATTGTAAGCTTCTATTAACTAATTTTTCAAATAAATGCCAAATTTATTTATAAGGGACTGCTATTATTATCAATTTGTTCATTTTCATGGTTTTTTCTTTGTTCTTATGGTTTGATGTTCAGATTACTGAAAGAAATGCCATTATACATCAGTATATGATATTCACCTCTTCAAATATTTTAAATATGATGACTTCAGTTCAGTGCACTGTTGAAGATGAAAAATAACTTTGGTTTAGAATATCAGTTTAAGGGCACAACATCCTTATTGGCATTTTGATTTCACTCACCTCATACTGTTGTTTAATCTTTTTTGCATATATTAAAGCATTGTGCTGGTATAGGATCAGTGGCCAATATTAGAAGGTCTTTAACACTGCAAGATGGATAGAAAATGTAAATAAGTCTTATAGACTTTCTGAAGATTATTAAATATACATGTACTTTGCAGTTTAGATGAATAGCTGAGGATGATACATCAGTACAGTAACATAACCTATGATATATTTAACAAACAGGGTGCTATTGTGCATAAACAAAACATAGACCTGTGACTATTTTGTAAATATACACATCATTAGTCATTGTACTGAACATATTATATTTGTCTATCTTTTAAGTGAACAACACTACAATAAAATTCATAGTCTATGAAGAAAAAGTAACTTGCTTGTATGGCATACTGTAGACAGTCATATAAATCTTCATTTGCATAGCAATGTGAAAATGTGAAAAATCTAGAAATAGACATTAAAAAAATTGTGTACGACTTATTTTAGCAAAGCTTTTTCCTGTGGAAAGTATATGAATACACATGAACATGAACAATTCTTTGTCTGTTACAGCAAACTCATTGTTGTGTAAGATTAATTTTTTTTTTAACATTTGACTTTTTCCAATGGCACTTCTACAGGTTTAAATGTTCCTATTGATTTTTAAGTCTGGATTTATTGTGCACATATAAGCATCACAGTGGAGCATTTTGTCTAATATCTTAGGCAAAGCAATGTGATGTACAAAAGCCAGAGGATTTACTGTAGCTAGCATATAAAAGGGAAGGTGTACAGTGATGAACCAGTTCATCATGGTGCTTAAGCACATGCCTAAATGTAGGCATGAACTGCAATGTGCTTAAAGCACATCAAGTGCTTGAATCCTGGATGAACCAAGGCTTTAATTCGGTTTATATTATTTTGGAATCCATTTTTTTATGTACTTAGTTTTCAGTATTTACCATTTGGTTAGGCATTCCTAATGGATTTCTTCTCCTCACAGCATACACAGCTCTATCCTTTGTGCTTAAGTATGACTAATTTAGCTGAGGCTTGTAATGCTGATAAGATACAGGCATTGCATCTTTATTAAGATAGTGACTTGGCAAAGCATTGAAATATGTGTTTTACTTCAGGAAACTGTAGAAAATCAACTCTATAGAAGTTAACAGGGTTAACATTCTTAAAGTTAAGCACACGCTTACATGTTTTGCTGGAGTGGGGCCAAGGGTACCAGTTCAGCAAAACATTTTAGTGCATGCTTACATCCCTTTGATGTTAATGGGATTTAAGCTTGAAGATTTACATATATGCTACAGGATCCGCTGAACAGAGATACAGGGATGATTCAAAGCCTCAGACTGAAACATTCAACGTGGAGCCATCTCCTAGTGATTTCCAGCAGATGTGGGGGAAATCCCTAGAGATGTTTGGAAACTTACCATTTTATAAATCTGTTTTTATGTGCGAATATGCACCATCAGTCTAGATCCAAAACATTTTCCCTGTGTTTCCTGACTGGAATTCAGGTTGCTATTATTATCTGTTTTTCCTCTCTGGTCATCAGGGCTATATCCTCTCCTACAACTGTGGTCAGAATAGTGGAATTGCTCTCCCTTTGGAGGTACATTCTTCCCTTGATGGACTGCAAAGGGAGCCTAAATTAAATACATGCATGTTAAGACAGCTAAATCCAGCTGATGTAAATTGTACCCTCAGTAACTAACCTTATCTCTTGAATCCAATTTGAGTGTTATAACTTCTTTATTTTTTTTCTCCAGGATACCATTAAAATTACATTTGAGACTCCACAAGGAGCTTCATAAGAAACGTTACAGAGATTAACATCTACTCTGAATATACAGTGCTCATACATTCTGAATATACAGTAGTTACAGTATCTGAAACATGTTTCTGTTGCGATCCCACAGGAACAATTACCATGGACAATATTTACTAAATATGTCATTTTTCAGCAAAGACATGTTCCTTCTCCTTTTTTTTTTTTTTCTTAAATCTAGGAGTGTTGGTCTGAGAAAAACAGCAGCTTTCTTTCCAGTGTTTATGCAGTAAAATTATATCTGTCAGGGATGAAAATACTGTAATTATGTCTTATAATTTATTCATTGCTTTATGGACCTAAAGCCTTCCAAGGAATGTCACAAATCCACAAAAATTTTTTGAACACAGCATTTAGCAACTTGATTTCTGATGTAGTTGACAGATTCAGATAAACACGCTCAGTTAGTGTATATGTAGGTGGTATTTGTTCCTCCTTTCATGGGTGACAGTGAGCTTTTCTGAGAGTGAGAAACAGATTTAAATTGCAGCACCAGCTTCACAGTCATTATAGACTGGGTGCAGTTTTGCAACTTCAAAAGTGGGTTCTACAGTATTCTTCAGTGTGAATATTCAGAATGGCTGTGTATTTAGGAACGGAACTTGATTATTCTAATGGGTCTTTCCAGCTTGAGATGGTCTATGATTAGTATTGTTTTTGGCAATATACTTACTGCATCTAAACTCAAGGTGCTCCCAAGATCCTCCCAAACATTCATATCTCCCTTAATCTGCATTAGTTCTACTTTTTCCTGACTCTTTTTAATAATTATTTATTGCACAAACATTGTTTAGTGTGGGAATTAATGAAGGTTGGTGTTTGAACATTAAACCACTGTTGACATTCTTCCTGTCACCTCTTTAATTCATTTTGTAGGAATTTTTCTTGTTATGGTTATATGTTTTGCAATTTTCACAGTCAACTTTCTTTACTATTAAACTCTATCTTCCATGAGGAAAACATAGAAAGTAGCAAAATCCTTTCAATTATGCCAAGCCAAAAAGGACAATTGGTGTTTCATAGGTGTTTTAGCCAATAGTCAAAATTATTTTAGGAAATAGTCTGTGTTCAATATAATTTACAATCTAGACATAGAGCTTGCTGAGTCTGATCAATTTATTGAAGAAGTTACACCCCTTAGGAAAGGGTATAGTGAAGGAGTAGCTGAGGGAACACCTTAGCTTGTATTCAAACCCTGGCCTCAGCATGTGCCAAGGGGAAGGATCCAGCTGTTAATAAAACCAGAATCACAGGATAACTTGGCCCCATGAAATGGTAATAATGATACAGAGCAGAGGGTCCTCAGGCTCAAGGGCTCTGCAACTTCTGTTTTCTTGTTTGCTCCTGAACAGCAAAGGAGCAACCAAACAGCCCTTTACAGCTTGATTCTGCTCCTATTAAAGGCAACATAACCCCTGTTGCCCTAAGGAGGACTGGGTCTTTATAACCAGAACGTTTTATGTATCTGATAGAACAGTGTCCTCTGTGTCAGTTCTGTTCAATGTGTTTCGTAACTTCATCTCTTTGCCTTCACGTTTGGTGCTGCGTGAAATTCAATTGTGCCAGGTGTTTCAGCAGTGCTTTACTGATGTGGTTTTCCCCTTGAAATTAATGTCTTTATAATCACACACATTTAGAGATTAAAGAGGCATTTGATGAAGTACAATGGACTAAGTTAACTTCTGGCTTTAATGTCCTATTCTTACCTTAAGTACAAATATTTTATGTTGTCTTTCCTTATGTCAGTGATTTTTAATGTCTCCATAAAATGACTTGTTCTATGAGTTGCACACTCATATTTGTTTTCAGTTAACTCTACTTGTATATCCCTCAGGAACAGAATTACAGTCATGGAAGCTGATGCAGTGAATTTGGTGGTTTATAAGTAGGAAATACGTAGATTTTGGGGCATGTGCAGCCTTTCATGTACAAAGTTCTCATTTTAATATACCTCAGGCTACTGGCTTTACGATTTACAGTTAATTAGGATTCTGATTTGAGTTGAAAATTTCAATACCTATATGCTTTTGTACATGCATTTCAGATCATGCTGGCTGAAGCAAATAACTGTGACTGTAGTCAATAAATGAATGTATACCACAGGGACCAACCCTTCCCCCACCCTCCTCTGACAACCTGGATGAAAATCCTACTGTGTTCCCAGTTCACAACAATATCATCCTGACACCACTGTGTGATAGCAAGATTTGCCTATCTGTTAACAAAATCCCAATACCATATTCTTACTTTTTGCAAAGTCTCAGAATCCCTAATATATCCCATATTTGCTCTCACTGCATTTCACGTTCAAATTGAGGTCTTTAGATAACTGAGTTCTAATCTGCACATAGCATATGCGACTTTTATTAGCATCAGTCCTCACTTCATAAATGTATGGAAGGGTAAGTAAGAGAACTTCCAAAATAATAATACTGGAAAAAAACGAAGACATAAAATTCAGGAATTTAGAGTTAGAACCAATCAGTGAGTTCTTGTATATACTGATATTTAAAATAATGCTTGTATATATCAAAAATGGGTAATTTAATGTCATTTTACTAGAGTTTTTAAAGTTATGATCTTTTAAATAGCTTTTTATTTTCTCTGTATTGAACTTCATTTGAACACCACAAGAAAGTTTCATAGAGCTTCTTCTTTCTTAGTTTTGTCATTTTTATTTGTTGAAGAGTCAATATATTGTCAGTATGTAACTAATGTAACAAAAAAAATCCCAGTTACTTTCAAACATTAATCTCAGAACTTCTCAGTAGAGTACATAATCTTAATTTTGAAGCTAGTCCTTAGGATGTCTGTGACTTAGACTGAGCTGAGACCACATAGTTTGAACTTGGTACAGCAAGAGACAGCTAAGATGTAACACCAGAACACACCCCAGAGAGCTCCCTGTGTTTCTCATATGACTGCAGAAGGAATAGAAATGGCAGAAAAGACAACATCTACTACTGGAAAAGACTACTCAAAGTGAGCATTTGTCATCTCTCAGGTCCCATTCCCCATGAAGGCGACAGAGAGAGTGGCTTCAGAGTTGAGCAAAGACAACGGAGCTTTATCTCTTTTTGTAGTACAACCATGCTGCCATGGGTAACTGCATACTTGCTTATTCCTAGAACCAGGCTTAAAAAAAATCTGTAATGAGAGTCAGAATTTACAATGATACAGAATTTATACTGGAAGGGGATTATATTTTGCACAATATACAGTAAACATACACTTTTGAGTCACGACAAAACATTCTTGCTTAGGTTCTTCAGTGATAGTAGCAGCATAATTCTACATAAGAGGTGACGTAACACCTGTACATCTGCAAATGAGGTGTTCCCATAGAGGCAGGACAAAGCATATTTTGAAGAGGAAAAAATGGAAGATGAAGAAATGCAATGGGAATGCTGAAATTTAAAAAACCCAGCAAGGATATTTAGGAGCTTGCATCATTTTCAGCAGTGAAAATATGGATAAATGCAACTAATATGAAAACTTTATGCTGACATGCCTTACTGCAGAATAGGATGTCCACTTTGGTACATAAGGTAATAGAAAATCAGTGTAATTCTGTCCAGTTTATAGCAATTTATGCCTATTGAAAATTGTTTAATATCAGGATGATGAAAGTGTGTAAGTTCTCCTGCCAAGATTAGGCTCCTACTGCTCTATACTCCACATAAACCCTTATGAAGCACCCATTTATGCCCTACAAAAATACCCGCCCAAACTGTCAATTTTAAAAATATAATTACTCAATGAATAAACTACTTGTGGTTATGTGTTTCTGCAGAATTACAGGCTTACTAAACAAGATAGAAAAGATACAGAAAGACTAGCAAGAGAACTCATGGGAATTACCCAAGGTCTCCTGTCACGTTAGTAACAGAGTAGGCAATGAAATTTAATAAAGAATCCTTTCTTATGTCCCCGTTAGGAAATCATGCCGCAGCATGTCAACAAAGTCCAATCAAAGAGATACACACAAAAGCTATAAAAGCTGAATCAGAGCTAGGTATTCTCCTATCCAAGTGGTATTTTTATATGTTGGTAAATGAGTACCTTAAAAGAAGTCAAGAGACCTGTATCTGCTGCTTTCAAATCAGCATGGCTAGAAATGTGTTGAAACAAGAATGAAAGACAGAAACAAAAAGAAACAAACCATATGAGCAAGCTTAAATTCCTTTAAGTTCCTTTTAAAAGTCAATTTTATTTGAATAAAAGGTATTTTTGAAATATTCTGCTCTCTAATGGTAGAGAAAAACTACAGTAAATTCCAAAATAACAATAGTTAAAGTCAAAGCTTAAGGTTAGAAAAAAGGGGAGTGCAGCTACTGTTTAGCAAAAATTTTCAGTCCATGATTTTATCCCCATCTTTGCCACAAACCTATTGTATTTTGGCAAGAATATAATTTACTTCACGTGAGGTAAGTATTGTTCTGTACATTAAAAAAAAAAAAAAAAAAAAAAAGAAGCAGCATATAGAGGTTGAACCCATTTTAAAAAGCTATTTCCAAGTCAGATTGCCTCCATTTTTGACTGCATCTTGAACTACCTGTTGTTGAACATTCATAATTCAGTGTTCCAGCGGTGCCTTTTGAAGATTAACTCTTAACTTTAATGTGTCTCCATTTACTCAAAAACTAACTTGCAAAACATGCTGCAAGTCTACTACCAACGGCTACTACCAGTACACTTACTTTGTGTATTCTTTCCATTCTCCAAACAGGTTTAAAAGAAAAGATTGCTGGGAAAAAAAGTGGAAACCAAACAACAGCCTCTGAGGTTTTTTGAGCTTAACAAACAAATAATTGGATGGAAAATGTTCTCCTTGGCATCCCATCCAACAAGTCATTAACCATGAGCCAGATAGCTGTTGCAATGCCCTGTGTGCTGTCACTGGAAGAGGCAGGGGCCATCTCAATATTTAAAACCCCATTCCTTTTAGTTCATGTATGTGAAACACTCAGGATAAGTTTCAGCAGTGTGTAAAATTGGTCAGATGAATTGTACTCCAGAAGTGCCCATTCCTCTCCATTATCTATAAATAAATCCTGAGAACCCTTATTCAGATATGGACATCAGCCCTTTATGTCTTTAAAATTAAGTCAAGAAAGCTTCACCACAAAGGACAGAGTCACTTACAGCTTCAGAGGACTATAGATCCTTGTATTCCTACTAAGAGTATCTGTAAAATTAACACAATTAACAAAGATGTAGCATATGCAACAAGTCTGGTGCACTAGAGCTGTCGACTGAGTGTGAAAGAGCTCCTTGCACATGTGAGGCATTACTGGGGGTCTCAGGGATGGCTGGAAGCCCTTGCAGGCCCTGGTCATCCTGATGTTGCACCACAGAGACACTCAGAGGGAGAAACTTGGTCAGCTTTGATAAGCATATATTTCAGCAGCAGCCAGGAACAAAACTGCTGGGGCAGTTGGTGTCACCAGGACATGACTCCTGCAGTTTGCAGGATAGTTTTTGTCATGTTAACATACTAAACTCCATTGATGCACATTTGATAGAGCAGCAACACAAAATTTACATGAATAGAGGAGAAGACACATAGACCCTCTCCACTGCGATATCCATCACCTGGAGCTTTCCCTTGTACCACAGGATTTGAAGGGCCTCGAGTTATGCTCACCTGGGGTCTGTTGAAGATCACTCTTTATATCAGCATGACAGAAAAAGCACATTAGAGCACTTTGGTTCTTTCTCAAAGGATTACTGGAGATATATATGCAAGGTAGTATAAGCAAATACAGGGGGTGGTGGTGTGGAGTAAACATTTCTCACTGCTAGGAAGATGAGCAAAGTGCAGAGTTCAGGGTGTGACTGCTTCAAACTGACACTGCTAACCCAATAAGGAAAAGTGTCTGGAGCCATAAATATAATGCACTCCAGTTGCACTCAGCCTGGCCTAGTAATTTCTTCAACAATTGTATGAAACTAAGAAATCTCTAAGATTTCCTGCCATTGTGACTTCTTCTAATATTCAGAGAATCATGAAATATTTAGGGTTGAAAGAGGGCTCTGGAGATAATGTAGCCAAACCCCTCTGCTAAAGCAGGTTCACCTAGAACAGGTTGCACTGGATCATATTCAGGTGTGTTTCAAGTATCTCCAGAGAAAGAAGCTTCACAACAACTCTGAGCAGTCTTTTACACTCTTCTTTCTCCTTCAAAGGAAAGAAGTTTTCCCTCACATTTATATGGAACTTCCTGTTTTTCAGTTTGTGACTATTGCCATTTGCCCTGTTGCTGGATGCCACCAAAAGGAGACTGGCCCATTCTCTTGACACCACCTTGCAGGTACTTGTGTGCATTGATGAGATCTACTCTCTGTGTTCTCTTCTAGATGCTGAAAAGGCTCAGCTCTCTCAGCCTTTTCCCATAAGAGACATGCTTCTGTCCCCTAATAATCTTCATAGATGATTCATGTTTTTGTTCAAGAGGAAAGTTCTGTTTTCCAGCTTAAAATATTCTTGACTAATTTATACCTAATTGTTTCAGTCATACTGATTAAATAAAGTTGCTTAGGTATGTAGTAGCATGCAGAGATATGCATTAGTCATTGGTCATCATGTTAAAACTCAATTCTCAATTATTAAATGAGTGAATTCCAATAATACTAATTTTGTGCTGATTTATGCTATACAGAGTATCCCTAAGTCACGGAGAGGAAGGAATTTTGGCCAAGATATACATCAGGAAGATCCTACTCTCTGTATTTGGCTAGCTTTCTGAAACAGCAAGCTGTTATCGCATTTGTTTTTGTTTTCTGGAAAGAGTTCTGTTGTCCCTACTGGCAGACTTTTAATGGTCAACACCCTAATTAATATTGTCTCACACATCAAGCAAGTGACTGTAATTATTTTGATATCATCACCACTTAGGCTAGGTTTATTCTAGTAGTACAAGATATGTGGAATAGAAACCTTATTGTCTACAAGAATCCTTTGGAATATCTTTGATAATATTTTTTTTTCCACAATGGCATAAAGAATGTGGAGGAAGTATACTAGTATAAGTAGGTGTGCTCCTTCATAACAAACATCATTTTGTCCATTCTAATTACTTAGAAAGCAGAATTGTACTACTGTTTCCTACAACTACAAGGAAATGGTATATTAACTGCTTTTATGAATTTGAAACAAACTGATACTGTACATTTTATTTACTTACCAGTTCCATAACTTACTAGCAGGTCTTTGAAGGCCCGCATGAAGGGCCTTCAAAGTGCATAAAATGCATTGTTTCAATATATGAGACCTTATTTGAAGCCCATTACAATCAATAGAAAGATTTGGCCTTTGTTCAAGCATTTAAACTGGAGAAAAGTCTGTGATATATGACCCACTGTCATATTATCACAAAGTTATTTAACTGATAATGGCCTTTTCAATTAAACTATTTATTTGAAGAAACAATAGCTTGTTTAATTGTGATCCTTTCTCCCTGTATATATTTTTTGTTAACCAAGTATTTCTTTTATACTAAGGTCTGGATGGAAAACTGCTTTCATATACTGCTGTCCCTTATGCATTTGAAAGCCCATTGACTAGACGATGCTTAGAGTTTTTGATCAAGGAATTGAGCTCATCTCCTTTAACCAATTAAAGTCATATCCTCAGCAGTAGCTGCTGCGTGTCCCCCTCGAATCCATGGGAACAGATCCCCTGTGGAGCCCGGCCAGCTGGGCAGTGGGGTGAGTTGGGCAGAGGGAAGGAATTTCTCCTTGGATCCCAGGGGACTTGGAGAAGCTCCCATGTGAGTCCAAAGACGAGCTGGTCCCACAAGCAAAGGAAAGAGGCGCTCTCCCTCAGGATTAGTTCCAAAGTTTAATGAGGGCCTGGAGAGATCCCAGGCCACATCTGACCTCGAAGGGCATCATGAGGAAGAGAGAGAGCCCCACCCAGAGCAGCCGATATAGGGGTCAGGAAACCCGAGCAGGCAATGGGGGAAGGACATGGGAGCGGCTCTCTGGGGGCAAGGCCTCAGAGTGACCCCTGAGGAAGGGGTTGGGGAGGAGTCCCAGCCAGGGTCCAGTTACCTGGTGACCCTGGGGGAAGGATCTGGACAAAGGGGAAGGGTCACCAGGTGATGGACACATCCCCTGGGAGGAGACAGAGGGATGGGTTGGGGTTTGATGGACACACAGGTACTGATGGGAAAGCTGGGATGGACCAAACAGGTACAAAGAGGGGATATGGAGGAACAAACCAGTATGAGGGGATATACAGTGCAAACGGAACTCTACAAGTAGCTGCTTACATAATGTTTTTATATGGAGCATAATATTACCAATAACTTGTCACAGAAATATGAGACTGCCTAAGAAATCACATTTGTCACTGAATGAGAGCTAAGCATCTACCACTAAAACATGAGTGTGGTTAACAGATATTAAAGCAACTAAATGAAAAGCCTTATGTTAAAGTTTAGGTCTTCTTTAAGTTGCCATTGCAGTCATGTTCACATCTTCATAAAAGGAATGTATAATTGGAGAGTGATTCGCAGATCCTAAAAGGGTAAAAAAATGTGGTTTGTTTATCATGAAAGACTCGTATTCCAACTACTAATCTTCCTGTCCTAGAAAGTATCTTATTCTCTTTTCTGTGTTGGAAAGCTGCCTAACAAATATATTTTCCAAGACAATGAAGGAAGCAGACCTCTATTCTTTCTTATCAATTTAATCTCTTTCATTCAGCTGACAATAATGTCCTCTTGTAGGCTAGGTCTCTTTCCACATGAATTACTAAGTGACAAGTTACTTTTGCTTTTTTCTTAGATTTTTTTTTTCCATACCAGAATCCTAAAATGTAATACAAAGGATTATTGGTATACACATTGTTTTTAACTATAAGAATACCTAAAGGAGACCAAGTACTCAGGGCTCTACTATTGTAAAACTTGGAGACACTGTTATTACAATAGTAATTATTCTTGGAATTTTATCATTCAGGATTTTCTAAAAAAATTATTCAAAGTAGACAACAGAGAAATTTGCTATATGTTGGTTTCTCTGTAACAAATTCATGTCTGAACCCTGATTAAGTCAGAAAGAATTTAAGATTTTGTCACTGAGATGAATTAATTACAAATCTTATATTGCCCTCTGCCTCAGTTTCTCCTTTTGTTAGGTACCCATTGTTTTGTAAAACTGGCTTTTTCAAGCACGATCTTTATCCAGGAAAATGTTATAAATTTTAAAATACTGTCCAGATAAATCATCTTGGTAAAAAAAAAAATAAATTACTGTCTAACTACTGAAAATAAAATGTGGCTAAGAAAATACCTATTTAAGAACCTTTTTCTTTTCATCACTAGGAAATGTGAGAAAGAGAAAATGGAAAAATAGTCCTTTACAAGTTTTACAAGCAACAAACATCTTTAATATTAAAGACATATTTCATGACCTTCATAAAGGAAAACATTCTTCCCCCTCTGCCCACCACCAGTCCCCAAAACAAATCCTGATTATGGAAAACTCAAAATCTCCTTTATGTGGCCGCAGAAGAGTTTTTCTTTGATTTTTGAAGTTGATTCAGAAATTACTTGGAGTGAAAAAGGTGTATCTCCCTCTAACCAGAGATAGACTCAGAAACGACAGCAAATTTGACATTTTTAGTTGGAAATCATTTCTTGGGGAAAAAACCCCAAAACATTAGAGCATCCATATTGCATGTAATGTCAGCTTCCTGAATTCATGGCTGTGTGTTCATCTGGCATTTTGACTGCCAGACAATGTGATAACCCTGATGAGGCACTGTGCCAAGAAGAACACATTGATACTGTCCACACACAGAAGTACCACTTTTCCTGTAGAGATGTTTGCCTCTGATTTTGTCAGTCATGTCTAGATGAGGAGGGAGCCCAGGCTGTATCCGTCATGGGCAACATCAGGGAGCCAAGAGATGCTCCCTTTCCCTTCCATGCCCTGGGGTAAGATGTTGCTTGAAGAAGAGGTTATACTTTGGTGCATGATAGAAGAGCTTTGCCCTTCTCACACTGGTTAGATGAGGAAGCAGTTTTTTATTAAGACAAGAATAAAGAAAAAGTGAAATAACATAGCATCATACTGAGTCTTACAGCAAATACACCAGGACAGGGCAAGGTATCATCAATCAGAGTCTGGGTTTTCCATTGCAGTGAACTATGTTAAAAAGTATAAAGTGTTCATATTTATGTAACTTAGTTAGCAGATTGTTGTCAGAAAAGATGAATAAGGCTTTCTAGAGGCTCCTAAGCCATAATTCTGTTTTCATTTTGCATCAAAACTTTTCAACAATTTCGAGGGGGAAAGAAAAAAAAAAAGAATAAAGGAGATTAGTAATTTGCTCTTACTTGCAATTTGCTTGCATCAAAACTCTGGGTTATTGCCTGCCTTTTGATTCAGCTGTTCCCTTGGCATGGCAATACACTTAGACAAATAGGAAATATAATAAGAATCATGATTCCTTATGGTATTTCCAATTGGAAATAGCACAAGGAAAAAATGCTTTATCTTTTTTTTTTCCTAAACAGAAATAATCTAAGAAAGATTGTTCCTCACAACATTCCCTGACTGCTTAAATAGGTGATACATGTCAGGGGAACATTTTTCAGTAAGCTTCGCTGGGGTGGGAAGTGTTTCAGCTGTGATGGTAGCTTACTGCTCCTCTGGAGGAGTAGGTAGTACACCTGAGAAACAACCTGAATTCACATTTGAGACAAACCATACAAAGTAAAGTAAACCTAATGACCCAAGGTCTCAGGGATCTACTTCAGAAAATTGTCATGGTGCCATCAGAGAGAGTGTATTAGAGACTAGAATTGAGGAGTCAAAGAGGCAGATTTCCTGCAGCTAGTGTGTCTATAGCTATAAGTATTGTTGAAAATCAGGGCTGATTCTCTTTTCACACAAGCTTTATTCAGTGTATCTATTGATCTGCTTGGTAGAAGAGAAAAGCAACAGGCTTGTTTCCTTTCCTTGAGAAAAGGGAATTTCTCAAATATATGCATTCAAGTTATGTACCAATAGAAACCAGGAAGAAAATTCACAGCATCTGCATTTATAATGGGATATAAATTCATGAAAAGAGCCCAAAAGCCACTCTAGTTTGGAAAACAATCTGCTGCTACATCTCATTGACTCTGATAAGGGGTTGTATTCTTTTACTTCTGATATTGGGGAACTGATTTAGGATACTCACATTGAAAATCCTGAAATATTGATTTGCTTTATTTGTATCCATCTGTCTTTCTCTTGTCTCTGCTTCAACAGAGTCCACATAAAAAGCAGCTTGCAGTCATTGTTTTGGGAGGTGTTTGGACAAGTTCTGCCAGGCAAATCAAGTAAGTCTGTTTTCACTGTTGTCCTAATGATAAAGTTTGGGTTGTTCCCACTATCATTTTGAACCCCACCTTTCACTATCTCTTACTTTCTCTAGAACACAGTGAAAAATAGGGAAATGCAGAGAAAGTTGCAGGATTCTGTTTTTTTTTAATTTGCCCTAATAGAACACAGGACATCTCCAAACCCACTCTAACTCCCTTCACTGCCACAGGGCAGAAATTAGTGGAATTAGATTCTACCAGACCTCTACTACAGTTCCCTGGTAACACATCTTTTCCTATGCCACATGTTTTATCTTTATATCTTTAGCAAAATAGGATAATTTTGTTTTAGATAAAGAAGGTCATTATTTAACCTTTGAAGTGCTGTGAACCTTTCCCAAACTTTTTTTATGTATCTTAATTACTACTGTCCAGCTTCAGAAGTATTTCATTGTCCTTTAACTCACAAATTTCTAAAAGTAACATGAAGGGTTTTTTGATACAATATTTAAAAACACCACCAAAATAAATAAATGAAAATAAAGTTGAAATAAAGGTGGCCTCAAAGCCCTCCATTAAAATCATCAAAATGTCATCTTTATTCATTAAAAAACATAGGAAGAATTTTTTATTATACAAGTATCTGACAAAATGCTTTATTTTTCTTCCTTATTGGTTTTACAAAATTTGTAAATACAATTTTGACCTAGAAATACAGAAAAATAAGCTGTGGGAATTGCCTCCATGATATTAAACGTGCTGTTGTTTGTCAAGTTTTCTTACAAGCAATACACATAATTTTAGAAAAATTAAAACTTTGAAATTGTCTGTGTTATTTCTTTTCTTTGTGTGAATGCACATTTGAACTCCAAAAAATTGTAAGCTTCACTCTCTATGTTCACAAAACTGGTTTCCACCACATACATTGTCTACTTAAGCAGAGCCAGGGAGGCAAAATGCTGCAGATACTCTGGGTAGGAACTCCAGGGACAGCAGTGTCTGCTCTGCTATAGCTGATTTGTATTATCAGAAAACTCCACAGGGGCTTTACAGTGTGAGTGGTTGGCCACTGAAAGATTTTGTTATGGAATCTCTTTGCTGTAATAAGTTTGCCTTACTGGGTACTGCATCACATTGTATTTCATCACCACACAGGAGTGATAAACCAAGAAGAGGCCACTTTAAGGTTGCTTCGGAGCAGTGCAGAAATAAATGAAACTGGTATCTGCCCTGACCAGTGCTTGCCAGTGTAATTTCTCTGGGGGTGCCCAGCAGTTATGTGTTGAGGGCCATCCCTGCTGAACCTTCTGCACCTGGCAAGATGTCCCTTAGTCAGAAGTGCCAGAAGCCCCATTCAGACATGGCAAAAAAAAAAAAAAAAAAAAAAAAAAAAAAAAAAAAAAGGCTGTGGTGATGGCTGTGTGATTTTTTTATCTTATATTACTAATATAGTCTTGCCTTTCAAGCATCTCTGATACACTTTGTTAACAAAATTTCTAGAAGAAATTCTAGAGAAACAGTTTGCACAGATAAAGCTCAATCTCAAGATCCTGTGTTTGCAAGCTGTGCAAATCAAAAGTTTTCTAAAGAATAGCTCTTTTGTAATATGCTCTACAAGTACCAACCAGGCTCTTTAAACAGTCTCAGCACCCCCACCAGCAGGATGCCCAGCTCTGTCGACTGATCTTCCAGAGCAAACACATGTTTTAAGATTCTCAGATTTACTACACTTTGAAAAGCTTATTAGAAGAAGCAAGCTAAATGTTAAATTTTTACAATCCAGTATGTAATCATATACAAGTACATTAGAATAAACTTCTCCCCTTCCACACCCAATTTCATCACTGGAATGGAAATTACAGTGTTAGCTCTTAGGAGAGGGAGTTGCATCTGCATGCAATGAGAGGAAGAGATCACATAATGGTTTGTAAGGCATATCAGATTTATTCTGTGAGGTAGATAAAGGTCTTTTAAAGGTCTTACTCCACTTGTGGAATGAATTTCTTATCATGTATAAATTCTGTGTAAAACATTTCTTTTTCCAGGATGCGGTTTGTTTTCTGAGAGGGGAGAAAGAAGCTAAATATTTCCACTCCTGTATAATAGAAAATCCTCTGATTTCAAAAAGATCACACCCTGAGTGGTTAGTTAATACTGGAAACATAAAAAGGTACACTTTTCTGAAAGATCATTTCATTCCAGTTTTTCTAACCAGAAACAGAGTGAATAATGTTGCAATGTAAGAATAACCAAAGAATAATGGCAATTTTTAGAGGAAATTAAGTGTGAATTTGGGAATCAAACTTAAAGCAAATTTTAAAATGTTATAAATTATATTAAAAAAAAACAACAGAAACAATCCTCAGAAGATCTTTTGAGTTGGTTCATAACCATATTTCCTTTGCTAAAAAAATAAATCTTCTTCATTTCATTTCTTATAAGATGTTTACAGAACACAGCAAAATTCACACTATTTTTTTCCAATAAAATTTAAACAGATAATCTGATAAAACAGCATCAAAATTCTTCCAAGGAGAGTTTAGGACATGAAAGTGATTTAGTGACACCAGTCCAAACAACAATGAGCTCATGAAGAGGGCTTCCGTCAGCTTCAGCAGGCTTCCAGAAAGGCTCAAAATGATTAATGGAACTGATGACAGGGGAAGAGATTTTACTAGCAGTCTTGCTGCTCTATGCTGTTAACCCTTTTCCCAGAGTGAAATGTATTCCCTCACTTTGGAAAGTTCTCCCATGTTTGGCTCCCTCTATACCTGACCACAAGGACAGGGGCTCTGCAGGGAGCTGAAGAAGCCATTCTCAAGTGGTAGGAATGCAGGGAGCATCCCCACCACTCCAAGGAAGGTACTGGACAAAACAGAATTGTATGCTATAAGACAATTAGTTAATTGTGCTGTCAAATGGAGACTGATTTATACAACTTCAGATTGACTATTCTAAGGTAATTAAGACAGCCAGTTGCACTTTTCACAACCATTAGCAGACAAATTCTCCTCTTACTTTGGTTAGTGAGAAGAAACAGTTCTTTTCTTCCTGAATGTTCAAGTCCTTCAAGTATATGTATCAGTCTATATTCTCCCTTTTTAAGACAGCTATATCACTATTCCACAATATTAAAATGCCACATTCTATTGCAGGCCAGCAGGAAAAATAATTCTGGGATAAAATTTTCAATATTTTTATATTTTATTTGAATTCTTTTGTAAATAAGGCCACACAGTTATTATTCACTGTTATTATTTTTTTTTTTTTAACTTATTCACAGTTATGATGTTCTTTACCAAAATGTTCTGGTTCAGTCTTCTCTCATTGAAGAAACATGACCACAAGTTTTTAGATCATTACTATATTTAGGAATTCACCTGTATTTGTCATAGACACAGAGATATTAGCAGATGGCAAAGCAATTGAATGATGATGTGGCCTTGGCAACCCAGGACTTTATAACCTTCCAACTGAACTCTAACAGTGTGATCTATCTAGCATAAAATTCCAGTCTTTAGGAAATTGCAGTTAGCACAGAGCACAGCAATAGACATTTTCATCAAAGCAGGATGTTGTATGTGCCAGCCTTGTCTTCTGATTGCTGCGCTGTTCATCCACCAAGGATTGCATATAGTTAAGATTGCAGGCTCCTCTGCCAGGACTAATTTGGGGGCTGTACATATTGAAAGATATTATCTGTATTTCAGGATCTCAACCGTTGTCAAATATTGCTCTCCTCAGGTAAAGTACAATAGTATAAAAACAAGAGGTTGGGTTTTTGGTTTTTTTTTTGGTTTTTTCTTTTTTGGTGCAGAGTAATTTTTTTTTTTTTGTACTAGTCAAGAACACTACAAATACTTTCATAGCAGCTGCAAAACAGTCTTTCAACTTTCACTAATAGACTTACAGAGCATAAAGGGGCCTCCTCATCTGTTCTTAAAAATGCAGAAGAAACCTGTTATGACAGTTCCTAGCAATGCTGCTTTAGGCACTATTGGACTGCTCACACAAATCTGAGGAGAAGTGAGTGCAGTGGGCTGTCCACAGAGCTAGTTCAAACATCAGAAATGAGGTGGCCACATTAATTCCACCTGGATTAATCAGCCCTGCCAAGGCATCCATGCATTAGCCCATATGGAGCACTGACATGGCTCCATCCCCTCTTTCTGGGCATCAGGTCCTTAGAGCTGGACTGGATTTCTCTCTGTTCCACTGCCTTGTGCAATTCCAACACACTCAGTGGTGCCCCTGCAGTAGTTTAACAAGTAGAGTTATCTCTGTGTGTCTCCCCCCTGTTCTTACCATAGCCATTTAAGGTAAAAAGACATTATATTATGTCAGCAAATTAGAATACCAAATAACCAAATGGACCACTTATGCCCAGGAAACTGACATACCCAGAATTCCCTAGGCACAGCAAATCCTTAACTCTCACTTTTGACTGGGATGTAAACTTTCCATTTCATGAAAAATTCCAAAGCCCCTCAAAAGTCTTCTATTCTGGAATAAAGTCTGTATCAAGGAAAAAGGCTGTCATGAATAAAAGTACTTTAATTTTCTAGGAAGTAGAAGTGTTAAAAACTGTTTAGCTCATATGAAGATGTTTTAAAAAATGGTTATCTTTTATATATTTGCAGTTAAAATGAAGTAGGAATTTATGACATGAAGAAAAGACAAAACTATTCACAAAAAAAAGTTTAAAACAATTGTGCATAGTTTAAACATAGTGTACATACTTTTGAAGTATCCGTATGCTTCGTAGGAGAAATTCCTACACAAAAACTTTGCAGTTTTCCCTTGGAAAAGGACCATATAAAATAATTCTCATCTTGGTCTAGCACCAAGTTTCCACTGCTCCCTGATCAAAACAACAGTATAGTGTATACTTATACTGTGAGTGATCTGACCAGAGGACAGTCTCACCTCTTGTGAAATTTAAAAAAATTTGGTTTACTATACTGATTAAATTAACTTTTCCAGTTTTTTTCCCCATTTCTTACTTGGAACTGCAGCTCCTAATTAGAACTAGCAAATTGGGAGATGAAGAAAACTTGTGGCTAACTTTATGCTTGAGTTCTTGAGTCTTGCCTTTTACCTTGAGTATGAATTCCTCTAGTTTTCATAGAAAGCTTAAAATTGTTGGGTTTTTTTATAATGTCTTAGGTTAGATTTGTAACAATGACTAGAATGTCTCATGATTCCTAAAAATAATATCCTCTCCTTTTTTTACCCAATTTCCTCTAGCTCTTCCATTTTTTAAATCAGTATGATGTTGGTCTGATTTCTGTAGTTATTGCTGGAATCTTGTTCTTGATTTGGCATGATTAGGAAAAGTTGTTTTACTATTATTCTTTTGATCTGATGGAGTTTTTTTTGAAACAGAAACCTTCCCTTCCAGTAGCCATATTAAGAGGCTAGTTTAATAAACCCTTAAACCCCCTCATTCCTGATGTGGTGAATTGCATGGGGAACAGATGATCCTGAATAAAACTTACCTAACAAGAAGAAAAAAAAAGGAGTTTTTTATTTGTTTGGTTGGTTTTCTGTGGGCTTCGTTTTGTTGGGTTTTTTAATGTAGATCAGTTCTTTGATACATTCCAACAAGTGTTTTCCTTCCTTTCCCTCTCTCAAGGAAGCCCTTGCTGGCCAACTTGCCTTGATATGCCCTGACCTATCTCATCACATATGATGTGGTAGAGTCCTAGTGGGACATAGTGGTATGATAATCAGAGGTTTCTTGTGTCAAATGAGGAGTTGGGTACTTAACTCTGGGATGCATGACATTTTGCTCTTCTGATTCAGGTGAGGAGACAAGGGAGTGAACAGAAAATGTTAAATAGCTCCCTAATATACAATAACAAAGAGTTACTCAAGATGGTGCCTTTGTCCAGGAATAAGGAGTTTCTGAATGGCTGGGATTTGCATGCCAAATGCACACAGTGTGATTTTGTAACCAGGTCAGACCTTAAGTTATAAGTGACAGACATTTTCAATTCTTAATAAAAATAAATAGCCCTTTGTACAAAAGTCTGTTGTTAGAACAGTCATGTAAGAGGTGAGAAACCTGAGATGAATTCTCCATTTCAAGATTACTAAATCCACATCTCCTATAAAATCACAGTAAAATCCTCAGAGCAGATTCTTGAACTAAAATGGCCTTAAATATGGGGACAGTTACCTAGCTGCTGTGCTCCCTCTGAGAATGGCAGCATTCATGAACCTAGCAGAATTCCTCAAACTTGTTGACTTTTTCTTGAAAAGAAAGTGGAGTTATCTGCAGCCTCTCAGATCTGGTAACAGTTAGGTAGGGTGTTTTTAGAGATCACTATCTTAATTGCCTGAATTTGACGCAATTGTGGGTTTTTTGCACCTGAGTGCTATTTTGGAGCTTATCTGGTTTCAGCAGTAGAAATCCAGGTTTTACCATTAGGCAAAAATCTATCATTCTCTTGATGCTTAAAAATTATTCTTTGTAACAACCTGGGCTCCTGTATCATTTTGGAGAGTTCTTTAGTTAGAAACATCTGATAGTAGGCTCTCAGTCAGAGGAAAATCACATGGATATTCATCATCTGAATTACCACACTAGATTTTGCTGTCAATAGAGAAACATTTAGTCAGCTTGTTTGTCTGCTTTCTATATATGTCATTAAGACAATGACAACCTATATTGTTTTCCTATTTTGTTGCATATCAAGTGATTCAGGCAGTTTCTTCACAGCTACCCTTGAAATGTTTTGTTTGAACTTATCTGAATTTTAAAGTCCATGTGCAAACTGCAGCTATCATTACTAGTCCTGGAAGACTAATTTTTTAAATATGCAAATATTTGGACCCTTATCATGAGTGCTACAAAGTGTACAGCTCATGGGGATTGGTTTGAAAACACAGGATGACCTGCTAAAAAAGGCTGATGGATTTTTCTGAGATAAATAATATTTGAAATATATCAAATCCTTTAAAAATGCAATGTTATTGAACAGTTCCTTGAAGAATCTATGGAAATCTTTGATACATTATTATAGTGGCTCAATGCCATCACTGTTAAAAAAATGCACCTAATTTTGAGCCTAATTTTGTCAAGGTTCAATTTCAAGCTATTGGATATTATTACATTTTTGTTAGCTCTATTGAAGAGCTGTCTTATTATGAAATTTCTGTTTCCCATGTAGGTATTTAAAGACTGTGATTAAGTTATCTCTTGATAAATTAAGTTGACAGTGTCTCTTGAACCTTGTGCTGGAAGATATATTTTTCAATTTAATTTTCCAGGTTTTTCCCTAAAATCTCTCTAACTTTCCAACAGATTTCCTTAATTTACTGGACAAATATTTAAATAGTTGTGATATGCTAAAAAAGCTTAACTTCTGCTTCTTAAGTTACAACATATGTAAATGAGGGGTTTATTAACCCTGTAAAAGAAAATATAGCAACATGAAACAGCAGACTGAATAACAAACCAATCTTCATAGTAATTTTTTTCTCTTGGAGTTGGATGTTTAGTACCACTGACATTATCAATGAAATTTTTCATATTTGTTAGGGCTTAATATTCTTTATTATTTAATATTATTTATTTATCTATGCCATTGCTTGCAGCTCAAAATATTGTGAAGATAAGTATCTTATTCAAGCTTGCATTTTTTAAAATTTTTATGGTTCTCAGCCAAACTTATAAATATGGCAAGTCAGTTTACAAAGATCCATTTTCCACAGATGTTTCTTGATTAGCATTTACTGTCATTTAATATTTTTAATTTTTTTTTCACTGCTTTCATGTCTGATATTCCATGAGTTAGTACAAAGTGGAGATTTTTGCTCTATGTCCTGGGAATGGGTTGCCTCTTAAAGGTCATTCAATGTACAGCTAAAGCAACTTTTCTGACTTATAACTTTCTTGCAAACTATTAATTTGTTTTACCTATGTTTCACTCACTCACAGGCAGTTCAGTGTAAGTGGACGATGGGTAGGAAAAGGTTTCCTGCTCAGTCATTTCAAATCTTTCTGCTTTTCTCTCAGAAGGTCAATTGCAAAAGACCTCCAATGAAATCCTCAGTCAATCATTTTAGAACAAATGTCATCTTGCTTCTTGTGTCCATATGAAACAAGCAAAGTTATGGAGACCCTGGAACTAAGAAACCTGCTCTCTAGACTGGTTTTTGAAGTTCACTGTAATATCTCCTACAAAGGAGAGAGCTCTATGAGACCGAAGGAAGATTGCAAATCAGTGTCTTTCCTACAAGCTGCTTCTCCAATTTGGGATGAGCATTTCATTTTCTGTGTGTTTTTGGGTTTGTTCTATAGACATCCAGTGGTAAGCTTGATTGGAAATAAAGTGGAGGGTATAGTTCAAATAGTTTCCATTTTATTTCAAATATCTTGGCTTTTCTTTTTTTCCATTCAGTGAATGAACAAGTTCTTTTTCTCATGGGTTTTTAGAACCAAATTTTCCAACCAGAAACTGTATCTGGCACAAACCATCCCTGCACTTTTTATATCCTTATGGTCTGTCATATCAAGTCACTAGACAGGATTCTGTTTCACTGAGTGCTTCTTACTTAAACATGGATCTTATTTTGTTCTATCTCAGGCTATTTTCTGAAGGCATATTCGCCATGGGCTGAGGAATATTAGACTGTGGCATGACATGAAAATAGAGATTGAATGGTATTACAGAACATTACTTCTTGGGTAGGTAATTACAGAGACATGTAGAGATTTAGCTGAAAGACTCCTATTAGTAGCAGTAAAAATCTCATGGCTAAGTGCTTGTGCAAAGATTAGGAAGTTTGCAGATTTTCAAATTTTATTGAAGGGGTGGTAATGCAGCATCATAGAGAAAAAACCCTGTTTTTCTACAAAGTAGGTTAAATATAAGCATCTTTAGTGACTATGTCTTCGTTTTTCCCAATGGAGAACATCCATGACATTCTGCAGTGACCTCTCTGAGCCAGGAGAAGGTATTCACCTCCTATCATTCAAGGCCAGCTACAAATGAAGAGAAGATAAACATTAAGAAACTTCTCATGGCAGGTTCCCTCCTCTCTTTGCTTCATCAGTGAAGTGGGTAATATGAAAGTTGGGCAGAATGAACACAAAGGTTCTTCCACATCTCCAAAGAAAAGGAGGGTGCATTGTAGCCTCAAAGTGAGATCCCACCTACACAGAAAACCCATGGGAGTAAAAGAGGGGTTTTGAGATGGCATTTCATTGAGCTAAAATAAATTTTTAGGAAATAATAAGAACAAATGCTCACCTTCCACGTAGATATCCACATACAGCTCAGGCATTTTCTTCAGAGACCAGTTACAGGCCACAAGGAGGGCCTGGAGGCAGAGTGAGAAAAAAGGGTGACAAGGTATTTCAGTGAAGTGATTTCAGTGAAGGAGAAGCTCAAAATCCTGTGAACTGTGAGAGAAAGATGGGGAAATCTGTGTCTTGATAAAAAAAAGCTGAAAGATCAGTGGGATTTGTGAAGTGTCATCTGTGACACAGGGAGGAATGCAGAAGAATAGCATTCATTTTCAGGTAGCACAGGAGCAGTGAAGGGAACTGAGAGAAAGGCCATTGGTGTGTGTAGTGAAGAAGGGCTAAAAATGATTGGAGAGTTCCCACAGAGAAGATATAGGACTGAGTTTAATTTGGAAATTAGGGAAGTGCACATGAACAGTGTGTAGGTGAGGTATAATAGGTTATTTCCTCATCTGTTTTGCAATTACTTCTCCTGCAACACTGTCATTGGGACAAAGAGCAAAGGCAACTTGTTGCAGCAATGTTCAAAAAGGCATAAATTAAAGCCAAATGAAAATAACAATTTAAAAATTCATAGCACAAATTAATCATAAAGATATATTGTTTTAGTTTGTGATTATGCAAAAGATTTGCACTGAAAGCCAGCAAAAATACACCATCATCTATTTCACGAGAAATACATAAAAATTACCTTTAAGCAATAACTGCTTTATTTAGATTCTATTTATTCGGTGTTAAGTTCTAACTGGGGCTCTATAATTTAATTAAATATGAAATTATTTTAATGTTCCATTCCCAAAATTGAGGAAAGCATGGGGGAAATTGATTAGAAACTAGAAAAGAAAAGTAAAAAGCAATGAAGGCTCAAACATAAAAAGAGGAACTAAAGTGTCATATGAAATCTCATTTTGTTTGATATTGATTCCATTCATTCACAAAGGATGACGTTTAAGGTATTACTCATAAAATGAGCATTTTTAAAGGCCATAAAGTAATGTAACATTGAAAAATTATAATAGATTTCTAAGTGTTAAAAAGTCATTGGTACACTTTAAAAATACTCCATTTTGTCTTTTTTTTCTCGTCACAGAAATGACTAGTTTACATGCCAACAGAAACATTGATGGGTGACTCAAGGTTTTAGTCTGTAGCTCTGATAGCATTCCACTTTGCTTGCAACAGTAGCTGCATCAGTACTCTGCAGTATATGCAGAAATAGCTTTCTTCATCAAATGCTATATGGTTACACAAGGTTTTAAAATACAAAAATCACTATGAACTCTGCTATTCATTATAATATGTTACTCTCTGATTGAATTTTTAAATATCTTGAAACTCTTTTATTTTAGTATAAATGCTATATATAAGAAAAATATGTTTTCTAAAATAGTTTATTTCTAAATAATTTATTAATTATAAAAGAATATAAAGGTAACTTACTGCTAAAGTCATCTGAACAGAGCAAACATATTATTTCAACTTTTGTGAATACAATTGTTCTTCAAAGTGTATATATTTTAATTTGAAGTCCAGATTCTGTTAATTTCCCTTAGTCAGGTTGTGTCAACCCATGGAACCAACTATAGTAATAGAATTTGGCCATACCTTTGGCAATACATAAAACTGAAAAGCATACCAGAAAGAACTGTGGTTTTAAGTCTTCACAGTTATGCCACATTCTCACCTTTATGAGGCATGACTTCCAGCCATGCAGAATGAAGAATGTGAGATCAGGAATCCATGGAAAAATACTTCTAAACCCATAGACCTGGGCCCAGTTGAGCACAAACATTGACATTTTAATCTGAAACATTTTTCTGAAACAGTCTTAAAGTACAGTGAAAAACATAATGACAGAAATGTTCTGTGTGTTGCCAAATGCTGTTGTTTTCAACAGTAATGGCAATATAAAAAGTGCAGGTGGTCATCTTCCTGCCCCCTGCCTTCTTTTTTCACATCTTTCTCTCTCTTCCTTCTCTGTTTTATCACTTTTAAAAAAATATATTTTTACTTATTTAGACAGTGGAAAAGCAGAGAGAAGTTTAAAACAGCAAAATAAATTAAGTCTGTGAAAAGCACAGATGTTATGATGGGCTCAGATGGTCTTAATGCACCACTATTTCTTTGAAATTCTCTGACCTATGGCCTTACTACAGAGTCATTGAAATGACCAGGAATTTGCAGAGGAGCTGACAGTGTTTAATCAGTAATAGTATCAATAGTGGTATCTTGCTTTGCCATGGGATTTGTTGCAAACAATCACTTTTTCCCAGCTTCTCTCTTCACTGCCCAAAAAAGTGTTCCTCTCTCAGTCACCTACTTCTGTGCTAGTGGGACTTGTGTGGGACTTGTGTGTGTGTGTGGTACATGTTAGACAGATCCTTATTCCAACGTGGCTTTCCTTTTTTCCCTCTCACCTAGACCCATAGTCATATCACTAACATAATGCCTCCTTTTGTGCAGTGTGGTGAGAAGGAATTTTCAGGGCCTGGAGTTACTTCTCAAGAAGTCAGGCAAGATATTTTTGAACACTGGTATTTATTTCCCACAGCAGTGAATCATCTTTGTGGTAAGGGTAATATCGTATGGTGCCATGAATTATATCTCAAAATGCATACAAATGCATGACTTTGGTGGAAGGTCTGTTCATTTTTTTAGCATTTCATCAGAGTGGAACTTTGAATGATGATATCAAAGAAGAAGGAAAAATCTGCATGAACATGATTTCCAGGATTGGCGTAGCTGAATAAGAAACAAATAGCTGAACAGAAGGAAATGGTGTTGATGGTTCAGAATGACTAAGGGCCAGTAATGTGGAAAACCCCCAAACCCTACAGTATTTCAGCCAGATGGCTGCAAGATGACTTCAAGAAAGACAGCACTCACTGGCAACCTGTCCTTGCAGCAAAGAGAGGAAAAACCCAATTGCCCCTTGTCTCTTCCTTCTTAGCATAAGTTCCAAATAGTCCCCTCCTACCTGGCAGCCTAGATGTGAAGCTTAGTCAAATTTTTATTGCTCCCTGGTTTGCATCCCTTCCAAAGCTTCCAGCCATTTCATGGCCTAAGCAGGCAGGGCAGCTTTTGCAATCTGCTTGGAGGAATCCTGTCATCCATGGGGATCATGTTTCACCTTCCCCAAAGTGGAGGGACACCCAGAAGGAACCGTGCCAGGCAGATCTCTAGTTTCAGAAACTCTCCCTTTAGCATAACTAAGGGAGAGTTTCTAATGCCAAGAAGATGCTACTGGGCTTCCTAGGGCTGAGGCACTCTCCCACTTGGCATCCTGTATTGTGGAAACAATGGCAACAGCCTGTGCCTCTTACCATGTTTCCAGATAAGTGTTCCAGGAAGAAGTTTCTATCTATGTTCCAGTGCATGATTAAAGACATACTTTGAGCTAACACAGCACATGCCGGGTTTTCTCCATCCACCAACAGCAAAAACAAAAAATCTCAGCTCCTGAGTGTTTCTTATCTCCTGGTTGTTTATAAGCTCTAACACTAGATTTTGTTTATTTAGCTCTTAAACGCAGACATAAAAGGCAGGGTGAGCAGGATTGTCTCTCTATTGATGTCATCAGGGGATACAACAGCTTTCACCACAACTGAATTTTACTAAAAATCTATGCAACTATATAAACATTTCCTTTTTTAACACAGTAAATATACATCAGTCTGAGTCCCTGAAGGAGAGAGAAAAGTTAGTTCTTATTTGTTTTCTTACTTAGGTGGCACAAGTAAACTCGTCAGTAATGTAGGCTATGTGCTCTAAGAGTGGGAGTTACTTTTTGAATTGAAAGAGGCAAAATTTAATTGCATTTTTTGATTGCCTTTCTGTCACTTACAAATTATCCAAGGATATGATCAAGTTTGATACAGTGCTATGCCTCATTGCAGTTCTGAATGAATGTTTAAGGCTAAATAATACATCCCTGGATAACAGATTTGGAATATTGACCTTATGGTGCAAACTGTTTCTGTAATACAGGAAAAATTAATGCTTGTCTTTCATTTTGGTGTTTTGGGGCTTTTTTTTGTTTGGTTTTTCATTGGGTTTTTTGTTTGTTTGTTTGTTTTATTAATTTAGAAAAAGCTATATCTCAGTTTGTTAACCTTTGAGCAACTTAACAATTAAAAAAAAGACAGCAATTTGCAAAATATGTGGTCAACTTCCCAGTGGACAAATCATCCTTTTGGGAACCTTTTGTGTAACATAAAGTTCCTTCAGATTTCCAAGACTTGTATGAAAGGTTGGCAGGAAAGTAGGAATTCCTCTGCATGAAACATTTGAAATTATCTGAAAATTTTGTCTCAAAGAAAAAAATAAAATTGTTTCCCATTAAGAAAACAAAAACAAAAAAAAAAAAACCAAACAAACAAAAATATAAAGAAAGAGAGACAGGAGGAGAGAGACACTGCAGCACAGACTAGCTAATGGTGATTAGGGCATCTGCAGATCAGATAGTGCCCTGGTCTGCCTATAGCAAATGGAAAGGCTCTTTCTGTTCCAGTCCTGAAATCCCTGAAACTGAGATTATATCCTAGGGAAAGTTTTGACAAATAAATTAATTTCTGTGGAAAAATTTGATGTCAATGGCAAAAAATTCACTGTAAGAAATCCTAGTGTATAGGAGCTGTACAAGGAGCTTAGCATCTTTGTTAGCTTTCGTTAACCCTGGAGAAGCCTACCTGAAAGATTTGGAAGTAAGGCCCTTATTACTCTCCAGTATTCACCTTTTAATACATTGTTTCTCACATACTTCCCAAATAATTTGTTCATATGGCATTGAAAATATAAGGTAGGACTCCTACAAAAGCCTTGAACTCTAGGACCATCCACCATCATGTCAGTTATGGCCTCAGATTAGAACTCCAGCTCTATTCAGAAAATACATACCCAGTTTCTACTCTTAAATGCTTTGTCTTATCTGGGGCCTTGGAGTGTGACCCTGCAAACCTTACACATACAAGTAGTCTCTGTTGTCCTTAGATAAGTAACAGTTAACTGCTTGTGCATGTAAAGGTTGCAAGGTGAGTCCCTTTGAATATCATTATCCCAAATATAATAACTGCTTTGCTGAAACTCACATTGTCTTTCCAAAAACAACCCATATTACTCAACAGAGAATTCTGGAGGGAAAAAAAAAATGCAACCATTTGAAAGCAGGCAGAGGTCATATGAATGCTGCCCAAGATTTTTGATTGAGTAATGTACTTTGGAATAACTTGCTGTGATTCTTTGGCAGAACACTGTTTATTGTTCAAGTGAAATTTTTCACAGTTAATAAGATGGTCAGTTGCAGGTATTGAAAATATTTGCCCTGCCAAATACCAAAAGAGTGAAAACCTTCAAGCTGGTTAAATAATGAAACAGAAATAATTCCAACAAACTCCTTGACAGCTGCTGGAGAAATTTCCAGAATGACCCAAAATGAAACTGTTTTATTGAGTAAAAATAAACAAACAGAAAAACATCTCTGAAGAAAATTACTATGATATTTTGATTATATTATTTGTAAGGAACTGTTTGACAGAGCAAAACTGCTTGATGGATGTTGCTTTTTCAAAGAGGATACTATAGTTTATCCAGATATTTCTCTATATTCATAGACTTCTTTCCATTGGCCACATGATATCATCAGTTTTTAAGCAGATTCTCCAGTGATGTTCATGGAAAATTGTGCTTAGAAAGCTCTGGTTAATTTCTTCGGCTTTGCAAGCAGAGAGAGTATGAATCACATCAGTGAAGCTGAATTTGGACAATAAAACCCAAAAAATCCACACGAATGTGTAATGATTCAGGAACAAATACTGCTTTCAGGAATTAATATGCTTGGCCTAATATGGATGAACCCTTGATGTTACCGAAAATACAACCAAGCTTTTTCTGACACTGTTTGCAAATAATATTCACATATCCTACCCCCATGTTCTGTAAGGCAGAAAAATGTTTTTCTGACAAGGGCACATCTGGATTTTGCCTACTTCCAACAATCTGAAACACAGCTTTGCTATAAATTACTAAAGACAAAGTAACACTTTCACTAAAATCTCATGTAAAAAATGCACTCAGATTCTGTAATTTCTTAAGTACAAAAAATACACAGATGTCCACATTGTTTTCATGAATTTCAGGGAATGAAAATGGCAATAAGTAATTGTCTTCTTATCATAAGTATCTCAGAGAACCTAAATCCAAATCTGATTTAAATTTGGAAGGACTTAGCAACAACAGCAGCAGCAGAAGTCTTGTAAAGTAAAATATACCCAGCCAAGAGTGAATAATGCATTACCCCAACAACCAATCCTCCCTTTCCAGTGAAAAGAGCAACTGGACTCTTACACAAAGCCTGAATTCACTGTTTACATCCCGAGGCTAGAAAAAAAGAGAAGACATTTAGCATACACCAGTTCCATGGATAAAGTATCTATACTTTGTAATTGTGTGTGTGTGTGTGTGTGTGTTACTTAATCTGTTTCCCACCCATTACCCTAAGGAAAAAAAAAAGGACAAAAAAGTATGAAGAAGGAAAAACATTAACTACAGTGTGGTTAAAATTCAGATCAGCCGTCTATGCCACAGATATGTTGTGTTCAGCCTACTTACTCAACGAATGTGGCTAAGATGCTCAGGAGTTTCCAGTATACCCACCCACTTGAGATAAGATTGTAAGTACTGTACTTGGGACTGCTAAATTTGCAACCAGGTTAATTGTGTACACCATCTGGGAAGCCTCAGCGGATTCCTGCAGAGACGTTGGTGTTTATTCGCGGTGCTGGGAAATCAAGTCGTTAAAATAGAAAGCAAAACCAGGGACAAATACTGACGGCTCAACGCGAGTGAGTAGCCCCGGTGATAAAAGGCTCAGGAGAGGATGCCAGGGCTCGTACGAAGTTTTATAGTAAGAGGCTTTGTGGAACTGTAGCTGCTTATTCCTCAGATCACCCTCTGAGAGAGCGACAGAGCCCCGGGAGGAGCTCCCTCGCGGGTGGTACCTCCGTGCTGCTGGCCCCGGGCAGAGCCCCGCGTTCCCCGCGGCGGCACACGCCGCACCCGCACCCGCCGCAGACTCGCGGTGCCGGCCAGAGCTGGCCGAGGTCTCCGTGCGCGGCCCGCGGGGGACGGCGGCTGGCAGAGGCTCCGTGCCCGGCCGCCGCCGCCGCGGAGTCGCCGCCCGCCCGCGGCGGGCCCGGGGCACGGCCGGCGGCCCCGCTGCTCCGCCCGGGCGGCCCGGGGAGAAAAACCCGCTTCTCGTCCTTCTCTGCCAGGGCCGAGAGCGGCGATCGCCCGTCCGGGCTGCTTAAAGCGTGTCACGTTCGACCCTTCCAGGTGCTCGGAAAACGGCCACACACAGGGTTAACAGCATCCCCGGTCGGACAGTATGTGTTTAATATGCGAGCGTATTTGATGTTCATTGACAGAGCAACAATAGGAATTATCTTGCTTTATGTACCAGTTACAAGGTTTAATATCATTATATTGCATGCAATATTAGTTTTTATTAGTCGCCATTAACAAGATGTTTTCTACTCGAATTCTCATTTACTTGTTCAATGCAAAAATTTTCTTTGTAAAAGAGAAAAACACATCTTCAAGTGTCAGCTATATTAAATTAAAGAACTGTTTACCCTTCCTAAGGAAAGCATATGTATCTAAATAGGCATCTTTTACCGTTTGCATAGTAGATTGGAAATTAGCATTTTTGTTCATTTTCCCATGTATGCACAGCGCCTGGAAGAGTAATACTCCATGCATATCAGATCAGCCAGCCTACAATTTTTGTGCAATATATTATTTGGCAATCTAAAATTTGTAATTTGCATGAAATTGCTTAATTAAAATACAGTCACTCAGGGTATTAATTTCTCTGTCTGGCAGCTCAACGTACTAAAGGCGGGCTACAGAAAATGTGAAATCCTGTCACATGTAACAGTAAAATATTAGCAAAAAAAAAAA